>NC_074681.1:33110820-33478320 GCF_029448725.1 Salvelinus fontinalis | reverse complement strand
AATTACTGCCTACAAGTGAAAGACAAATCACATGTTTTCCTCTCTCTTTTCAAAGAGTTTTCCACAGAGGAGTAACCTTGGAGGTAGAATGTGGTTATGCTCCTCATTTTAACTCTGTATTTTCTATTATCAGAGATAGATTTTGGCTTTATTTGGTGCACTGTGTAGTTAATGATGAGCTGTAATACATTTGGTGCCTAGAAATACTCATTTCGTTTACCAAGACTGCTGTTGCAGGATTTTAATTGTAGCTTCCATAATGGTGAAGATGTGTCTCCCTTTTTGAAGCACAGCGCCTGGGTCAAATGAGATTTCACGTCCCAGAGGAGTTCATCAAATTTAATTATGATACATATAATTACCAAAAGCAATCTTGTGTGGGTTTGGAATAATCATTTCAGAGGGCGATGTTGGCACCTGCAGGGGTAAGGCATAATTTAGAGAGAGCGGAGGAGGGAGTGAGGGAGAGGGAGAGAGAGAGGGAGGGCAAAAGAGAGACAGAGAGGGGGGAGAGAGAGAGAGAGAGAGAGGGGGGGAGAGAGAATGAGAGAGGGAGGGGGGGGTGAGAGAGAGAGGGAGGGGTGGAGAGGGGGGGACAGAGAGGGGGGAGAGAGAGAGAGGGGGGGGAAATGAGAGAGAGAGAGAGGGCGGCGGGAGAGAGGGGGGGTGAGAGAGAGAGAGAGAGGGGGAATGAGAGAGGGGGGGGGAATGAGAGAGAGAGAGGGGGGGGGGGGGGAGAGAGAGAGGGGGGGGGGGGGAGAGAGAGAGGGGGGGGGGAATGAGAGAGAGGAGCACAGTACTCTCCTGGGAAAACTGGTAGTTGCTCCATGATGATCTGTCATTTGTCACTCAGAAAGTCATATTTTATAGCTAAAAGATGGATTCTCAAGGTCATTCTATTGTTCACACGTTCTATTCTTCATTGTTCTGCACGTGTCTGCTGAATGTAGGCTATAAAATAGTCTCGATGGAGATACATACTTGGAGGTTCTGACCATACAATCACAACATAAGCATATCTCCAGATGGTTATAAATGTAGGAAAAAAGCAATATTGCTAAATGTTCGTGAAATGTCCTTGATGGGTTTTGCAGATGTGCAGCAGTGGTGTAGTTGTGAAGTGAGTAAGGAGAGCGATGAGAAGAGAGCTGGGTTATGACTGGGAGAAAGATCAAGGCCTGTAATTGGTTCATCTCCCATGGGGGGCACGGAGGGGGGACGTCACCCCCCACCCTCCTCCTCAATCCCCCCTGCTGGTAGTAATCCCTCATAGAGCTCCTTTCAGCTCCGCCCGCCTTCGATCCCCCTCCGAAAATCGATGAAATATTTTCCCACAGAAATGAAGAGGAAAAATGGGAGTGATCTGATCTGTAGTCAAGGTCTTCTTAATTAGAGAGAAAGTCCTCCTTTGTTTTTGAAAAGCCAGAGAAAGAGGAGGAGGAGGAGGAGGAGGAGAAGGTGGAACAATGGAAGGCTCAATGTCACCTCCTTCCTACTACCTGACTTCAAACGGAACCTTAGAACCCGTGGAACATCAGAACATTCTTTGGTAAAACTCTGCAACTAACTGTGTGACATCGTTCCGTGTTCCGCAGAAGCCTCTGACACACCCCTCCATGCCAAAACATAAAAGCCTTCATTTTGTCGTCCTGCTGTCTCAAACTCAAGTGTCGTGGAGAGAGACATTCCACTGTGGTTTTTCGTCCTTTTTCAACCTTCAAAGCGTCTCCGAACTCCCAAATATTCCTGTCACCTCACCCCATCTCAGCTCAACGTCTCGGTATGCCTTTATCTTCTCAAAGTGAAGACAGCAACACAAACCTTTCCCAACACCCTCGGCTATCTCCAATCTCCAGAATGCCCTTAACTTCTCTGACCACTCAGAGGAAGCGAGCCACGTCTCCTAGCTGAACATGAAAGACAATAACAACCTTTCTCTCACTAATGAGGTCATAGAGATATGTAAATTCCTTCTGTCTGGCTCCTACCTCCAGCTCTGATGTCAGAAGGGCATATCGGCGGATAGTTATCTGATGGGGGTAGAGTTAGAACGGCCGGAGGCATCTAATTACACCGTTTCCCATCCTTCATTAGTTCATCGTTCATCGTTCATCACATCAACTACTCAACAGAAGGTATACATTATCTAAATATTGTCTTATGGGATACAGTTGCATGCTAGAACGGTACACAATGTCAATCTAATATTGTATATATGTCTGTGTTTTTTGTGTATCTGCATTCTGTATGACCCAGAAATAATTCTCTCAACAGATTATTTCCACAGATTCAATTCAAATCATCATCATCATCATCATCATCATCATCATCATCATCCTCAAAGCTGTAGAGAGAAATCCCTTAAGGCTATCCTGAAGACCATCGTTCCTATGAAGCCTTGGAGATACCTTACAGTGTGTTTACGCTACTTCTTCAATGCAGCGATGCACAGTACAGTAAGCCAACATATGGAGAGGAAGCAGCTCCTCCTAGACAGGAGAGGTACAGTATATGCATACTATTGCAAGCCTTCAGCTGCATAATTCTGTTCATAGTCAATGAGGAGAATGGGTACATGTTCCATCTGTTGTTAAAGAGAGTGTTGCAGAGGGTTCCTTGGGAGGGTACAGAACGCATCGTCTCACCATTGGTTCACTTAATGGGGATGAGGCGAGAAAAAAACTATACAGGCAGGGAGATGATGTCAGGCAATGACAGCACAGATCCCATCCCTCTGTGCTGTTGTGTGTGTGTGTGTGAGGGGAGGTTGTGTGTGTACGGGGGTGGGGGGTGTAGGGTAGCTGTGTTTGTGTGTGTGTCTGTGCGTGTGCGTATCTTATGTAGTTGAGAGGAGCAGAAGGAAGAGAAAGGGGTTCAAGTATAAAATATGGGGGTGGGTTGGACAATGTCCCTATCACTTGAGTTGATGAATACCACTAGAAGCTGCCAAATGCTGTGATTACCGGGAGGAGGCCGCATGGGAAATCATTCTCATCTTGGGGACGTGAAGCTGACGCTGGTTCCCTGGAAACACTGGGTGACTTGAGGGGTCAAGACAGAGCTGTCTGTGGATACTGGGACCAGCTTCTTGAGGGGGTGTGTGGGGGGTTGAAGGTTGCCTCACAGTGTGTGTGTATCTTATGTGTGGATGCTTCACTGATGGGTGCAGAGTGTGGATGAGCTGTAACTCAAGAGGTTGGATGGAGGACAGACCAAGTGCCTCTCTGGGGACAGCCAATCAGCTTCTTAAGACTGTGGAGAGAAATAAGAAAAGCACACGCACACTCTTACCAGCTAGAGACCAACAGAGATACACGACACGGCTAACAGAGATACACAACAGACCAACAGAGATACACTACAGACCAGAGATACACTACAGACCAGCAGAGATACACGACACGGCCAAAAGTATGTGAACGTCTGCTCGCGGTACATCTCATTCCAAAATCATGGGTATTAATATGGAGTTGGTCCCCCCTTTGCTGCTATAACAGCCTCCTCTCTTCTGGGAAGGCTTTCCACTAGATGTTGGAACATTGCTGCAGGGACTTGGTAACCATATTTGTTTTGGACAGGCAGCGGTCTGCAAGTCTTCTCTCCTAACAGTTTTCCTAGAACACCTCCATATAGCCCTCGCGCCTCCTTTGTCACTTACGGAAACTGCGCCAATGATTATCAATCTTTTCCTGGGGAGAGGGTGTATTGCTGTTCGAACTAAGCACTAGCACATCTGATTCAACAAATAAACTAATTATCAAGGCCTTGATTCATTGAATTAGATTGATTAGTTGGAATCAGATGTGATACTGCTGGGCTGTAGCAAAAATATGTATCCCTGAGGCTCAGGAATGAATGGACAAAAACTCTCTTATACCAGCTAAGTAAAGACATTGTGACAGAGAGAAAAAGTGAGAGAAAAAGTAATCCACAGGCATAAAGCTGGTGTTGTCATCTGGTCCGGTAATTTACCCAGCTGTCTCTCTGCAGAGGTTTTGTGCGGTTAGAATAGTGGCCCTACCCAGCATGCCGTTCTGCTCGGCTTCACGAATTAACCAGTCAGCTCATGAGAATTTAATGTGGCTTCAAATGAGTTCCATTTCTCTGGCTGTCCATTATTATGGATTTTCCCAAACCCCGGTGTGCAGTTCTCCTTCCGTCGTTAGGAGTAAAGCTTTGTTCAAAATGAGATGGCGAAGCGGAAGCACATTGTCTTGTGATGACTCAAACCTAGGAAGCCCTTAAGGTGTTATACTATTCAGAGCTGGAGGTTTTCTACACACGTACACGTGCATGCGCGCACACACACACACACACACACACACACACACACACACACACACACACACACACACACACCTAACCTATACTCCTCACCCCACCACCCACCCTAAAAACCATCTCTATCTCCATGAGGTGCTTCATCTTGATGATGAAAGGAGTAGAGGAATGCCACGCTAACTCCAGTCCCAGTACAATGTGCTCCAACAGCTCCTCTGAAGACTGGAGACCCCCGGGACTCTACAGCAGCCTCGGGCCCCTGGGCGGAATGATCTCGGAGTCTCTGGCAGGAGGGATATCATTACAAAGAGGCTTATCCTCTCCGCCATTTTGCTCTGCCATTTTAATCCGTAGAATTACATCTAGTTCTCCTGATCATTTTGTCATATCACAAATGAAAAGTTGATCAATGAAATGCAACAGTAAGTCAAAATTGTGCAGAAAAAAATGTCCGATATCTACAATAAGTATATTACGTGCGCAATAACCACTGACAAAAAGGCATGAACTGTCATCTGTGTGCCTTTAGTTCATTTATGCCTTCAGATGTACGCCTTGTAAAAACCATTAGGATCAGCATGTGCCCAGACCGAGTGAGTCATCCAGTGTATTATATCGGTGATTGTGCAGCTGTGCTTGTGTGCATAGGGTAACCCCTGGACCCTGACACCAGGTTGTTAGTAACACCTGTCAGTCAGAGAGGAGAGCGCCCAGCAACCCCCCCCGTGGAGAGACTTTGACAGCTGATAGGGGGATGATGTGCCCCCCTGCTCCCATAATCATAACTCTTGGGTTGACCCCTGACAACTAACTGTTACGCTAGGGAGAGTGGGGGTATTCATGACCATGATAAAAAACGGTAACATGGATGGATATGGAGGTTCTGCTAGGACATTGGCAATAAATTATTCACAAGCCAAACACCCAACCGTTCACTTTATAACTTTATAACATGTGTGAATACATTGGGTATAGTGTACCACATATTAAAGAGAACATTAAATGAAACATTTCTCCTGAAAGAAAAAGATGAAACTATGAACAGAATGTGTTAATAATGTATGTGTACTTGGTCAAGATTATGTTAACATACTGTGCTGCTAATTGCCTATTAAGCAGTAGACATTTAAAGCTGCAGGTATGGGTGTGGGTGGAGGCATGTCTAACCCACAGATACCATCTTGAAATATGCTGCATTCATAACATCTCGTGAATTCATAAATGCCAGCAAACGAATGGGAAAAAGCCACTTGAACCCCCCTCCAACTGGTAATTACTAGTGGAAAACGTGTCTATCATCTCTGAGCTCCGGCTTCTCCCACTAGCTGAATTCTGAAGTCACATCCTAAGGAAATTACCTTGATATTAAAAGCAACAACAACAAAAAATATTGAAGACTTTATTTTGTTTATAAGCATGATAGCTGTACTTTCAGTTTATTGTTGATGCAGCTTATTTGACATTAGCCAAGCGGCGTTCTCAAAGAGTTCAAAGCGTGTGAACACGCACACATGTTTACAAGTAGTTTTTTCTGAGTTTCCCGTTTATGAACGCAGTGTCTGGCCCATTGTTAAAGGAGAGACTAGCATTGTTTGCAACTAAAATATATTTCAGGCCTCTTTTCTCCCTTATTCCACACTGGTTTGTTGGAAAATAGCCATTGAAACCGTCTGTTTCCATTGCACTTTTTGGATTTCAGTTGTAGTATTTATTAATACCTGGGGTTGCATTGGGAGGGATTACCTTTCTGGAGGATTTTTCCTTTGTAGTATATATTTCCTTGGACTTCCAGCCAAAGACTCAAAGACTCATCTAGATCACTGGTTCCCAAACTGTGGGGTTGGCAGGGGGGTCACTGTAGTATATATATATCAGTCCGTTCCCCAATGCTGGAAGGGGGACCTGAGTTAAAAAGTTTGGGAACCCCTGATCTAGAGCAGTGTTTCCCAACTTCAGTTCTCCAGTACCCTCAACAGCATACATCTTTGTTGTAGCCCCGGACAAACACACCTGAATCAACTAATCATCAAGCTCTCAATGAGTTCAATCAGAGGAGTTTGTCTGGGGCTATAACAAAAATGTGTGCAGTCGGGCTACTGGAGGACTGGAGTTGGGAAACACCGGTATTGTCACGCGGGACTAGGTGGGTGAAGGAATCAGACGCAGAGAGTTCCAATTACGACAAGTGCTCCTTTACTATAGCACACAAAAAATGAATAAGCCCAAACATACAGGGCGCAGCAAACAACTTGAATAACCCAAAACACAGGGTGCCAAGTAATTAGAAAAATAAATACACCTCTACCTAAAACACACACACACACGTAACATAAAGACAATCCCGCACAAAACAAGGGCGGGTCCACCTACTACATATAGGGAAGCTCATTAACCGAAAACAGAAACATAGGTGAAACTAATAAGCCAAAACAAACAGACAAACGAAAAAGGGATCGGTGGCGGCTAGTAGGATGGTGACGACGACCGCCGAGCACCGCCCGAACAGGCAGGGGAGCCAACTTCGGCGGAGGTCGTGACAGGTATAGAGTTCTGGCAGGACTACAGTTTTCATTTACATAGTTCATTTGGACTGTTGACTCTGGCAGGACCATTAATTTGGCAATGATTTAATCATTATTTTGTTACTTATGTTGAACCCGTATGAATTTCCTATCAATACTACTTCCTATCAATGGTTTTTACATTTAACCTTTATTTAACTAGGCAAGTCAGTTAAGAACAAATGTCTTATTTACAATGACAGCCTACCGGGGAACAGTGGGTTAACTAACTTTGTCAGCTCGGGGATTCGATCCAGCAACCTTCACGGTTACTGGTCCAACGCTCTAACCACAAAGCTACCTGCTGCCGCCAAGGCAAGTGCAGCATCTACAATCTAAATGTGTTTATCCAACTTTCTTGTTGTTTTTCTGTTTGATGGGAACAGTTTGCGAGTTCGTACTACATTCCAACTGTATACAGCGGTTGACGTAGTTGTGTTTTCATGTTTTGAATGTTGTATTGTAGTAACTCTCAAGCACTTCTTTTGCAACGTATTTGGGTGGACAGCAAATAAACATTAAAGCCATTTTTCTCAGTTTCACTGTTTGAGTAGTTTACTGCTCTTTGTTTTTGTATGACAGAGTGGGTAACTGCAGTCAGAACACGGTGGAACAAAGCCAAAAATCAGTCACTTCACTTACTGCTGTTTGCCTGGATTTTTACTGCAGATTTCATACTCCATTATTTCTGAAAGAGAACATAATTGAACCTGGACACTTTGTCACAAGACAAAACTGATACTCAACCAAAAGTGTATCTACTGCGTTTTGCCTTTGTAGGATCAACTCCCCCACATTAAATAATATGATAGTATACTATATAATAATAATAATATAATAATAATACTGAGTGGCGCATCAGTCAACAGCACTGCATCACAGTGCTGAGGCGCCACTACATCCCAGGCTGCGCCACAGCTTTCCATATACACTGTCCATTCCTCTCCCCCATATCCTAATTTGTGCCACCCATATATGAGAAACATACATGCTAAGTATAGACTATATATTTTGTTCCCTACAGGTTATGGAAAGGAGCAGGAGCTCTGAACTATCCGTTCAGACCTAAGTCCTGCAGTACATATCCACCTACCTCCTTATGTAACGGCTGTCGTCTTCCTCCTCCTCGGACGAGGAGAGGAGAGAAGGATCGGTGGACCAATACGCAGCGAGGTAAGTAGACATAAATGAATTTATTTGAAATACAAAGACGAATACGAAAACACTTGGAAAATTACAAAATAAGAAAACGACGTAGACGAAACCTGAACATGAACTTACATAACTACACGTAGAACTCACGGACAGGAACAGACTACATCAAACGAATGAACAGCCAAAACAGTCCCGTGTGGTGCACATACACAGACACGAAAAACACAGGAGACAATCACCCACAAACAAACAGTGAGAACAACCTACCTTAATATGACTCTCAATCAGAGGAAATGCCAAACACCTGCCTCTAATTGAGAGCCATACCAGGCAACCCTTTAACCCAACATAGAAACACAACACATAGAAATACCCATCCAGCTCACGTCCTGACCAACAAAACAAAGGATTAACACAATAACTAGGGTCAGAACGTGACACCTTACCTACATGTTATGGAAAACCTACCTACCTACAGGTTATGACAAATTATATATCTTTGAGTATTTTGTCCAGTAGGTTTCCTCATGCACTGCTATATCAAAGATAATAAAACAAGCACTATAGTAAACACTACAGTAACGTTTGCAAAAACACTACATTTTTTTACTATGGTGTTTATACTAAATAAATACTACAGTATACTACAGTCATGTCCCCAACATTACAGTAAATACTACAGTCTGCAAAAACACTGCAGTAAATACTACAGTAAACTATAGTCCGCAAAAACACTACGGTGAATACTAATACCATATTATGCTACAGTATTTTTTCATGTGGGCCCCTAGCTCATGCAATATAGTATTTACCTGGTTGACCAGTTGGAATAGGTGGTCATGGGCAGATTGGATTGCTGTGTGCCCCATAGGCCATCACAGGGAGGGGTCATACCAATGGTGACATAGAGAGCATTACGTCCCAGGCAATTGATCCTAGTGTAATAAATAATAGGCTGCATTGTTCCGTAGAGGGCTGAGCTCCTTTCAGTTCAACTCGAGAGTGGAATCGGTTCAACCTGCTTGAATCTCCTGATTACAGGGACTTCTTGTGTTACCTGCCGAGTTTGTAAAACAGATTTTTGATTCTTAGAAAAACTGACAGCTCTGGCTGTTTCGCTTGACCTGATTGTAGTGATATTCCAAAACATAAGGGTTGACAAAGTTTCCATTCCCATGTTTGTTTGCCTGTAAGTATTATGGATTATTTTACCAGTGCAGGTTTTGTGTACTAGCATATGTTTATTCAACAGCTCGAAATGTTGCCATGCCAGACTGATATCTACAAAGGAGCCCTAGCAGCACGCGCACACACACACACACACACACACACACACACACACACACACACACACACACACACACACACACACACAATAGCGATAATAACGATGAAAATCTACATTTCCTTGCCATGCATAAAGGACCTTTTAGATTTAATGGCCTTATGCTGGAGTTGTTGTTGCTGCTACTGCAGTTATTGTTGTTGATTGTTTTTCATCTTAACTCGTGGTGGGCATCAAACAGCCTGTTCCAAACGACCCCTGGCTGTGAAACGCACAAGATAAGATGAGATTGTGTGTGTCTGTGTGTATCTGTGTGTCGGCCTCTGTGTGTGTTCGAGTCTTAATTGTGTCCGGCTGCTGTGGGCCCTTTTATCAGACTAGAGGACTAAGCCAGACCATGTGCCGACTCCTAGTGGGGGGCCGTCGCTCATGAGAGCAGGGCCCTTTGAACCCAACACTGTAATCTACAGACCCAGACTGGCCCTTAGATAGGAGACTATTCTTATGGAGGCAGAGCCAACACTTCAGAACAGAGGGAGGGGAGAGAGAACTAGAGGGGGGATGGAGAAGTGTGTATGGGGGGGGCAGAGGGTGTGTGTGTGTTTATAATTGCCTGTGTGTGTGACACCCATTTGTGATTAAACAAAGTGAGAAAAAATAGGGAGTGATGAGATGTCAGACAGTGATTGCAGACAGACCAGTGGTTTGAATGTATGATGCTAATCCACTCCCATTAACTTTAAAATAACGACCTGTTGAGAATGATAGAGGATGAACCTCCATGTTGTATTAGCTAATGCGTCATTTCAGAAAGCCATAACACCCACCATCTCAGATTGTTCTGAAATTGTTTCTGTAGTTCAAAACAGATACCATTATCATTCCTGAAACACTATTTTGTTTTAATTGCATTTGATGCCTGAGAAATGAAGCTAATTGATTGCACTCAAATTGGCCATTTTAATTTATAGGATTCACATATTATTCAATAAATACAGTACCTAACATCCCATTTGGACCAAACTTCTTCGTACTATTGAGTAAGACATGAGGAATCTAATTAAAATGGTCAAAAGCCCCTTTCGGACCACTACTCCCCACGCCAATCCCACCCCAGCAATCAGCTTACAGTATCTGTTGTTTGTCTGTCATACAAGTAGTATGGAGCTGCGGCTTGGAGTATTGCATCTTCAACCCTTTGTAATGTATATGCCACTTGACTTATTCCTTGACGTATTGTTGTAACGGCTTTCTTCCTGGGATGAAGGAGAGGACCAAAATGCAGCGCAGTTAGTGTTCAACATGTTTAATTTAACGAACTGTGAACACTTACAACAATACAAAACAACAAACGTGAAAACCGAGACAGTCCTATCTAGTGCAGAACACAAACACAGAGACAGGAAACAACCACCCACAATCCCCAACACAAAACAAGCCACCTATATATGATTCTCAATCAGGGACAACGATTGACAGCTGCCTCTGATTGAGAACCATATTAGGCTGGACACAGAAACAGACAAACTAGACACACAACATAGAATTCCCACTCAGCTCACGTCCTGACCAACACTAAACAAGGAAAACACATAAGAACTCTGGTCAGGATGTTACAGTACCCCCCCCCCCCCCGAGGTGCGGACTCTGAACGCACCCCTAAAACTCAAGAGGAGGGTCTGGGTGGGCATCTGTCCGCGGTGGTGGCTCCCGCGTAGGACGAGGACACCACTCTACCACTGTCTTTGTCCTCCTCCTTAGCATCCTTTGAGTGGCGACCCTCGCCCCCGACCTTCGTCTAGGAACCTTCACCAAGGCCCCCCCTAGATAGAGGAGATGGCTCAGGACAGAGGGGTAGCTCAAGACAGAGAGGTAGCTCAAGACAGAGAGGTAGCTCAAGACAGAGAGGTAGCTCAAGACAGAGAGGTAGCTCACGACAGAGAGGTAGCTCACGACAGAGGGGCAACTCCGGACCGAGTGGCAGCTCCGGACCGAGTGGCAGCTCCGGACCGGAGGGCAGCTTATGACCGGAGGGCAGCTCATGACCGGAGGGCAGCTCATGACCGGAGGGCAGCTCATGACCGGAGGGCAGCTCATGACTGGCAGGCAGCTCATGACTGGCAGGCAGCTCATGACTGGAGGGCAGCTCATGACTGGAGGGCAGCTCATGACTGGCAGGCGGCTCCTGACTGGCTGGCGGCTCCTGACTGGCTGGCGGCTCCTGACTGGCTGGCGGCTCCTGACTGGCTGGCGGCTCCTGACTGGCTGGCGGCTCCTGACTGGCTGGCGGCTCCTGACTGGCAGATGGCTCAGACGGCGCTGGACAGACGAGCAGTGCAGGCGGCGTTGGGCAGACGGCCGACTCTGACCTGCTGAGGCGCACAGTAGGCCTGGTGCGTGGTGCCGGAACTGGTGGTACCAGACTGGAGACACGCACCGCAAGGCTAGAGCGGGGAACAGGAACAGGGCACACTGGACTCTCGAGGCGCACTATAGGCCTGGTGCGTGGTACTGGAACTGGAGGTACCGGGCTGAGGGCACACACCTCAGGGCGAGTGCGGGGAGAAGGAACAGTGCGTACAGGGCTCTGGAGACGCACAGGAGGCTTGGTGCGTGGGGCCGGAACTGGAGGTACTGGCCTGGAGACACGCCCCATAGGGAGAGTGCGTGGAGGAGGAACAGGGCTCTGGAGACGCACTGGAAGCCTGGTGCGTGGTGTAGGCACTGCTGGTACTGGGCTGGGGCCACGCACCATAAGGCGAGTGCGAGGTACTTCGCTGGGGCGGGAAGGTGGCGCCGGATATACCGGACCGTGCAGGCGTACTGGCTCCCTTGAGCACTGAGCCTGTCCAACCTTACCTGGTTGCATGCTCCCCGTAGCCCGACCAATGCGGGGAGGTGGAATAACTCGCACTGAGCTGTGTAGGCGAACCGGGGACACCATGCGTAAGGCTGGTGCCATGTACACCGGCCAGAGGAGACGCACTGGAGGCCAGATATGTTGAGCCGGCTTCATGGCTCAACGCTCAATCTAGCCCGGCCAGTGCGGGGAGGTGGAATAACCCGCACCGGGCTATGCACACGTACAGGAGACACCGTGCGCTCTTCCGCATAACACTGTGTCTGCCCGTTCTCCCGCTCTTCACGGTAAGCATGAGAAGTGGGCGCAGGTCTCCTACCTGACTTTGCCACACTACCCTTTACCCCCCCCCCCATTAAATTTTGGGGATTTCTTCTCGGGTTTCCGTGCTAGCCGCGTACCTTCATAACGCCGGTTCCTCTCTCCGGTTGCCTCTGCTCTCCTAGCTGCCTCCAGCTCTTCTTTGGGGCGGTGATATTACCCTGGCTCTGCCCAGGGTCCTTTGCCGTCTAATTCGTCCTCCCATGTCCATTCCTCCAAATAGTGCAGCCTCTCCTGCTGCTGCTGCTGCTGCTGCTGCTTGGTCCGGGTTAGGTGGGTGGTTCCGTAACGGTTTTCTTCCTGGGATGAAAGAGAGGACCAAAATGCAGCGCAGTTAGTGTTCAACATGTTTAATTTAACGAACTGTGAACACTTACAACAATACAAAACAACAAACGTGAAAACCGAGACAGTCCTATCTGGTGCAGAACACAAACACAGAGACAGGAAACAACCACCCACAATCCCCAACACAAAACAAGCCACCTATATATGATTCTCAATCAGGGACAACGATTGACAGCTGCCTCTGATTGAGAACCATATTAGGCTGGACACAGAAACAGACAAACTAGACACACAACATAGAATTCCCACCCAGCTCACGTCCTGACCAACACTAAACAAGCAAAACACATAAGAACTCTGGTCAGGACGTTACAGTTGTGATACAGCCTGAATTCAAAATTGATTCAATTTATATATTTTATCACCCGATTAAACACTCAATACCCCAATAATGACAAAGTGAAAACATTTATTGAAAATTAAATAGAGAAATATGTAATTTGCATAAGTATTCACACCCCTGGCTCATACATGTTATAATCACCTTTGGCAGCGATTACAGCTATGAGTCTTTGCAGACCTGGATTGTAAAATATTTGCACATTATACTTTTAAAAAATTCTTCAAGCTCTGTCAAGTTAGTTGTTGATCATTGCTAGACAGCCATTTTCAAGTCTTGCCATAGAAGTCCAAATGTGCATGTGTCTGCTCAAACGGTCAGAAACAGACTCCATGAGGGTGGTATGAGGGCCCGACGTCCACAGGTGGGGGTTGTGCTTACAGCCCAACACCGTGCAGGACGTTTGGCATTTGCCAGAGAACACCAAGATTGGCAAATTCGCCACTGGCGCCCTGTGCTCTTCACAGATGAAAGCAGGTTCACACTGAGCACATGAGCACATGTGACAGACGTGACAGAGTCTGCAGACGCCGTGGAGAACGTTCTGCTGCCTGCAACATCCTCCAGCATGACCGGTTTGGCGATGGGTCAGTCATGGTGTGGGGTGGCATTTCTTTGTGGGGCCGCACAGTGCTCACCAGAGGTAGCCTGACTGCCATTAGGTACAGAGATGAGATCCTCAGACCCCTTGTGAGACCATATGCTGACACATGCACATTTGTGGCCTGCTGGAGGTCATTTTACAGGGCTGTGGCAGTACACCTCCTTGCACAAAGGCGGAGGTAGCGGTCCTGCTGCTGGGTTGTTGCCCTCCTACGGCCTCCTCCACGTCTCCTGATGTACTGGCCTGTCTCCTGGTAGCGCCTCCATGCTCTGGACACTACGCTGACAGACACAGCAAACCTTTTTGCCACAGCTCGCATTGATGTGCCATCCTGGATGAACTGCACTACCTGAGCCACTTGTGTGGGTTGTAGACTCCGTCTCATGCTACCACTAGAGTGAGAGCACCGCCAGCATTCAAAAGTGACCAAAACATCAGCCAGGAAGCATAGGAACTGAGAAGTGGTCTGTGATCACCACCTGCAGAATCACTCCTTTTTGGGGGGTGTCTTGCTAATTGCCTATAATTTCCACCTTTTGTCTATTCCATTTGCACAACAGCATGTGAAATTTATTGTCAATCAGTGTTGCTTCCTAAGTGGACAGTTTGATTTCACAGAAGAGTGATTGACTTGGAGTTACATTGTGTTGTTTAAGTGTTCCCTTTATTTTTTTGAGCAGTGGATATGCACCAGCTTCCATATTTGTAGAATATTCTAACCCCCGGGAAAGGGTATGTGTCTTTCTAGTCTTTACACTTATAGGCAAGAACGAATCCACAGTTTCTGAAATGTAACATATCATATAAAAAAACATGAAACATAGTTTCAATAGATATCATAGGCGCTTTGTTGCATTTTTTTGTGGAACTGAAAAAAAAGGGCGCCAAGCGTTATTTACAGGTTCCCATGCTTTTGTTAAAATAATGGTTCTGCTCCAGAACAGTATAGATCACTTTCATTCTCGGTTCTGTTCCTTGAAATATGTCATTATTTTCCGGTTTTCAGTTCTTTTCCCTGAACCAGTTCCATCCCCAGCATGACGGTGACATATCTGAGTATACATTTGCAACATATTCAGCAGTAGGCTATACAAGGCACGGAAAGGCTAACATCGTCATATTTAATCCAAGATGCTATTTACAAAGCACATCTCTGCTATTTCTGTTAAGAAATGCAGCATAGCAAATTCAGAGCTCCATTTGCAACACAATGTAGGCAAATTTTTGCTAAAATTGTATTTTATCTAACAGAAAATAAAAGTTGCACACCCTCAATACCCCTGCCTGCCCTGTTTGCTATGGATGATAGATGGGTGCAGATTAGGTCATCAGCGGTGGTCCCTTGCAGTCCAGACCTAATGTGGTTGTAGTGTTGGTCTAAATTAGTTAGCTAACGTTGGCTAGATTATATTAACCAAATACAAAATACACGTAAGCATTAGCTGTCACCTTGAGGCTTAATATGTGGTAAAAAAAAGCATGAAGGGAAGGCACTTTTGTTTTTTGATAGTTAGCTAGACTACTAGTTAGCTTTTAATGTTAACCCTACCAAGCCTAGGTAGCTTGCTAGCCCTACTGGCTACGGGTCAAAACAGTTGGAACTCCACAGCAGAAAATACATGAAAAAGATGATCGCTAGTGTCTGAAAGAATGATATCTATTTTATATTTGTCAAATTATTGAGCATGTCCTCAAAACTCAAATAAGCATCCTCAAATGTCCTTATTTTGCATTTCAAGATCCTGATATGGTCCTCAAGACCATATGCATTGTACTGTATGTGCTGAGAAAATATACTGTGTAGACCTATTGTCAGTATTTGTCCTCATATAGAGAAAATAAGATGTCCACATAGGCCAATCTCAGGATATCTAATGAGATGAAATTCAGAGTTTAATCACGAAAATATGTTTTTCATATGTCAAATTATTGAGCATGTGCTGAAAACTCAGAAATGCATTAGAAATCGTCCTTATCTTCAGCGTAGAGAAAAGCATATCAAGATCCAGATGTGGACCTCAGCAAAGAGAAGGATATATGAAATCAATATACAGGGGTAGCTTCATATCTTAAATGTGCTGAGAAAACATATATGCGATGTATACGGTCAGTATTTGTCAACATGAAGAGAGAAAATAGGATGTCACATATCTCAGGATATTGAATGAGTCCGTATCGGGCCATAGGAAATGTCCATGTGTGATATTCGGAGTAATCTCAATACATGTTTAAAAAACACATCTGGATTCTGCATTTGTCAGGATATGATATGCATTGGAAATGGCCCGTATTCTCTAGAATATCAAAAACGTTCATGTAAAGTTACAGTATCCCCTGATATGGACTCTTTTGCCCTGTGTAGGTTATTGTCCTACTGAAAGGTAAATTTCTCCCCCAGTGTCTGTTGGAACGTAGACTGAACCCGGTTTTCCACCAGGATTTTGCCTGTGCTTAGCTCTATTCCGTTTATTTTTATCCAAAAAAGAAACTAAAAGTCCTTGCCAAAGACAAGCATACCCATAACTTGATGCAGCCACCACCACGCTTGAATATATGAAGAGGGGTACTTGGTGATGTGTTGGATTTGCCCGAAATATAATGCTTTGTATTCAGGACATAAAGTTAATTTCCTTGCCACATTTTTTGCAGTTTTACTTTAGTGCCTTATTGAAAACAGGATGTATGTTTTGGAAAATGTTATTCTGTACAGGTTTCCTTCTTTTCACTGTCATTTTATAAGGGCACAGGCCAGACCCAGATGCAGACACGAGAGGCAGATCTCTGATATTTATTATAATCCAAGGGGCAGGCAAGAGAATGGGCGTGGATAGGCAAAGATCATAAACAAGGTCAAGGTCAGGAGGCACAGAGTGGCAGGCAGGCACGAGGTCAGGGCAGGCAGTATGGTCAGGCAGACAGGTTCAGAGTCAAGGCAGGCAAGGGTCAAAACCGGGAGGACTAGCAAAAACAGAGATAAGACAAAGCAGGCGCACAGAAAAACACGCTGGTTGATTTGACGAACTTGCAACAGACAAACAGAAAACACAGGAATAAGTACCCAGGGACTAATGGGGAAAACAGGTGACACCTGGAGGTGGGTGGAGACAATCACAAAGACAGGTGAAACAGATCAGGGCGTGACACATTTAGGTTAGTATTGTGGAGTAACTCAAATGTTGTTGATCCATCCACAGTTATCTCCTACCACAGCCATTAAACTCTGTAACCATTTTTAACCAGTTAATGTGACTAAATGTAACTAATGAAAATGTAATCTACGTAATCCCCAAAAGTAATACTTTATCATGTTAAGGCCATAAACAATAACTAGTATTGCTGCATACTCATGGGAAGGTTAAAATCTCACCTTTATGGTAAAACTAGTTATAAATTGCTGAGATGTATTCACTATTGAGGACACAAGCTCAAGTACACAGTAAAAATATGATACAAATATGAAAATATGAAAGATTTGACATGATGTATTTCCTAGTTTACAAAACTGTAAGAATAAAACTAGAAATGACTTATATGCTTTCTAAATATATCCTTATCAAATTATAAAACAAATAACTATAAGATTTCCCTTTCCTCATAACTGTAAAATACAAATGTGTGTTTAGTGTTCGAGAAAATGTGCATATTTTCTAAAGGTCTCTCTTGATCTAAACATCTGCCCCCTCCTCTGTGAACATCTCACACAGCTCTAGCTTGGCTTCCTGAACTTGCTAGGAACTCACCTTTCATCTCATATTAATTGTGTCCGTTTAGGACAAACAAAGTATTTTTTTTTTTACAATCTATGAATTACTCTAGATTAATGGCTATAAATTGATCTCTTGATGTGCTACAGTGATGAAACCACTCTCTACTGCTGCGATACGATGTAACATTTGTAGGCATGTGCTTTGCCAGTGGCCAGTAGTTGATGGACAGTCTGGCCAAACTATTTAATGAAGCTGCCAGTTGAGGATTTGTGATGCGTCTATTTCTAAAACTAGACACTCTAATGTATTTGTCCTCTTGCCTCAGACTCCTCTTTCTATTCTGGTTAGAGCCAGTTTGCGCTGTTTTGTGAAGGGAGTAGCACACAGCGTTGTACGAGATCTTCAGTTTCTTCGCAAATTCTCGCATAGAATAGCCTTAATTAGACTGACGAGTTTCAAAAGAAAGTACTTTGTTTCTAGCCATTTTCAGCCTGTAATCGAACCCACAAATGCTGTTGCTCCAGACACTCAACTAGTCTAAAGAAGTCCAGTTTTATTGCTTCTTTAATCAGAACAACAGTTTTCAGCTGTGCTAACATAAAAAAAAACTTTAAAAAAATGATAAACATGGATTAGCTAACACAACGTGCCATTGGAACACAGGAGTGATGGTTGCTGATTATCGGCCTCTGTACGCCTACAGTTGAAGTCGGAAGTTGACATACACCTTAGCCAAATACATTTTAACTCAGTTTTTCATAATTCCTGACATTTAATGCCAGTAAAAATTCTCTGTCTTAGGTCAGTTAGGATCACCACTTTTATTTTAAGAATGTGAAATGTCAGAATAATAATTAGAGAGAATGATTTATTTCAGCTTTTATTTCTTTCCTCACATTCCCAATGGGTCAGAAGTTTACATACACTCAATTAGCATTTGGGAGCATTGCCTTTAAATTGTTTAACTTGGGTCAAACGTTTCGGGTAGCCTTCCACAAGCTTCCCACAAAAAGTTGGGTGAATGTTTGTAGGTCTCCTTGCTTGCAAACGCTTTTTCAGTTCTGCTCACAACTTTTCTATAGGCTTGAGGTCGGGGCTTTGTGAAGGCCATTAGAATACCTTGACATTGTTGTCCTTAAGCCATTTTGCCACCACTTTGGAAGTATGCTTGGGGTCATTGTCCATTTGGAAGACCCATTTGCGACCAAGCTTTAAATTCCTGACTGATGTCTTAAATGTTGCTTCAATATAGCCACATAATTTCCCTACCTCATGATGCCATCTATTTTGTAAAGTGCACCAGTCCCTTCTTCAGTAAAGCACCCCCAAAACATGATGGTGCCACCCCCGTGCTTTATGGTTGGGATGGTGCTCTTCGGCTTGCAAGCCTCCCCCTTTTTCCTCCAAACATAACGATGGTTATTATGGCCAAACATTTCTATTTTTGTTTCATCAGACCAGAGGACATTTCTCCAAAAAGTATGATCTTTGTCCCCATGTGCAGTTGCAAACCGTAGTCTGACTTTTTTATGGCAGTTTTGGAGCAGTGGCTTCTTCCTTGCTGAGTGGCCTTTCAGGTTATGTCGATATAGGACTCGTTTTACTGTGGATATAGACACTTTTGTACCTTTTTCCTCCAGCATCTTCACAAGGTCCTTTGCTGTTGTTCTTGGATTGATTTGCACTTTTCGCACCAAAGTATGTCATCTCTAGGAGACAGAATGCGACTCCTTCCTGAGCTGTATGATGGCTGCGTGGTCCCATGGTGTTTATACTTGCATACAATTGTTTGTACAGATGAACGTGGTACCTTCAGGCATTTGGAAATTGCTCCCAAGGATGATTTGGTAGGTCTTGGCAGATTTCTTTTGATTTTCCCATGATGTCAAGCAAAGAGATACACCTCAAATTGATTCAGATGATGTCAATCAGAATCTTCTAAAGCCATGACATAATTTTCTGGAATTTTCCAAGCTGTTTAGAGGCACAGTCAACTTAGTGTATGTACTCTTCTGACCCACTGGAATTGTGATACAGTGAATTATATGTGAAATAATCTATCTGTAAACAATTGTTGAAAAATTACTTGTGTCATGCACAAAGTAGATGTCCTAACCGACTTGCCAAAACTGTTTGTTAACAAGACATTTGTGGAGTGGTTGAATAATCAGTTTTAATGACTCCAACCTAAGTGTATGTAAACTTCCGACTTCAACTGCATATATATATATATATATATATATATATATATATATATATATATATATATATATATATATATATATATATATATAAAGTGGGGAGGGCAATTGGAGATATGGTGGGGGGGACATTTCTCTGTATGTATTTATTAATGTTGTTTTCTTTTGAGTGGCAGCCCATAATACATGTGGTATAAACTGAACACATGCATTTATAAGAATATCCTATCTGTAACCCCCCCCCCCCCAAAAATGACAAGACAAGTAAAACCATGGTAAAAAAAGCTGGATGTTTCATATTAGTATGTACGATCTAATATAGGAAGTGTTGTGTTTATTACACTTTTCCTGGGTGATGTGTTGTCAATATGCAGTGGCACACAGCTACGATAATCGGATTTATGAAGACAACACTGTTTGTCCAAATATGCAAAAATCACAAGCTGTACATCCCAAAAGATTTCTTGATTTTCAAATGGCACGAGGCTCTGGTTTGAATACGTAGGGGAAATGTCATTGGATCATCAGTGTATTTGCGTTGACTTTGTCGTGACTGATATAATATTTTTCTTGTCATTTGTAAATACCGGTAGGCAGCTTTCTCTTGATTGTCATACACAAGTGAAGACTTACGTTGAGATATGGCACAGTTGTCCAACAGAGCTGTTGCCAGAGAATGTAATGTTAATTTCTCTACCATAACCCGCCTCTAATGCTTTTTTAGAGAATTTGTCAGTACATCTGACCGGCATCACAACTGCAGACCACGTGTAACCATGCCAACCCTTGATCAGGCTTCTTCACTTGCGGGATTGTCTGAGACCAGCCACCTGGACAGCTAATCCCCTTTTGTGGGGAAAAACTCCTTCTGATTGGCCGGGCCTGGATCCCCATTGGGTGGGCCTTGCTCCCAGGAGGATGGGCCAATGCCCAGTCATGTGATATCCATAGATTAGGGCCTAATTTATTTATTTCAATTGATTCTGTAACTTTGTCCCAGAAGCATTTAACTGCAGGGCACTCCCACATCACATGTAGGAATGTGCTTACCTGATTTATTGGGAAACAGTAAACATTTAGGATTTGGGGCAAATGTAATCATGAAAAGTTTCCTTGATGTTAAATACAGTCTGTGAACAAACTTAAAATGTATAAGTTGAATACTTTTGAACCTTTTACTGCAGTGGGCCAAGTCAAGGTCACACAGACTGTTTATTGGTAGTCTCAAACAAATCTACTTTGAAACAAAGTTTACACCTCACACATATGGTTATGGGCTTAAAAATAATAAGCCTCACGTACCATGTCATACATAGAGTTGAGATGTATTACTTTTTGAGTTTGCATACCAATATTACACTTTATATACATCACAGAAGACTGAAATATAACAAAACCGTTTGGCAAAGAAAACAGCAGATTTTCTGCATTTAAAAATAAATATGATTTATTAATTATGAAAAATATGAATAACAATCCACCCTTGAGGCCACTAGGTCATTTGACTGCAGGAAAGAGCTACGTATGAATCATCCAGACTTTTTGATGAAAAACGGGCCTGTGTGGATTCAACAACATTAACTTAGTTTAACACGACATTAGAGATATTATCAAAAGGGAATTTAATCTTCAATCGTAGGTTCAGTGTCCTGGGTCTTGGCAATTATGTATTCTGATCACTGAAGGGAACACCTGGAGATATACAAATACCGATCCATCTGTGTATCCTAAGCGCAGTGATTTTATGCAGTTAAGGTGAGGATAGTGGCAGTGCATTCGCAGTCACTCCCTAGACTACAGATTGTGACAATACACGTGTCAGAGGAGGGAGGTAATGAAGCTGTTGTTTTAAGAGCAGATACATCAAATGAACTTGTCAGACCCAATCAGATTTTAATGAAGGATTTCACCTTTTTAGTTCCCGAACTGAAATAGAAAGATATAAATGTCATTTTCGTTTAATCCGTCCTACCGTGAAAATATTCATCTTATCACTTATCGGAGATTGGTGTGTCCTGACTGACGAGCCTTGGGAATGATTTTATATCATATTTCTAATTTCAAAAGGGTATGTTATTATGACACCTTATGAGCTATTTTCATCCAGAACATTATAATCCTGGAAGATGTCTTCCCTGGAAACAGCCGCAGGTTGACGTTTATTGGGATGAGTCTTGTCCTTGAGGCAGAACTGAGCAATTTCTGCTAGATGGGCCAGCTGCAAAGTCAAAACTGTCTATATTGTATAAAATCATGAAAACAAACATGTGGGTTAGCAGTGTGGTTACATTTGGGGTTAAGTTTAAAGTCCGATTTTATAACTTTGTGGCTGTGCCAGCTAGTCCCCACTCTGCAGAGCTGCCTCCAGAACAAGATTCATGCCGAAAAACATTAGTGGACAGATGTGCAGTGCATAGTGATTAAGATGTGCATAGTTGACTGTTTCCTAGAAGCAACAGAATGTACAGAGAGAAGAGGAGACGTTTAAAGAGAAGATAATAGTAAAGGAACTAAGAGATGGGGACAGGAGAGACAAGAGGAGAGTAATATAGAGAAATAAAATAGCAGAGCTAAACAGATCTTGAATCTGGATACGATAGACAAAAGTGTGTCTGTCACCCTGGCCAGATAGTACAGCACAAGATGGATGATGTGTGCAAATATGCTCGCGCTCATCCCATCACGCATAATGGACACTGGGATGATAACGGCCTCAGTGTGTGTGTGCGTGTCTGTGTGTGTTTGTGTTGGAATGATGAGTTAATGGGACCCTGGTAGTTTGTTTTCTCATTTCTATCCTCAATACCACCTGAATGCCATGGAGGATACAGATAGATACACTGCTTCTTCCTTATGCCTGTCACACAGTTGTGACTGTCACACAGTTGTGACAGTATGACAATAAGGATTTGACAGCCCTCTGAATTCTGGCATTATTATTGTTGAACACGTCAATACTGAAAGTATTCATTTTGTCAAACAGGTGTACCCATATAAAGTTGATTTGTCTCCCTTCTCCCACTTTGCCAAAATCTTGGTGTGGAACATAGAAATGAAATAATGATGTCAGAATAGGTCTTACCAATGCTGGACATTCTTCCGGCCATTACATGTCTCCTTCTGGTTTGGGGGAAATTACCTGTACTTACCCCTCTCTCTCTGTTCACAACAAGTTGTTTGGTTTGTGTCTTACTTTTGGGAGTAAAAAGTAGTCTATCAAAGTTTGGCCTTTTATGTTTCTTCACATCTATGTATAGATCACAGAGTAGCTTCAGAAGCTGTTTGTCTGCTACATCTGAAGACGTGCAGGTAAACATTGGTAACAGTGTGGGGGGGGGTAGGGACTCAAACCTGCTAGTAAGATGTGTCTGGAAATAAGGTGTTGTTTATTTCTGTATCAAAAGCACAGGAAAACAGCACGTTGATGTACACAATGAATCTGTGATCTGAGAAGTGTAAACTTGCAACTAGTACCAAAATTCATCACCGAAGTAAAGTCGGACAACGTTGTATACTTCTCTTTACCTGATCACTTGCATTTCTGTAGGACTTTTCTCAAAATCAAAGTGCTTTAACTTCTTATGGCTGCAGGGGCATTATTGAGTAGCTTGGATGAAAGGAGCCCATTTCAAACGGCCTCGTACTCAATTCTTGCTCGTACAATATGCAGATTATTATTACTGTTGGATAGAAAACACTCTCAAGTTCCTAAAACCGTTTGAATTATATCTGTGTGTAAGGCCTGGGTGTTCTTTAATGAACACGGAGAAACCAGGCCACCCTACTAACACACTGGGTGTACTCCTCAAACAACCCCAGACACGGGGGAAACGAACACAGTCCAGTAAACACGAAGAACGAAACAAACACCACTCTTACTAACAAACAATCCCGCACAAAGAAACGTGCGAACCGACTGACTAATAAGCCCGACTAATTAACCCTAATACAAAACAGGTGAACCCAATAAACACATAGGGAGGGGGAGAAAAGGATCAGTGGCAGCTAATAGGCCGGTGACGACGACCCCTGAGCGCCACCCAAACGGGAAGGAGAGCCTTCCTCGGTCGAAGTCGTGACACTGTGAGTAAAACAGAACTCCTTTTGCAGCAAACTTCCTGTCAGAAAGTGAAAAATCTGAAATCGAGGCTCTGTTCCAGGGCCTCCCTATTAATTTGCTTAAAATCTATTCGTATACATGCACTTCATACGCCTTCCACTAGATGTCAATAGGCTGTAAGAGGTGAAATGGAGTGTATAGCTATATCTATGGTCAAAAGAGAGGTCTTGGAATGACAGGACCCCAATTTCCTTTGTTCAGGAAGGCGCGGGTAGGACATCAGCATTGGTTTCTGAAAAGCTTTTGTTATAGACGGCTAATATCTCCGGCTTTGATTTTATTTGATAAATGTGACAATATCATCGTAAAGTATGTTTTTTCAATATAGTTTTATCAGATTATTGAAAGTTTTTCTGGAGTTTTGGAGTGTTCCGTTCTCTGCGGTTGGTGACGATGGACAGCTTCGCGCCACTTGGCTAGTTTTGATTGCTAATTCGAGAGGGAAAAAGGACATTCTAAAACCAAACAACGATTGTTCTGGACAAAGGACCCCTTGAGCAAGATTCTGATGGAAGCTCAACAAAAGTAGGACCCATTTATGATGTTATTTCCTATTTCTGTCGAAAATGTGTAGTTGTGTTTTCCGCCTTGATTTTGGGCGCTGTCTCGCTATAACGTAAGCTGTATGTCGTACTGAAGTAATTTTTTTAATTCTAACACGGCGATTGCATTAAGAACTAGCGTATCTATCATTTCCTGTACAACATGTATTTTTTAGTAAAGTTTATGAATAGTTATTTGGTCAGAATAGGTGAGTGTCAGAAATATATCCGGAGATTCTGGAAAATAGTTGCTACGTTTTCACAATGTATAACCACGGATTTCAGCTCTAAATATGCACATTTTCGAACAAATCATATATGTATTGTGTAATATGATGTTATAGGACTGTCATCTGATGAAGTTTATGAAGGTCAGTGAAATAATTAATATCTTTTGCTGGTTTTGTCGCTATCGCTACTGTTGCCTTGAATCAATGTAGTTGTGTGGTTGGCTATTGTAATAAGCTAATATAATGCTATATTGTGTTTTCGCTGTAAAACACTTAAAGAATCGGAAGTATTGGCTGGATTCACAAGATGTTTGTCTTTTATTTGCTGTACACCATGTATTTTTCATAAATGTTTTATGATGAGTATTTAGGTATTTCAATTTGGTCTCTGTAATTGTTCTAGCTGCTTCGGTGCTATTTGTGATTGCAGCTGCAATGTAAAACTATGATTTATACCTGAAATATGCAAATATTTCGAACAAAACAGATGTATTGTATAACATGTTATAAGACTGTCATCTGATGAAGTTGGTTCTTGGTTAGTTTGGTTGGTTTTGTGCAAGCTACCTGTGCTGTGAAAAATGTCTGTGCTTTTTTGTATTTGGTGGTGAGCTAACATAAATATACGTGGTGTTTTCGCTGTAAAACATTTTAAAAATCAGACATGTTGGCTGGATTCACAAGATGTTTATCTTTCATTTGCTGTATTGGACTTGTAATGTGTGAAAGTTAAATATTTCTAAAAAATATATTTTGAATTTCGCGCCCTGCACTTGGACTGGCTGTTGTCATATTGAGCCCGACTATGGGCTTGCAGCCCAAAGAAGTTATATTGTCTTGAGGTGACTCGCACCTTCGATCTACAAGTCGGACCTTCGATCTATCAGGACCCAAGATCAAAAGCTAGGATTCAGCCCTAAATGACTTGAAAGAGACCCAAAATCCACATGAAAAAGGTAAAAGAAAAGCAGCGAGCGCATCATTTGAAGCAGTAAACTGACCAGCTCGGTGCCCATCCTCCGTTTTTCTCTTACCAGGACACAGCGTAACTTTATGCAGTCAGTCCTTTGAAGTTCATACTTCAAAGTACAACAACAACCGTGCTAACTATTCTCCAAGGATTTATCCTTCATTCCTTGCACAATGTACAGACTATTTTACATGAATGGAAACAGATACAAGGCAACCTATGTTCTTTTGCCTTGTTTTCCTTCCGGTTACGTGTTTGTGTTTTCATGCAAAGGTATAAACGTGTAATCTCTGAGATTTTGGGTTAAACCCAGGACTGTTCAATTTATCCTGATGTTACTTCATTGTTTTTTGTTCCTCTCCCTCTTTTCTCTCTCCTATCGGTGAAGGGTCGTTCGTGAACGAACGGCTCTTTTTGAACAGATCTTTATGGTGAATGTTGGGAACTGAATCCTATCGGTGAAAGTGCTGTTCATTTGGCTCCCTCATTTGCATACTACTACTACTGCTTTTTGAGCTCAAAACAATGTTTTTCTGCAAATAAGTTACTAAATAATTCTCAAAAGAGGGTGAGTCATCACTGCAGAAACAATAAAGGGTGAGGATTTTGAAAGAAGAGCCCTTTGGGAGCCAAATAAGCCGTTTCTTTTACGTGAAGGAGCCAAATGAGCAGGCTCACCATCACTATCTTCTATTTCTCTCTTTCTAAAACACAACAATAAATTTGTGTTTGAGAGATTTGATTTGATTTACAAACTTACTCTCAGTGCACTTTGTTAATACCTTGTTTTATCAAGTAATTGGGGGCGGAGGGTAGGTCAACATGCTTTATACTTAGACGGTACAGACCATCTCTGAGATACAGTCGACATGTTGAGAATCTGACAGCAGGCTGAGGGGAATTTCTTCCAACTTAACGTCTACTACACCAGCGAAACCGACTTTTGCATCACTTGCTATTCCCCACAATTTAACAGTAATTTGATGTGAGTGTTTCTGCCTAGCGCCTCACCGTGAACAGACAGGAGTGAAGAATTAAATGCCTGATAAATGAACTGAGAATCATCCTGAGTTGCTGAGGGGAAAACACAAGAGAACAGAACAGTGATGAGCTTTTTTCATTATTTTTTTTTCTACCAAAAACCTCTTGACTTCTCACTCGTCTTTCTTTAATTGGCTATAACTCCGCAGAGTACAGGTCTACATGTTTATTTTCCTTCAATTGTTGGGCGCCACTGTTGATGACAAGTTAAAAGCCCTGCCAAAGAAGACATGCAAATTGCTTCAGCTTTCTCATTTTGTTCCACTGCCAGGTGGAGTTCTCGACGTGACGTTGAAACAGAGGGGTGCCTCCCTCAGCCACAGAGCCTAAACAATGTATCATTGAAATGTATCTGATATGGTTCCCATTGTCAGCCGACGTTGAGCCCCGAACATCAAATGTGGCACCCCGTAAAAGCAGTGGGTAGTTTATTCATAATTCATTAATCATTACTCCATTCATAAGATGTTTAATATAGGTCCTTATAAACCATTTACTAATCATTAGTTAAGTATTGTTGGGTGGCTTCATCTAAAGTGTGGGCTTTTATACTTATAAATGTTTTGAGTGACCAGTGGCATACCACCCTGCATCCCACTGCTGGCTCGCCTCTGAAGCTAAGCAAGGTTGGTCCTGTTCAGTCACTGGATGGGAGACCAGATGCTGCTGGAAGTGGTGATGGAGGGGCCAGGAGAAGGAAGTATTTCTTCTGGTCTAAAAAAAAATCTCCCAATGCCCTGGGGCAGTGATTCGGGACATAACCCTGTGTAGGGTGCCATCTTTCGGAAGGGATATTAAATGGGTGTCCTGACTCTTTGTGGTCACTAAAGATCCCATGGCACTTATCGTAAGAGTAGGGCTGTTAACACTGGTGTCCTGGCTAAATTACCAATCTGGACCCTCATATGGCCACCTAATCATCCCCAGCTGCCTATTAGCTCATTCCTCCCCCCTGTAACTATTCCCCAGGTCGTTGCTGTAAATGAGAATGTGTTCTCAGTCAAACTCAGTCAACCTGGTAAAGGAAGAGTTAGAATGTGGATGTTTTGCTAATGTTGTCAAAAAGAACTTATCATAAAACAGGGAAATGTAGACTGCACCAGACCGGACAGTTTTTCTCTAGTGGATTTTTATTCCTTCATTATTACTGATATGTGATGGAGGTAGACATGTGACTTGTACACTATAACCTTAAAATGCCTCCAGTGCCTCAGTCTTTTAACCACAAACTATTTTCACACATGGCTTTGTTTGGCGGCACCTTTACTGAGCCTTTAAGGGTAGTAACTCTTTAAACCTAATGGGAAAGTTCAGAGAAATAATGCATTCAGATATTTGCTTCCTTACCTTGTAAGCAGTCTATGAACTGCTCTAACATGCAACCCTTACCGGCCACGTTGTGAACGCAAGCGTTGCAAAATATATCTACACATACAGTTGAAGTCGGATGTTTACGTTCACCTTAGCCAAATACATTTAAACTCAGTTTTTCACAATCCCTGACATTTAATCCAAGTAAAAAATCCCTGTTTTAGGTCAGTTAGGATCACCACTTTATTTTAAGAATGTGAAATGTCAGAATAATAGTAGACAGAATGATGTATTTCAGCTTTTATTTATTTCATCACATTCCCAGTGGGTCAGAAGTTTACATACACTCAGTTAGTATTTGGTAGAATTGCATTTAGTTTGTTTAACTTGGGTCAAATGTTTCAGGTAGCCTTCCACAAGCTTCCCACAATAAGTTGGGTGAATTTTGGCCCATTCCTCCTGACAGAGTTGGTGTAAGGTTTGTAGGCCTCCTTGCTTGCACAAGCGTTTTCAGTTCTGCCCACACATTTTCTATAGGATTGAGGTCAGGGCTTTATGATGGCCACTCCAATACCTTGACTTTGTTGTCCTTAAGCCAGTTTGCCACAACACAACTTGCCACAACTGGAAGTATGCTTGGGGTCATTGTCCATTTGGAAGACCCATTTTCGACCAAGCTTTAACTTCCTGACTGATGTCTTGAGATGTTGCTTCAAAATATCCACATAATTTTCCTCCCTCATGATCCCATCTATTTTATGAAGTGCACCAGTCCCTCCTGCAGCAAAGCACCCCCACAACATGATGCTGCCACCCCCGTGCTTCACGGTTGGGATGGCGTTCTTCGGCTTGCAAGCCTTCCCCTTTTTTCCTCCAAACTAAATGATGGTCATTATGGCCAAACAGTTATAATTTTGTTTCATCAGACAAGAGGACAATTCTTCAAAAAGTCTTTGTCCCCATGTGCAGTTGCAAACCGTAGTCTGGCTTTTTTATGGCAGTTTTGGAGCAGTGGTTTCTTCTTTGCTGAGCGGCCTTTCAGGTTATGTCGATATAGGACTCGTTTTACTGTGGATATAGATACTTATGTACCTGTTTCCTCCAGCATCTTCACAAGGTCCTTTGATGTTGTTCTGGGTTTGATTTGCACTTTTCGCACCAAAGTATGTTCATCTCTAGGAGACAGAATGTGTCTCCTTCCTGAGCGGTATGACAGCTGCGTGGTCCCATGGTGTTTATACTTGCGTACTATTGTTTGTACAGATGAACGTGGTACCTTCAGGCATTTGGAAATTGTTCCCAAGGATGAACCAGACTTGTGGAGGTCTACAATTTTTGGGGATTTGGCTGATTTCTTTAGATTTTCCCATGATGTCAAGCAAAGAGGCACTGAGTTTGAAGGTAGGTGTAACGACTGTCTTCAGGTGAAAGAGAGGAGGACCAAGATGCAGCGTGAATATCATCCATATTTAATGGGAAATACTTAAAAACCGAACAAAACAACAAGCCGACAAAAAGGAACGAAGACGATACAGTTCCGTAACGTGAACACTAACACAGGAAACACTGGAACAGGAACAATCACCCACAAACAAACAGTAAAATCAGGCTACCTTAATATGGTTCCCAATCAGAGACAGAGACAATGACTGCCTCTGATTGAGAACCATATTAGGCCTAACAACAAACCCAACATAGAAACACAAAACATAGAATGCCCACCCAGCTCACATCCTGACCAACTAAACAAAGACTAAACAAAGGAAATAAGGTCAGGAACGTGACAGTAGGCTTTGAATTACATCCACAGGCACACCTCCAATTGACTCAAATTCTGTCAGTTAGCCTATCAGAAGCTTCTTAAGTCATGACATCATTTTATGGAATTTTCCAAGCTGTTTAAAGGCACAGTCAGCTTAGTGTATGTAAACTTCTGACCCACTGGAATTGTGATACAGTGAATTATAAGTGAAATAATCCGTCTGTAAACATTGTTTGGAAAAATGACTTGTGTTATGCACAAAGTAGATGTCCTAACCGACTTTCCAAAACTATAGTTTGTTGACAAGAAATGTGTGGAGGTTGAAAAACTAGTTTTAATGACTCCAACCTAAGTGTATGTAAACTTCCGACTTCAACTCCACATGTTATTTAATAATTTCACCCATATCGCTGGCACGAATGAGCGTCTGCCTAGCTAAGCGCTAAAATAGAACTTGGTTATATTTTAGACCTTTCCTTTTTGGATATCAGAAAGATACAAGCCCATGTGGATGCTTGAAAGACAAATGAGGAGAGATGAATTAAAGATAACTAGCTAAAAACTAACTAGGTTTCCTTTTTTATCTGTGGATTAAATGACAGAAACACCTGATGTTGAGAAACACCTGATTTTGACCCTTTAGTCAAAATTCTACAAAGAACCAGCTAAAAAGAGGACCATATACATGTCAGGTAAATTAATAACGCAATATTCTTCTCCCAGGACAAACAAATTTCTATTAATGTTTCTTGTGCGTTCCGACCTGCCACCAAAATGAATATAGTTGGTTCACAGTTGGTTTTGATATTTTAACCTGCATGTCTGGTGTGGATGGACAAAATCAACATAAGAACGATGCCACAACATGTTAATCTCTGGTGTAGAATCTGTCGCAATGGCATGGAATGCATAGGACACGGGTGTCAAACACATTCTGCACAGCAGGTCGCATACGGTCTTCACAGATGTCCGGAGGGATGCATTTAAAATGTAGTATATTTCCTCCCCATCAACATTTTCTAAAAATAGTCTTCTATCCACCGCTTTTAGAATATTCAATGCTCCCTGACTGTCTGTTTTGATGACTGTTAGCAAGCTGGGTGAATTGAAGAGACTATAAATGTAGGCCTATGATCATTTCAACACAGTTACGATTTTGTTTTAGTCATTTTAATGTCGATTAAGATGTTTCTTTAAATAACACACTCACATCACCTGCGGGACGGATTGAATGGGATCTGACCCACTGGCAGTGTGTTTTAGGGTGGAGATTTTGCAAAACATAACTCACAATGTCTAACACGTTTGAACCAAGAAATGAATCACGCTGCTTACCAAATGACGCTAGATTTTAGGTCTGGGTTAACCGAGATTTGACTACTCTAAGGAGTGACTGCAATCAACACTTTGGTTTGGAGGAAAAGTCACTGGCAAGAATTGCTTATGTTAGCGTTTTTGGACAAACATATTATTTTACTCAGCAGTGAGACTGTTCTGGAATAAAATGTTCAATATATTGTCTTAAACATCCTCTTTATTGTGTGCTTGTTGTTTAACCATTGGTATGTTCTATGGGCCATTTTGAGACCTTACGGAGCATCAGGTACTGCTGGAATGTCTACCAATGGCATCTCCATCTTTTTGTGGGAATTTACACTGGTCCCTCAAAACATTTATACAGTATCAATAGCCTGCGCTTTAGATGAGGCCAAGCAAAAAAAAACGTAACTAATGATTAGAAAATGATTTATAAGGACACATATTAAACATCTCATTAATGATCTTATAAATGATTATTAAACACTTTAAAAGTTGTTTATACATGTGTGAATAACTAGGTTATTAATATTTACAAATGTGTGAGTAATGATGAATAAGCTATTTACTAATCCATTATAAATGCTTTATTACGTGGAGTCATTATAAAACGTAACCAAACAGTGTAGGCCGGATTGGTCACGTGCACACGGTACAGTGAAAGGCTTGCAAAGTAAAAAATAAAGTACACATTATTCTGAGAGGGGTCTTTGTTCACTTTTAGAATCCCCAAATGAAACATTGAAATGTGACACACTCTTAGCTGAAATTGCAACCCTTGGTAGGTCTATAAATGTGCATTTCAGGTCAGAGGGAGGCTAACAAATGAACACAGGATGAACAATGAGACCTATTTCTTATCACCCTAATCCAGTCCTTTCTAAATGCCTATTACGAAAACGTGATGTCCCTGTGTGATGGAGGGAGTGTAAAACCAGAGATAACATCAATTTATATACATGAGCACAAATTACAACGGCCTCTTCTCTCCTCACAGACAAGGCACGAGCATTTTCCACTCATCTCAAGTCTGACCACCTGCGTATGCCCGTCACTGTTATAAATAGCTCCCTTGATGACACTATAGTGCATTAAAATCCCACTGGCTGTCATGTAAATCTCCAGCCAACACCAGACATGGAGATCCACCAGTAAGTGCTGAGGAGGAAGTGTAATTCTAGCAGAGGGTACAGGAAGGATGGCATGGTCCTGACAGCTTTGAGTGTTCTCTTTATTTACACACCGCTGCTTGGACCACCTGCTACAGAAACAGCTCTGGAGAGCCTGGTGATATACTGGACACAGACACACACACACAATTCACCAAACAGAGGAATCCATTGTGCATTTGACAATTCTGTTCTGACACAGAATAGGTCATTCTATCTGTTCATTTGCTGGAAGGCATTGCCATGTTAATGGTCTGTTGACTTACCTGTCATACTTTCAGGTATAATCTGTTTCTAGAGAGAGATACATGTAGGTACAATACATATATTTTTTAATGTATTTAACTAGGCAAGTCAGTTAAGAACAAATTCTTATTTTCAATGACAGCCTAGAAACAGTTGGTTAACTGCCTTGTTCAGGGGCAGAAAGACTTTTACCTTGTCAGCTCAGGGATTCGATCTTGCAACCTTTTGGTTACTAGTCCGATGCTCTAACCACTAGGCTACCTACAATATTACCTGCGTTGTGTGTGTGCATGCATTCGCTCTGCTACATACACATTCTCGTGACAGTGTTTCAGGGGTGGGATGGCTGCACCATGGGAGACAATGATGAATCTGTTAACAGAGTGTACCTCCAAGGCTCCTGATCTTTGTAGGTATATCACATAACTTTCTCCTCAGCTTTTAAATGTGAGCTCAGCATTAAACGAGTATGGAACAGCTTTCAGAAGCTAGTCTGACATAGTATGCACTCAATGAGAGAGAGTGACTGATGTAAGCACAAAGGCGTAGTCCTATGCACACGTGTGTTAGTGTGCATGCACATGAGAGAGACAAAAGGGGGATTTTTCACTGAGAACTGGACCGATAAACTAATGCAGGACAGAAAAATATTGAAAGGAGAAAGATTAAAAGAGTAACTACGCGTCATTCCAGTGAGTACAAAGGCCCTGCCAGTATGACGTCCCCATCTCTCATAGTGTGCCACCTGAGTACTCTCTAGGACGAGTGGCACCTGTGGTGCCAGGGCCTACCAGGTCACTCTCAGCCACTATACCCGCCATAATGACCACAGTTGCCATGGGCGACAAAAGCCAAGCCTAAATGGCCTTCTAAAAGAGCCCAGAAAGGTGTGCTTGTGTGTGTAAGGCATTGTGGTAGGATAACACTGTTAATACACACCAACACAGTGAAGAAGGCATTAACCAAATAGCTACACGGACTATCTGCATTGAACCCCCTTTGCACTAACTTCTTTGATTCATCACATACGCTGATGCTTCTTATCCATTCTGTTGCCTAGTCACCTGTGCTTTCAGCGGCTATGCATTCACAATCCCAAATGAGCTGCCTTTCCCATTGGCAAATGCACAGGTGTAGCGCACAATACGTCCCCATACTTCCCTGCGCTCTATAGATTCTAGAGAGGCGGGAGTCCCACAGGATATGTTGGATCACATATGGCTATTAAGGCTGTAGCCTGCCTGTGCAGTGGCCTGTGTTTGAGAGGGATCAGGGGGAGAGCTGGGCCCCTGCGTACTTAATTGTCTGTTTTATAAGGGACCATCATTGTCCATGTCACCGTGGGGGAGTCGCGGGCTGAGCCATTACAGCTTCATCTGGCCTTGACTAATTGTGCCTGCATCTCTCCTCCACTTCTCTTCAACATTCACCAGCTGAAAAGAGGGAGAGAGGAGAAGAGGGAGAGAGACGTGAAAGTGAGAGGGAAAGACAGGCATCGACAATGACTGAGAAAGAGTGTAATTGAAAGGGAGTGAGGGACGGAGTGTGTGAGATGAATGACGACTAAGAAGGCACAACACGTTACAAAGCGCACCTCATGTCCAGTCAAGGTGAACTATTAAACTTGTTGTATTCTCCCTCTAGTTTTAGCTTTAATGAAAGACAGATGTGTGTGCTAGTGCTTCATTTCTACTGTGATCAGCCCCTGAGAAAGAGAGAGGGATGACACAAGGGAGGAATGGATGAGAGAAAAAGGCTATGTGAGAGAGTGGGCATCAGACCTCTGACATTCATCCCTTTATTTCTCCCTCTTTATTTTCCTTCCTTTGTTTGATTTTGTCATTTTTTCTCATTTTCTTAACTGATTAGTGTATACCTGTCAACACCTGCCATATTTCTCTGACGAGGCGTTTGTTGGTTATTAAGCGCCCAGACAAATTTGCTTTTAATTGATTAACGGGGCCCACTCTGGGACGTGTTTGTGCAGAGCTGAGTAGCTTTTTAATTAAGACTATTAAGTAAACAGGTTTCCAGTACGGACAAACTGTGTGTCTCAAATAGCACCCTATTCCCTACATAGTGCACTACTTTTGACCAGAGCCTAATGGGCCCTGGTCAAAGGCAGTGCCCTATATAGGAAATAGGGTTCAATTTGGGATGATTCCATGGAAGAAGAATTAGCAGCTCTACTTTGGCAGTTCCCTGGCTTTGAACTGTTAGTAATGAGTGTATTGTCAGAGGATTATGATTCTGCTGGCACACTGTCAATCAAGAGGCGGAAGCGAGCCTCTAAAGTGACCTAAGTATTATGTTGTATAGAACTGTAGCCAGGAAAGTGTCATAGGAGCTATACAGATATAAGCCTGATTTAGAGGCATGACATTATTACATTACCAAAGGAAATTTCCAACATGTATGATACCCACGCAAGGCTCTTAAATGGCTCATTTGAAGATTTCATTAAACCAATGGTCTTTCACATCTCCAGTCGGGTGTAAAATGTGCAAATAAACGAATATTCTGTTTTTGTGATTCAATAGTGGTTGGTTCCAGGACTGGGGTCAATTTGAATTGAAGGCAGTCAATTCAGGAAGTAAACTTAAATAACAATTAAAAATGAGAAAAAACAGCATCTATTTTCAATGACTTCTCCATAAACTGAGGAGTACAAGCTATTTATTTAACAAATACTTACATTTTTTATTAAAATCACTTCCTGAATTGACTGCCTTCAATTCGAATTGACCCGATTGGTTCCTTGGGTATAATCCAAAGAATGAAACATAAAAATTTCCCCAATGAAGTAATTCATTTATTATACTACTGGCATACATTTCTTAGGTTAATCTTTATTTTGCATATGCTGCATAGGAAGTTGCGGCAGTAAATAGGGACCCTAATTCCTTGTCATATGATCAGAAAAACCCTCTGGGCCATTTATACAACCACACAAATATAGAACAACTGTCTGAAACTCTTCTACTCACCAGGAACTGACATGGGTACTGTGTAAATAGATAATAGCCATATTAAAGAGGGCTTGTAAAATCTTAATCATAGCTTATCATTAGCATGGGCTAAGCGCTCAGCCTCAGTCGGAGTTTCATAAATTCTTCATTCACTACAAGATGTAATGAAATCTTTTTTGTAATTTTCCCCATCAATAATTTGGAAGGCCTTGTCGAATGCCTTTCAGAGTCTATGTAAATGGTGCCCGACCAGAAATCCTACACTATAAATGTTGCATGCTGCTCTGTTAGGCTGATTTAACAAGGGCAGGTATTTAATTAGCTGATCGCCCTCCGAATGGTCAATATTTAATCCACTATATTACCTCAGTCGATTTAGAGGGGTTAGTAACTTTGCAAAGCCCAAATACTCTCCACCCGCTGGGTAGAACATTCATTGATTTGAGAGTTGGAGCAGTGAAGAGGGAGAAGGAGAGAAGTTGGATCTCTGGTGAAAACTGTGTAGAAATTCTAACTATGTGGAATCTGACGATGAATTCAAAGCAAAAAAGAAAGGCTCTAAATAGTGACCCGGTATGGTTCAGATGATTCAATACAATTACAACACCTTATGGACGTTTTTATACAGTAGTCCATCATAAGTGCTCATTAGTGCAGCAAGACCCACTTACGTACAGAACCTCCACTCGATAGTTCACCGTAGAACTCTTTCATTTTCATTCTTCGTATTAATCAACTCTCTCCTACTACTTACTCAGTGTGAAGTGTATATTATGCTCAGTGTGAAGTGTATATTATGCTCTGTGTGAAGTGTATATTATGCTCTGTGTGAAGTGTATATTATGCTCTGTGTGAAGTGTATATTATGCTCTGTGTGAAGTGTATATTATGCTCTGTGTGAAGTGTATATTATGCTCAGTGTGAAGTGTATATTATGCTCTGTGTGAAGTGTATATTATGCTCTGTGTGAAGTGTATATTATGCTCTGTGTGAATTGTATATTATGCTCTGTGTGAAGTGTATATTATGCTCAGTGTGAAGTGTATATTATGCTCTGTGTGAAGTGTATATTATGCTCTGTGTGAAGTGTATATTATGCTCAGTGTGAAGTGTATATTTTGCTCTGTGTGAAGTGTATATTATGCTCTGTGTGAATTGTATATTATGCTCTGTGTGAAGTGTAGATTATGCTTTTTGTAAAGTGTATATTATGCTCAGTGTGAAATGTATATTATGCTCAGTGTGAAGTGTATATTATGCCTTGTGTGAAGTGTATATTATGCTCTGTGTGAAGTGTATATTATGCTCAGTGTGAAGTGTATATTATGCTCAGTGTGAAGTGTATATTATGCTCTGTGTGAAGTGTATATTATGCTCTGTGTGAAGTGTATATTATGCTCTGTGTGAAGTGTATATTATGCTCAGTGTGAAGTGTATATTATGCTCTGTGTGAAGTGTATATTATGCTCTTTGTAAAGTGTATATTATGCTTTGTGTGAAGTGTGAGTAACAGTTCCAAGTACAGGTAGCTCGCTCCCAATCTCCTGAGATCTTGTCACATCAGATCTTTTTCAGAACTGATCTGACTGGGCAAAATTCCAATTAGTGAAAAAAATATTAGAATTGGGCTGCCTGTCTAAATCTAGCCTTAGTTATTGCTTGCTTTTCTAAGTCTTCCAATCTTGCCAGAAGGCATGCCAGCTAAGATAGTTATACAAGCTAACTACTCTAACTTGGATTGATAGCCTGAAATGAAAGGGCTTTAGTTTTTTTATGTATAATTTCTTACATTGCTAGCCCAGAAAATCATAAGTGTTATTACATACAGCCGGGAAGAACTATTAGATATCAAATTACCAGCACTACGACCAGGAATGCGACTTTCCCGAAGCGGATCCTTTGTCCGAACTACCCAGGGCATTTGAACTGATTCCAGAGGCTGACCCAAAACAATGCCGCCAGAGAAGAGGTAGACGGAGCGGTCTTCTGGTCAGACTTCGGAGGCACGCACACCACCCATCGCTTCCGAGTATATTACTCGCTAATGTCAAGTCTCTAGATAACAAGGTAGACAAAATTAGGGCAAGGGGTACTTTCCAGAGAGACATCAGGGATTGTAGAACATACTCATGGAAACATGGCTCTCTCGGGATATGCTGTCGGAGTCTGTACACCTGGATTCTTTGTACGTTGTGCAGACAGGAATAAACATCTCTCAGGGAAGAAGAAGGGCGGGGTTGTATGTTTCATGATTAACGACTTATGGTGTAATTGTAACAACATACAGAAACTCAAGTCCTTTTGTTCACCTGACCTAGAATTCATCATAATCAAATGCCGACTGTATTATCTCCCAAGAGAATTGTCCTCGGTCATTGTCACAGTCGTGTATATCCACCCTCAAGCCTATACCATGACGAACCTCAAGGAACTTCATTGGACTTTATGCAAACTGGAAACCATATATCCTGAGGATGCATTTATTACAGCTGGGGACTTTAACAAAGCAAATTTGACTGTAATACTCACGCTGTCAAACCTCTGGATCACTTCTACTCTAACTTCCGCGATGCATAGAAGGCCCTCCCCCACCCTCCTTTCTGCAAATCTGACCACAACTCCATTTTGATCCTCCCTTCCTATATGCAGGAACTCAAACAGGATGTACCCGTGCTAAGAACTATTCAATGTTGGTCTGACCAATCAGAATCCACGCTTCAAGATTGTTTTGATCAAGTGGACTGGGACATGTTCCAGGTAGCCTCAGAGAATAATATTGACCTATACGCTGATTTGGGGAGTGAGTTTATAGGAGATGTTGTACCCACTGTGACTATTAACACCTACCCTAACCAGAAACCGTGGATAGATGGCGGCATTCGCGCAAAACTGAAAGAACGAACCACTACATTTAACCATGGAAAGGTGACTGGGAATATGGCCGAATACAAACAGTGTAGTTATTCCCTCTGTAAGGCAATCAAACATGTGAAATGTCAGTATAGAGACAAAGTGGAGTCACAATTCAACGGCTCAGACACGAGACGTATGTAGCAGGGTCTACAGACAATCACGGACTACAAAATAAAAACCAGCCACGCCACAGACACCGACGTCTTGCTTCCAGACAAACAAAACACCTTCTTTGCTCACTTTGAGGATAATACAGTGCCACCGCCGTGGCCCGCTATCAAGGACTGAGGGCTCAGCTTCCCCGTGGCAGACGTGAGTAAGACATTTAAATGTGTTAACCCTTGCAATGCTGCCGGCCCAGACACCATCCCTAGCCGCATCCTCAGAGCATGCACAGACCAGCTGGCTGGTGTGTTTACGGATATATTCAATCTCTCCCTATCCCAGTCTGCTGTTCCCACATGCTTCAAGATGGTCACCATTGTTCCTTGACCCAAGAAGGCAAAGGTAACTGAACTAAATGACTATCGCCCCGTAGCACTCACTTCTGTCATTATGAGGTGCTTTGAGAGGCTAGTCAAGGATCATATCACCTCAACCTTACCTGTCACCCTAGACCCACTTCAATTTGCTTACAGCTCCAATAGGTCCACAGACGATGCAATCTCCATAACGCTGCACATTGCCCTATCCCATCTGGACAAGAGGAATACCATTCAACACCATAGTACCCTCCAAGCTCATCATTAAGCTTGAGGCCCTGGGTCTCAACCCCACCCTGTACAATTGGGTCCTTAACTTCCTGACAGGTCGCCCCCAGGTGGGGAAGGTAGGTAACAACATCTCCACTTCGCTGATCCTCAACACTGGGGCCCCACAAGGGTGTGTGCTCAGCCCCCTCTACTCCCTGTTCACACATGTCTGCGTGGCCATGCATGCCTCCAACTCAATCATCAAGTTTGCAGACGACATAACAGTAGTAGGCTTGATATCCATCAACGATGAGACAGCCTACAGGGGAGGTGAGGGCACTCGGAGTGTGGTGTCAGCAAAACAACCTCCCACTCAACGTCAACAAAACAAAGGAGATGATCGTGAACTTCAGGAAACAGCAGAAGGAGCACCCCCCCTCTCCCTATTCACATTGACAGCAGTTGAGAAGGTGGAAAGTTTTAAGTTCCTCGGCGTACACATCATGGACAAACTGAAATAGTCCACCCACACAGACAGTGTGGTAAAGAAGGCACAACAGCGCCTCTTCAACCTCAGGAGGCTGAAGAAATTTGGTTTGTCACCTAAAACCCTCACCATTTTTTACAGATGCATAATTGAGAGCATCCTGTCGGGCTGTATCACCACCTGGTATGGTAACTGCACCTCCCACAACTGCAAGGCTCTCCAGAGGGTGGTGCGTTCTGCACAACGCTTTACTGGGGGCAAACTACCTGCCCTCTAGGACACCTACAACACCTGATGTCACAGGAAGGCCAAAAAGATCATAAAGGACAACAACCACCCGAGCCACTGCCTGTTCACCCCTCTACCATCCAGAAGGTCAGTACAGGTGCATCAAAGCTGGGACCGAGAGACTGAAAAACAGCTCAAGGCCATCACTAACACATCACTAACACAGAGAGGCTGCTGTCTACATACAGATTTGAAATCATTGGCCACTTTAATAAATGGATCACTAGTCACTTTAAAAATGCCACTTTAATACTTACCTATCTTGCATTACTCATCTGATATGTACACAACCATTCAAAAGTTTTGGGTCACTTCTCCACACAATTCCCCATAATGACAAAGCGAAAACAGCTTTTTAGACATATTTGAAGTCCACCTGTGGTAAATTCAATTGATTGGACATGATTTGGAAAGGCACACACCTGTCTATATAAGGTCCCACAGTTGACAATGGATGTCAGAGTAAAAACAAAGCCAATATGTCGAACAAATTGTCTGTAGAGCTCCAAGACAGGATTGTGTCGAGGCACAGAACTGGGGAATGGTACCAAAATATTTCTGCAACATTGAAGGTCCCCAAGAACACAGTGGCCTCCATCATTCTTAAATGGAAGAAGTTTGGAACCACCAAAACTCTTCCTACAGCTGTCCGCCCAGCCAAACTGAGCAATCAGAGGAGAAGGGCCTTGGTCAGGGAGTTGTCCATCACTCTGACAGAGATCTAGAATTCCTCTGTGGAGATGGGAGAACCTTCCAGAAGGACAACCATCTCTGCAACAGTCCACCAATCAGGCCTTTATGGTAGAGGGGCCAGATGGAAGCCACTCCTCAGTAAAAGGCACATGACACCTCGCTTGGAGTTTGCCAAAAGACACCTAAATACTCTCAGCCATGAGATACAAGATTCTCTGGTCTGAAGAAACCAAGATTCAACTCTTTGGCCTGAATGCCAAATGCATCATCTGGAGGAAACTTGGCACCATCCCTACAGGGAAGCATGGTGGTGGCAGCATCATGCTTGTGGGGGTGTTTTTCAGCGGCAGGGACTAGGAGACTAGTCAGGATCGAGGCAAAGATGAATGGAGCAAAGTAAAGAGAGATCCTTGATGAAAACCTGCTCCAGAGTGCTCAGGACCTCAGACTGGGGTGAAGGTTCACCATCCAACAGGACAACAACCCTAAGCACACAGCCAAGACAATGCAGGAGTGGCTTCGAGACAAGTCTCTGAATGTCCTTGGGAGCCCGGACTTGAACCCTATTGAACATCTCTGGAGAGACCTGAAATAGCTGTGCAGCAACACTCCCCATCCAACCTGACAGAGCTTGAGAGGATCTGCAGAGAAGAATTGGAGAAACTCCCCAAATACAGATGTGCCAAGCTTATAGAGTCATACCCAAGAAGACTCAAGGCTATAATTGCTGCCAAAGGTGCTTCAACAATGTACTGAGTAAAGGGTCTGAATACTTATGTAAATGTACTTTTTCATTTTTTATTTTTAATAAATAGCAAACATTTCTAAACCTGTTTTTGCTTTGTCATTATGGGGTATTGTGTGTAGGAAAAAAACTACTGAATCAATTTCAGAAAAAGGCTGTAACCTAACAATGTGGAAAATGTCAAGGGGTCTGAATACTTTACGAAGGCACTGTATATATTTTTAAATAGGACAAATCTGAGGGGGCACATGCCCCTCTGCCCCCCTATGGGCATGTCACCTCTGGTTGGGCTTTCCAATTCCTCTTCACTCCATGTTAATGGCAGCACTAATGGTACTGCAAGAGAGCAAAGTCATGAATATGCATCCTCCTCACCGCTGATAGTTTTTCAGAAGCCCAGTCCGCAGAAATAGAAAAAAGGAACAACAAATAATATCTCACTGTAATTGGCTGTCTGGCAAGGTAATATGCAAATATGTGCTCTTTAGCGAGGCCTTTGTAGTGCGTGGAGAGTTTTTGAAACATGGAAATAGAGGTACTAGGACTTGATTAGAGTGTTCATTAGCATTGGGCTGGTGGACACTCCCTGTGGTAACAATTTATTGTACTGAAGAATGTTCTCTCATGTACAAATGCTGTGTTTATGCAAGAAAACTATTGGTACTTATTCTGTTGGTTATAACAAGTTAGGTCATATTGTTGCTTTTGTTTTGAAGTGCTACCCAAAGCTATAACAATAATTGAAAAAAGTAAGTTGCATAGTAAATCATAGCAAATGTGGATGATTCTATAGTTTACTGCACTTTGTAACATTATGTGGACTTAAATGCACCCATTTTGCTGATGCCAATATTAATATGATTACATCTAGAACTTAATTTGTTTGATGGATCTTCAAACTGTACATTTCTGTCGAATGAGTGATGGAAACTAATAAATATGTCAGCATTTATTTGACAAGTTGGCAGCAGCTGTCTTGCTTTTGCCTGACATCACACCGATCAATGCAGTTTAATCTACTGTGGGTATTTTGACTGTAGTTAAATTAACACACATTATGATCGGTAAACAGATGAGCAGTCAGTCGATATTGCATCATCTCTAGGGCCTACCTCATATCCTGTTGGTGACAGGTCCCTCACCATTCATACTATTCTGTTTGTTTAGTCTTGGAGTACAGTAGTTGTCTGATGAGCATATTGAAAATATTCTTGGAATGGTTATTTTGGTGTTGCCAAATGTTGGCTTTATTAATAGATGAGAAATTGCTTGATTCATTCAGACTGCTGAAATGTGAGTGAATAAATGCATGGTTAGCTTAGTTTTCTATTAGTTGTCTCAAAGTTTTCATAATTTCTTCTCTACTTGGAAAGAGTAAGACAGCTGCTCCATCACTGATTAAGTGAGTGCTCTGACTGCCTCAAACACTCACATCCTCACTCTCCACATGCCCAGGACCTTGACTCCGACTCTCCAAACATCACAGTGATTCACACAGCCGAAGGCGGGGTACCCAGTGTTCCTCATCTGCATATCCATGGCTCTGCATTTCTCCTCGTTTTCCACATTAAAGAGTCGCCACACACTAATTAGACTACCTGGGTCAGAGGTCAGGGAGCTGGAGGAGAGAGAAAGAGATAGAGCTCATCCCTCCATCCTCTAGGGAGGAAAAGAAGATGTGGCTTTCTGAAAGCTTCTGAAGGTTTTTATTTTTTCCAGACATCAGGGCTTGGTCATGTGGATAGCAGCATGCTGACAACTGGATTGGTCCTTGGGGACTGTTGTTTGAGTCTGTGTGCATAGGCCTACTGTACGTGTCCTGATGTGTACTGTTTGTCCCCAGGTGCAGAGTATGTGGGTAGACATGTGCTTGAGTAGGAATTGGTGAAGATAGCAAGGAAAAACGGTCTTGGTATAATTGTAGTTTGTAGTACAACCATATCAACATCATAGACACCATCATCATCATAAGCAGTACATAGTGATAGGAATAAGTGGACGATGTCAGCGCTATGGAAAACTCTCGATGACGCATGAACCCGGAAGTATTTTAATTTGAAGACCACCATATTGCTGAATGGGGTTGAACGGCAGCGAAAAATAGATCACGGTGAAAGTGGCCGAAAACTGGGCAAAGGAACATTGTCGATGTAGTTGTTTTCATCCTTCCTGAGAGAGTCAACCTTAACATCTATGGTATGAGGACACGAGCCTTCTCGTAGCCTGCCAGGCCGTGATTGGTCTGTGTCATCGCGACGTGACGACAAATCTAGTAGTCGGAATGGATCACTAATTAATTGAATATCTCGATTTGTAGCGAACTTTAAAATAATTCACAGTGGGGATCGAACTTCATCATAAGACATTTTTGGGGGTCCATTCTCCCGATTGTTTTCTCCCCAATTTCGTGGTATCCACTTGGTAGTTACAGTCTCGTCTCATCGCTGCAACTCCCATACGGACTCAGGAGAGGCGAAGGTCGAGAGCCATGCGTCCTCCGAAACACAACCCAACCAAGCCACACTGCTTTTTGACACAATGCCCGCTTAATCTGGAAGTCAGCCACACCAATGTGTCAGAGGAAACACCGAACACCTGGTGACCGTGTCAGCATGCATGCGCCCGGCCCGCCACAGGAGTCGCTAGAGCGCGATGGGACAAGGACATCCCTGCCGGCCAAACCCTCCCCTAACCTGGACGATGCTGGGCCAATTGTGCGCCGCCCCATGGTCTCCCGGTCGCGGCCGGCTGCGACAGAACCAGGATCTCTAGTGGCACAGGTAGCAACTGCAATGCAGTGCCTTAGACCACTGAGCCACTCGGGAGGCCCAATTGTAATTTACATAGGCTTTCTAGAGCAGACCAGGGTTTTGGGCACCACTAGGTTTTTACATAGTAACCGACCAGCAGGGCTTGTGACTTCACGCTCCTGACCGGACACTGGGGGCTTTATCCCCATACATAAAGACATTGATCATTTGAAAAAGCAGTACACATTTGAAAGCCAATCAAAGGAGACTCTTCTTTGGTTTTCCGGCCTTCAGTTGATTTACTCTGTTTTGTTTTAAGATGCTACTAAACACATAATCAATTACCAGCATGTGTCACTTTGATTCATAAGTGTTCCATGAGTGATATCCTCACACACAGACAGCCCGTTCATCATCTTCAATAACAGCAATGGGGCATCTGTGCACAATAGGCCCTCGTGTACATACTATACACGCATGCACACAAGTCACGCACGTAAACACACAGACACAAATGCAAGCGTGCACACACACTTGCAGATGCACACAAACACAAATGCAAGCGTGCACAGTGCACACACACTTGCAGATGCACATACACTTATGCAAACATACTAACACACGCACACACTCATGCAGACTCTCTGCCATATCTCAAATCAAATCAAACTTTATTTGCCACATGCGCCGAATACAACAAGTGTAGACTTTACTTACAAGCCCTTAACCTCTCTTGGGTACGTGAGACGTTAGCGTCCCACCTCTTCAACAGCCAGTGAAACTGCTGGGCGCCAAATTCAAATACAGAAATACTCATTATAAAAATTCTGAAACAAAACATATTTTACATAGGTTTAAAGATGAACTTCTTGTGATTCCAACCACAGTGTCAGATTTTAAAAATGCTTTACGGCGAAAGCATACCTTACGATTATTTGAGAACATAGCCCACTAGACAAATCATTACAAACAGTAACCAGCCAAGGAGAACAGTTACACAAGTCAGAAATAGATATCAAATTAATCCCTTACCTTTGATGATCTTCATATGGTTGCACTCAGCAGACATTCATTTACTCAATAAATGTTCATTTTGTTCGATAAAGTCTCTTTATATCCAAAAACCTCGTTTTGTTCGCGTTTTCTTCAGTAATCCACAGGGTCAAACGCAGTCAAAACAGGGAGACAAAAAAATCAAAGTTCATAGAAAAATGTTAAACAATGTTTATATTCAATCCTCAGGTTGTTTTTAGCCTAAATAATCGATAATATTTCAACCGGACAATAACGTCATCAATTTAAAAGGTAAACAAGAAAGGCACTCTCTCGGTCACGTGCATGAAAAAGCTCTGTGACACTTTAGGGTCCACTCATTCAGACTGCTCTTACTTCCTCATTTTTCAGGATACAAGCCTGAAACAATTTCTAAAGACTGTTGACATCTAGTGGAAGGCATAGAAACTGCAATTTGAGTCCTAAGTCAATGGATACTGTAATGGCATTGAATAGAAAACTACAAAACCCAACAAACAAAAAAATTCCTGAATGTATTTTTCTCAGGTTTTCACTTGCCAAATCATTTCTGTTGTACTCACAGACACTATTTTAACAGTTTTGGAAACTTTAGACTGTTTTCTATCCAAATCTACCAGTTATATGCAAATCATATCTTCTAGGCCCGAGAAGCAGGCAGGTTAATTTGGGCATGCATTTCATCCAAAATTCCGAATGCTGCCCCCTACCCTAGAGAAGTTTTAACCAACAGTGCAGTTCAAGAAGAAGAAAATATTTACCCAGTAGACTAAAATAAAAAGTAATAATAAAAAGTAAAACAATAAGACGAACAGTAACGAGGTTATATACAGGGGGCACTGGTACCGAGTCAGTGTGCGGGGGTACAGACTAGATGAGGTAATCTGTACATGTAGGTGGGGGTGAAGTGACTATGCATAGGTAACAAACAAACATTGAGTAGCAGCAGTGTACAAAAGGGAGGGGGGGGTCAACGTATATGCCGATTTTTATGAATTGTTCAGCAGTCTAATGGCTTGGGGGTAGAAGCTGTTGAGGAGCCTTTTGGTCCTAGACTTGACGCTCCGGTACCGCTTGCTGTGGGGTAGCAGAGAAAACAGTCTATAACTTGGGCTTTCCTCTGACACCGCCTATTATATAGGTCCTGGATGGCAGGAAACTTGGCCCCAGTGATGTACTGGGCCGTTCGCACTATCCTCTGTAGCGCCTTACGGTCAGATGCCGACCAGCTGCCATATCTGCTATGATCCCTATGATATAACACAGTACTACTGACATCAGTATACCACAGTCAGTCTGCCTGAGAGTAAAAATTGTGATTTTAACAGTGTGTCCAGGCTAGGGCTACAGTGTGTCCAGGCTAGGGCTACAGTGCATCCAGGCTAGGGCTACAATCAGACAACTAGGGAACTGAAATGAAATACAGCTTCAAGGCAAAACCCAAACTCACAGCGCTTGGCCGACACAGCCTTAAATAAAATATTCAGAGCTCTCCCAGTAATTGCATTAGCCAATTCACATGTATCGCACTAAGGGATAATAAAAGGTGCAAATGTGAATGTAAATGCGTTCCACATGCACTGTAGATAATTGCCCCATTAATTGCTTGTTTTTTACCCAAGTGGTAGTTGTTCTAGGGCTAGGATTTCCCTGGAGTTGTCCCTATAGGGGATGTTCTTCTCTCTGTCTTGCATCTCCCTTATGACCGTGTGTGTTCGTGTACTCAGGGCAGAATATAGCTGTCTCATCCGCATCATTTGGATGAGAGATGGAGTCATCCGTGGAGTCCCTTTGCCGCCGACACCCCAGCTGCAATTCGGTGGGTTATGAAGGGGGTCGTGTTGCTATGACAAATGCATCCAGCTGGTCAAAACTGAGTGAGGCCATCAGAGCCCATTAAAACATAGGGGTTGTTCTGCATTACTGCTCAGAAATCACAGGTACACACACACACACACACACACACACACACACACACACACACACACACACACACACACACACACACACACACACACACTGAGGGCAAACATTTATACAAATGCGTGCTCACACACACACGCACCTCAAGGCCTACATTTACCACATTCAATAGCATTGGTTTTGTGGTCTATCCAACCTCTCTTTATTACAATCAAATATGTCTCCCCTTCCCCCCATCCTTATTAGCCACCTATCATAACAATAACAGCAGCTATAAGAGATAATAATGATGCTGACACTATGCCAACTCCAAGAGAAACCTCTTGTCTCAAAGCCAACTCCCTAACGAAGGGTGGGGCTGGAGGGTGTAACATATAAAAAGCTCTGAGCTTTATAGCCAATGAGGCTAATTTATCAGACAATAGCAAACCAATATCTAAAGCACCATCTATTTTGTGAGTCTCTGACACATAATCCATGATTTGACATTTTAAAAAGTGTCTTCCCTTTCCTACCAGCTGGCTTCCCATTCGCTTTGCCCCTCTGAAAGGCACGGTGGCGGTAATTTGTTAGATTATAGATGGAGAGCTAATAAATAGCGGAGCTAGCGGCTCACACAAACCATTTATCGTGACCTTTATTCCAGGCAAAATCAATTTGCCGTTAATATGCCTGTAATAAGGATACAGCTTTTATTTGCTTGGCTCTCAAACTGCATTGATGTTTTTAGTGATGGCTGTGGCAACTGGTGAGGAATGGCAGTGTTGCATTTGATTTGTTTACTGAGAATTGACAACCACTTAGCAACGACCTCTCGGAGGCTGTACAAATAAAGAAAGTGACACCTCAAATAGCACCAACAGTTGCCTGACAACGCAAACTGAATTCTTTCCGCTGCTCTATGTTCGCAACATACTTCAATCGTTGTATGTTGTTCAGTTGTTTGTGGTGACGTCAACGTGAGGGGTGTTGTACAAAACAAAGTCATAATCGATTGAATCATCTTTAACAAATCAGAGTATCAAAGAGAATGACACATTTTTGAAACGCTGCATTACCCAAGTGTGTTCTGGCTCTTGCCCAACCCATCGGTTTCTGGACCAATCAGAGCGGTTAGAATGTGTTCGTGTTCTAGAAATCATCGGGGAGGTACTCAGATCCAGACTCGTTGCAGAGAAACTAACGTCTGTGGGCGTGGCATAGAGTTTGGCCAGAGCAAGGAGTTTGAGTACCCAGGCAATGAAAACAGCAGTTACGTCAATAGCTGTATTTATTGGATTATAAAACTGTAGGCCTGTATACTTGATGGTGTTTCTGTGCTTTTAGTTTTGGTGATTTTCTTCCCAAAAACTTTGTGCTCTACATTGCTGATTGAGGTATGAAGAACAAACACATTGGCATAAGACAGACTTCAAACTATGTTTGCTAGATCTCTAGTGCTGAGCGATTAACAGAAATTCCAGCAGTTTCTCTAGAGATAAATCAGATTAAACCTGAACTGTGCGATTTAGTAAGACAGGGTTTCCCGAACACGTTTTGGTTTTTGCCCTAGCACTACACAGCTGATTCAAATAATAAACTAATCATCAAGCTTTGATGATTTCAATCAGCTGTGTATTGGAGGTCATATAAACCAAACGTGCACCCCTTGGTGCCCCGAGGACCGAGTTTGGGAAACGCTGTTGTAGGGAGTTGTAGTTTCATAGAGGCCAATATTCTACATAGTTTAGTGCAGAAAACATGGTAATTAAATACAATGACCACAATCCACTGCGTACCTAATTGTCCAGTCTGTGTTTCTTTTTACAACTGCTATGTAAAGGAGACAGAAGAATGCATGATTGAGAGGGATAGAGAGAAGTTGCTTCGCGAGGTACTGTATCTCTAGACTAGAGAATACACTGATAGTTGGTATCCAGCAGTCAAAAGTATGCCTTATTTACTTTGAAAAACTACTAAAATAGTGATTTTGTCAAACAGCATAGGCAGCAGCTCTATAGAGATGATGTCTCGGGATGAAATATTATATTACATGTAATGAGTGATAAGCAGTAATGGGTAGTTTCTACCATCGTGGGACTTTTATTCATTATGTTATGCTGTGTTGTTACAGCATTCAATCCACATAATGCATAGTGCATTTAAGGATAAAAAGATTATTGAATCCGAAATTGAAAACCGTGATTATTATTTTAAAATCAAACCGAAACCTAACCAACCTCAAAAAGCACTAATCGCTCGGCGCTATAGAGCTCAGAAATACATCTAGTCTAAATCTGATTCACCCCTTTAATCCAGTTGTACAGGTCTTGCACTGTATAATATGATAGACATGCCTCAATGAGATCCAAATCTGTTAAAGACCATAATAAAACAGAAATTGTGGTTTGAATAGAGGACTACTTTGATCTTTGAGGTCAATAGACTGAATGGAAGAACACACAACAGGCTACTCCATATTCATTTATCAGACAAACAACCAGGGTATATATTTTAGACAATGAAGTTGGAGTGCATTTGCGCCTCTCATCAAGGCTGACAGGCCTGTGATTGGTCTAAACAAATCCCGCCCACCAGCTGGCTCTCACTCTGTCAAACTGTCTGGTTTCACAGCTCCTCAGAATGAATGAATGAAAGCCTTTGGCAGTAGCAGATGAAACAACTGGTTTTAAATGGCTGATCTCTCAGTCCATCACCATCTACCACAGGGGTTCCTTCATTTCTTTGGGCCCTTCTCCCTATTGTGATACGGAAAGAATTTTTAGACCCCACCATGTAAAAAAAAGTTGTATAATCAACGGGCAATGTATACTTTTTCCAATTTGGGATATGACTATTGTCTATTACAAATCAGTCTGACAGTATTTCAACATGAAGACAGTATGGTTTGAAGTGACTGAAATGCATCAGAAAGGTATTGGGAAATTCAGAAGATCATCAGGCAATAATGTTGTATGATCTGTGTAGAAAAGAACATCATAATTGATGTTGAGGGGTTGGGTTAAATGCGGAAGACACATTTCAGTTGAAGGCATTCAGTTGTACAACTGTCTAGGTATCCCCCTTTCCCTTTCTTTTTCCCGCAGTCTGATTTAGTGCCTACTCTTTTCCACTCGGTTCTAACGGCTTATGGGTAAAGTAAAAGGAAACAGTACGTACATACGTGTTCCTGAGAGTCTTATCTTTCAGTGATGGGGTTATAATAATTTGTAGTTTAAACCATTCAAAAGATGGAGCAACATTTGTAGGAAGTAAACAGAAACCACTCTGTTTATTACAACCACATCTAGCGGCTACCCGAGGACACTGACGTAACCCTTCTATGTATCAAGCGTGAATTTTCTTTCGCGACTCAAATTTTCAAATCAGGGGTAACCCCTAGTTTGGGAAACCCTGATCTAGAACAATCCTTAGATTAATAATCCTTAGGTTAGTTTAGATTCGGTGCGCAAGCAGTTCAGGTTAAATACGGAAGTGCATTCGGAAAATGTGAAAGTACGCATTTTAGAAATATTCACATTCCCGAATTCAGAATCAACTGGGCTTCTCAAAAATAATATTGTCAATGTGATAGTACATTTAGCAAAATCCCATTTAATACAACTATAGCAGGCTCGCTCCCTATCAAGTTCTACTTTACAGCACAGTGTTAAAAGGCTCTATAATTATAATGGCGCTGATTCTCGACACTGCAATATTCTCGGCTTTTCTGAAACATGGCTCTTGGACTAGATACCCCCAATGGCTATCCAACTCGATGGATTCTCCATTCACTGTGCAGACAGGACAGTGGAGTCAGAGAGGGGGAGGGGTTTCCCTCTTCATCAACAACAACTGGTGTGCTGACTCGAGTGCGGTGCACATGTCAACCCACTGTTTACCAGTCTTGGAATGCCTGATGGTCAAATTCTGATCCTTCTACCTCCCGAGGGAGTTTTCAGCTGTTATTGTGACTGTTGTATATATTCCAACTCAGGACAAGAGAAATAACAAGCTGGCACTTATCGAACTGTATGAGGCAATAAACAAGTAGGAAAACTTACATCCGGGGGCTGCTTTTCTGGTTTCGGCGATTTAAATTTGCGTCATTAAGACACGTGATGCCCAACTTCCATCAACAAGTCTCCTTCGCCACTAAGGGTGATACATTCCTAGATCACTGTTATTCTACCCACATGCAAACATACAAGGCCCATCATCATCCGCTATTCAGCAAATCAGATCAGAACTCCGTACTCCAGCTTTCTGTTTGTAAGCAGAAGCTCAACAGTACCCGTGACTCACTCCATTGAGAAATGGTCCCCAGAATCAGAGATTATGCTACAGGACTGCTTTGCTAGCTCTGATTGGAATATGTTTTGAGACTAGGCCGAAACATAGACGAGCTAACCACTTCCGTCACCGGCTTCATTAGGAAATGCATCGGTGGCATTGTCCCCATAGTGAAGGTTCGCTGCTTCCCCAATCACAAGCCTTGGATTGGTGCTAAACTAAAGGACAGGGCTACCGCAGACAACCCTGAGGCTATGGCTGAAGACAGGAACAAGTCCCAAAAGTCCCGCTAAGACCTCTGCAGAGTCATCAAATGAGCAAAAGGAGCCCCCGCCGCATGTGGCAGGGGCTACAGTTCGTTGTGGATTACTAAGGAGGACCGAGCCGTGATCGGTCCAACGATGCCTCTGCAACAGACAAACTCAATGCATTTTATGTACGCTTCGACAACAGCAACATTGTGTCAGGGCCGTCACCGACCTACAGGACTGGGGGATCTCACTCTCCGAGGCAGACGTGAAAAAGGTCTTTAATCAGGTCGACACCTGCAAGGCCGAGGGGCCCGACGGTATTCCAGGGTGCATTCTCAGAGCATGCTCAGAATAGCTGGCAGGTATATTCCCGGTAATTTTCAACCTCTCCTTGTCCCAGTCTGTAGTCCCCACATGTTTTCCTAGTCTGTAGTCCCCACATTCCTGTCCCAAAGAACTCAAGGCTTCATGCCACAATGACTACCACCCTGTAGCACTCACATCTGTAATCATGAAGTGCTTTGAGAGGCTGGTTATACACACATCAACTCCATCATCCCAGACACCCTAGACCCACTCCAATTTGCATAACGCCCCAAAAGATCCATCGACAATGCAATCTCAATTGCCCTCCACACAGCCCTTATCCACCTTGATAAAAGGAATACCTATGTGAGATAGCTGTTTATTGACAACTCAGCATTAAACACCATTGCATTGTCCCTGCCAAGCTCATCACCAAGCTTAGGACACTGGGACTGAACCTCTAAAGTTGAATCCTGGACTTCATGACGGGCCGACCTCAGGTGGCAAGGGTAGCCAACATCAACTCCACCAAGCTGACCCTCAATGCGGGGGCCCCACAGGTGTGCTTAGTCCCCTCCTGTACTGCCTGTTCACCCATGACTGCATGGCCATGAACGACTCCAACACCATCATCAAGTTTGTTTACAAGACGACGGTGGTAGGCCTGATCACCAGCAACAATGAGACAGACTACAGGTAGTTGGTCAGTGACTTGGCAGTGTGGTGCCGGAACAACAACTTCTCCCTCAACGTTATCATGAACTACAGGAAACGGGGGCTAGCATGCCACCATCCACATTGACTGGGCTGCAGTGGAGTGGGTCGAGAGCTTCAAGTTCCTTTGTGTTCAAGTCACACGCACACAGTTGTGAAGAAGGCGCAAGAGCACCACTTCCCCCTCAGGAGGTTGAAAAGGTTTGTATGGGCCCTCAGATCCTCAAAACGTTCTACAGCTGTACCATTAAGAGCATCTTGACTGGCTGCATCATTGCTTGGTATGGTAATAGCACCGCCCTCAATCGCATGGCGCTACAGAGGGTGGTGCGGACAGCCTAGTACATCACTGGGGCCGAGATCCCTGCCGTCCAGGACCTTTATATCAGGCGAGTGAAAGGAAGGCCTGGAAAATTGTTAAGGACTCCAGCCACCCAAGCCATACTGTTCTCTCTGCATCCGTACAGCAAGCGGTAACAGTGCATGAAGTCTGACACCAACAGGCTCCTGTACAGCTTCTTTCCCCTAGCCATAAGATTGCTAAATAGCTAACAAAATAGCTAACAAGATGGCTAGACGGACTGAGTTGACCCTTGTTTTTTATTTTATGCACACTCACTGGGCTCTACACACTCACACACACTGACACTCCAACACACAGAAGAACACTCTCTTCCTCATTTGCTCACACACACATAATATGCACAATTATTGATTACAGCATTGTCAGGGTCGGGGAGTAACGGGTCGGGAAGTAACGGATTGGGGAGTAACGTAAGTAATTACAGAAAAACGGTAACTGTAATCCGTTACGTTATCAGCTAAAATATTGTAATCAGATGACAGGTACTTTTGAAAAACAATAATGAAAACATAGATTTATTGTGTAACATGTTATAGGACTGTCATCTGAGGTAGTTTTTTCTAGGTTATTTAGGTTGGTTCTAGGTTAGTTAGGTTGGCTTGTGCATGCTACTTGCATCCTACTTGTGCTGTGAAAAATGTCTGTCCTCTTTTTTATTTAATTACATTTACATTTAAGTCATTTAGCAGACGCTCTTATCCAGAGCGACTTACAAATTGGTGCATTCACCTTATGACATCCAGTGGAACAGCCACTTTGGTGAGCTAACATAAATATATGTGGTGTTTTCTCTGTAAAACATTTAAAAAATCGGACATGTTGGCTGGATTGACAAGATGTTTATCTTTCAAATGCTGTATTGGACTTGTTAATGTGTGAAAGTTAAATATTAAAAAAAAATAGATTTTGAATTTCGCGCCCTGCACCTGAGCTGGATGTTGTCATCAGTGTACCGGTGTCGGGCTGCAGCCATAACAGGCTTAGGGGCAATCTGTAGTTGCTACATCCATTTTTGGACGTATAAATTATACATACTGTATAAATATAGATAGATAGATAGATAGATATACATATCCATCGATTCTTGAAGAATATAACTTATAAATGCATCATGAGCTTCGTTCAACTGTCACACTATGAGAACCCAAAATATAAGCTTGTTTTTCTCCAATGTTTGTAAACATTGTAAATGTAAACACACACTGTACAGCCTCATAACATGGTTAAAACTATAATGTTGACATCATGGATGGTCAGACCTTGCATCCATAGCTCTGTCTATTAATCTGAGAGTGGTTGCATTTCACCAGGCCCATCGCTCAGTTATTTACCAAAAAAAGAGGCGGGGCGACCGTTTTGTTATTATTTAATCTGTGGATTTGCCCTTTGAACAGCTGCATATTATCAAGATATGTCACCAACAAAAAGGTAAACAATAGGCCTATAACAAATGCACCATATGGCATTCATTTTTACATGTAATTAGCACTTTTCAGTAGTGCTCAAAGCATGCCATTCCATGAGCGCAGCATTTATTTTTCAACTCGAATCAATGAGCCAAATCCGTCCTCCATGACAACAAAATCATAAAATCAACAGAGAAGGACTGGCTAAAAAGTCCTTCGTTTTGGGGTTATGCTCAGGTAAAACAATTGGGCTTTTCTATACTTCCATATTTCCAAGTCCTATTCTTGAAGATCAAGGGGTATAACATTTATTGGAACGACTACAATTCAGATATTTTATGAAAAGGTAATAATAATTTAAGCATATAATCAAATGTAGTAGAAAGTGATGGTTTAGAAGAGGTCTATATAACCAACCCTATAAAGTAACATTTAACGTCCATATATGGCCAGCTATGTAAACTTTAACATTGATTTATCCTGCAATAGATGTCGTTCAATTGTTAACATACATTTTTGTCTTCTTCTAATGCCTCTAAAGTGGAAAGTAATTTAAAAGTAACTGAATGTAATCAGACTACATTACCAAGTTTGGTTAAACCAAAATGTACGTTACTGACTACACTTTTGGACAGGTAATTAGTAACTAAAGAATTACATTTATTAAGTAACCTACCCAACCCTGTGCATTGTTGAGATTACAGCTTGCAAGAAAGGCTTTTCACTGTATTTGTGCTCGTGACATTTAACTTGAATCTACAGTTGAAGTCGGAAGATAACATACACCTTAGACAAGTAGTTTTTCACAATTCCTGACATGTAATCCTAGTAAAATGCCCTGTCTTAGGTCAGTTAGGATCACCACTTCATTTAAAGAATGTGAAATGTCAGAATAATAGTAGAGAGAATTATTTATTTCAGCTTTTATTTCTTTCATCACATTCCAGTGGGTCAGAAGTTGACATACACTCAGTTACTATTTGTTAGCATTGCCTTAAAATTGTTTAACTTGGGTCAAATGTTTGGGTAGCATTCCACAAGCTTCCCACAATAACTTGGGTGAATTCTGGCCCATTCCTCCTGACAGAGCTGGTGTAACGGAGTCAGGTTTGTAGGCCTCCTTGCTCGCACACGCTTTTTCAGTTCTGCCCACACGTTTTCTATAGGATGGAGGTCAGGTTTTGTGATGGCCACTCCAATATCTTGACTTTGTTGTCCTTAAGCCATTTTGCCACAGCTTTTGAAGTATGCTTGGAGTCATTGTCCATTTGGAAGACCCATTTAGCTTCCTGACTGATGTCTTGAGATGTTGCTTCAATATATCCACATAATTTTCTATCCTCGTGATGCCATGTATTTTGTGAAGTGCACCAGTCCCCGCTGCGGCAAAGCACCCCCACAACATGATGCTGCCACCCCTGTGCTTCCCGGTTGGGATGGTGTTCTTCGGCTTGCAAGCATCCCCCCTTTTCCTCCAAACATAACGATGGTCATTATGGCCAGTTCTATTTTTGTTTCATCAGACCAGAGGACATTTCGCCAAAAAGTACGATCTTTGTCTCCATGTGCAGTTGCAAACCGTAGTCTGGCTTTTTTATGGTGGTTTTGGAGCAGTTGTGTCTTCCTTGCTGAGCGGCCTTTCAGGTTATGTCGATATAGGACTCGTTTTACTGTGGATAAAGATACCTTTGTACCTGTTTCCTCCAGCATCTTCACAAGGTCATTTGCTGTTGTTCTGGGATTGATTTGCACTTTTCGCACCAAAGTACGTTCATCTCTAGGAGACAGAACATATCTCCTTCCTGAGCGGTATGACGGCTGCGTGGTCCCATGGTGTTTATACTTGTGTACTATTGTTTGTACAGATGAACGTGGTACCTTCAGGCGTTTGGAAATTGCTCCCAAGGATGAACCAGACTTGTGGAGGTCTATGATTTTTGGGGGATATCTTGGCTGATTTCTTTTGATTTCCCCATGATGTCAAGCAAAGAGGCACTGAGTTTGAAGGTTGGCCTCAAAATACATCCGCAGGTACACCTCCAATTGACTCAAATTATGTCAATTAGCCTATCAGCGTCTAAAGCCATGACAATTTTCTGGAATTTCCAAGCTGTTTAAAGGCACAGTCAACTTAGTCTTTGTAAACAGTGATACAGTGATTTTAAGTGAAATAATATGTCTGTAAACAATTGTTGGAACTATTACTTGCGTCATGCACAAGGCAGATATCCTAACCGGCTTGCCAAAACTATAGTTTGTTAACAAGAAATTTGTGGGCTGGTTGAAAAACGAGTTTTAAGTGTATGTAAACTTCCGACTTCAACTGTATATGTGGTACCTATTGAGCCTGGGGACGAGGTTAGTCTAAGCACGACCTGGTTAATCTCCAGGGGACTGAGGTGAAGACATACATCAGCAGGCCCGTTTCTTCCTGTTGCCTTAAAGTTTTTATTTCCCAACTCTCCCGAGAGAATCCCAGAGTAAGCCAGCCAGGGTGCCAGGGATAGGGGAGGGCTGGGTGGCTGCATTATGGAGATTTGAGCCTCCGAAACATTTCAGCAAACATGCCTCAAGATCACAACTGCCAGTCTTGCTCGTAGCACAAAACCTTGTATTGTCAGCCCGCTCTCACCCTCCTTTCTCTTTTTTTCCCCTCTTGCTTACCTCCACTTCCCAATTTATATGTAAATTCGTCTTCCCTAAACAATACTGCACCCACGTCTTTCGGCAAATGGCGGAGGTCCAAAAGCAAGAATAACAAGGCTGAGCCCTTGCTTTCCGAGGCAGCACTACGAATGATGTTTTTTTTCATGTTTTTAACAATGACCTTCTGCGAACACTTGTGATGATACATTAATTGAGTGTGCCTTTTTCTTTCATAGCAGACATGTGTAGTGCTTCGATGTTTCAGCCTAACAAGCCCACACAGCACAATTAGAGAAAGTACTTATTTTAGAGTCTGAGCTGCAGAAATCTCTCCCATACAAGCAGACATGTAATGGCAGGAAACGGCTGTGCCTGTTATTGACTGACTTTACACCAGAGGAAAGTTTTTCTATTTGATCCTTTACTTATCTATGCCAGTCAAAACACATTTTTATTTACAATGACGGCCTACACCGGTCAAACCCAGACAACGCTGGGCCAATTGTGCGCCGCCCTATGGGATTCTCAATCACAGCCGGGATTTGAATCAGGGTGTCTGTAGTCATGCTTCTAGCACTGAGTTGCAGTGCCTTAGACCGCTGCGCCACTCGGGAGCCCAAGTAAAGTAGAAGAGAAAAATATATACTCTAAGCTATGTTGTGAAACTGTGAAAAATCACAAGCCAGATTTGGGGTTTTCTACAGACTTTCTATGTCACTGACTTATAATTACGAAGACGTTGTATTGTGAGTGGTGCTGAGCGATTATCCTGCATTTTGTTTAGTTTTTAGGTTATTAAACAACTAATTGACTGATGTCGGTTCAATTACTTTAATTCCATTTAGTTTGTTTTGTGTGAGCGCCGTTTGTCAAGAGCTGGGCTGGGATGTCAAGAGCTGGGCTGGGAGTCGTAGTTTTCATTCAGCAAATATTCAACCCAGTTCAGTGCAGAAATATGGTAATCAACTACAATGACCATAATCCATTGCACCCGTTTTATCTAGCTCGGACAGAGACGGATAGACTTTTATGCCTGCTACTTTAGGTTAGGCCACATGACAAAGGAATGTACACAACACAATGACTAGAGAAAGGGATAGAGACAGTTCGTGAAAGTATGCCTTTTCTGCTTTAAACTAGTCAATGATTTTATCCTAACCTAATATGACACTTTTGGGGTCATTTTGGGGTCACTTTTATTGTAAATAAGAATAGAACATGTTTCTAAACACTTCTACCTGAACGTGGATGCTACCATTAAGGATAATCCTGAATGAATTGTGGAAAATTATGAGTGATAAAATTATAGACGCAAAAATATCATACCCCCCAAAAAATGCTAAGCTCCCCTGTTAATGTAATGCTGAGGTTAGCATGTCTTGGGGGTATGATATTTGTGCATCTGTAACTTTCACACAATTATTCATGATTCATTCAGGATTATCCGTAATGATGGTAGCATCCACATTAATGTAGAAGTGTTTAGAAACATATTCTATTCTTATTTACAACAAAAGTGACTCCAAATTGACAAAATACAGTATTTAGAATTAATTTCTATTTGGCACAATATAATTTGAAACACAACCAAAACAGAGTTGGTCCTACAAAGCCAGAGCCCCCTGAAGGGAGAGCATAATATACAAGGAAATTCTCAAAGCTGCTAATGAGAACCTTGACGACCTTGTACCTAGCCGGTGGGGATTCCGGTGTATATTGGTAGTGCTGGCAACATTGGCTGCAGTAACCTATGGGGAGGGGGTCACACTCGGACAATCAGAGAGGGGGAATATTATTGTGGCCCTGGTGGAACAAAATAATCAAAGGTCTGACTGCACAGAGATTGGAAAAATGGTCGCACTTGGGGACCAGTGTGTGTGTGTTTCAGGGAAAAGGGGTGGATCTGATCGCCATCACACAGGACTTGACATTGGTTAATCAAATCTCACATTTTGGCAAATTCCTGCTCAATCTTGCATGCTTTCTCAAACAGCTGTAACTGTATATGCAATCATAAATCATATGTCCTTTCTTGAGTTGGGCTCTGGTATGTAACAACCGTTGAGCATCTGAGCTTGATTGTGGGGGAAAGGGGTTGTGTGTGTAAGACTGTGTGTGTGTGTGTGTGTGTGTGTGTGTGTGTGTGTGTGTGTGTGTGTGTGTGTGTGTGTGTGTGTGTGTGTGTGTGTGTGTGTGTGTGTGTGTATCCCACATCTGTTGCAAGGGGGTAAGGATGTTAGGAACAATATAGGATGAATCACAATAATTGTTTGCTAAAATAATAATTGCTTGACAAAAATGTAATGGCAATCCTGGTTATAGGTAACAGTCCTTTGCATGAACTGCCAACATTATTACGCATATTAATACATGTTATCGATGGAAATGGAGTGGGTGGCACTGTGTGCTCTTTTCGAAGGATGGGTCCTGGCCTCTCGGGAGGCTTAGGGATCCGGGGGTGGTCTGCCGGTCACTGGGTTGACAACCCAACTAGGGATGGGGAGGGGCTTTAGCGTGTGGAATAGTGGAGAACAATTGGAGGGTTACTTAGTACAAATGCAAATATCATGGTACAGCTATATGGATACTGAATCACTATGGCTCTTTTTAATGGTAAATTTACAAACTTATATTGTGATAAATATATTTGAAACTTGTATCTCATTTTGGGAAATGGTGAAATAAGTATAGCCAGTTATAATTGTAAGGGCTTAGCAGATAATACGAAAAATAATGGCTCAAAAAGAAGGAATTTAATATCTATTGTTTACAGGAAACTCATTCAACAAATTTTAGATGAAGTTGTGTGGAAAAAGGACTGGGGGGTGAAATATACTTCTCCCATGGGCAAAGAAACTCAGATGGGGTGATGATATTAATTAGCAGTAATTTTGATCCGAATGTGCAAATTGTTCAAACAGATCCACAAGGTAGATGGATGATTTTAAATATGTTATTGGACCATAAACAGTTAAGGCTCGTTAACTTTTACGGACCAAATAATGATGATCCACGCTTCTTTGAAAATATATATAATAAATTTGTCATGCCTGCTCCTGCTCTTCCTCCCTCTGGCGCTCCTCCCTCTGGCGCCCAAATGTACACACTCAAGCCACCTTCAGTATGCACACCTGCCTTTCCCCGTCACGCGTATCAGTGCTCATTGGACTCACGTGGACTCAATTATTATGTAATTTCCTTCCCTACATCTGTCTGTTTCCCAGCTCTGTTCCCTGCTTCGGGATTGTTTGTCATATGTTCTTGTTTACCCATGTGCCGACACTGTTCTTGTCGTGTTCTATGTCCGTTCCTGAATTAAATGTTTGACTCCCCATACCTGCTTCTCCTGTCTGGCGTCGGTCCTTACAAATTCCCGAAGCCATCACACGAAGCATTGGTGAGTACTGGTGTTCCGGTTGGTGATGACGTAGGTTCTGGGTCGCCGCCGATGGAACCGGGGGAGCCTAGCCAGGTCGTTGGGCTTCCACGTCCTAGCTGGCTCGAGAGGTTTCCTTGACCGGGTTGGCTCGGAAAGGCGCCCATCCCACGTCGGGCCTAGCCGGATCGTCAGATCTTGTTCGTCCAGCCAGCTCGTCAGACTGTCACGTCTCCGTTGGATCATCGGCTTCCTCGTCACAGCAGGATCGACGGGCGTTCATGCCTCAGCCAGATCGTCAGGCTCCTGTGCCTCAGCCGGCTCGCCAGGCTTCCACGCCCCTGCCGGTTAGTCGGGAGTTTACCCCCAGCCGCCTTGTCCAGCGCCCATGTCTCGGCCAGCTCGCCCAGGTGGGATGCCGGGTGGCGCCCCTAGAGGGGGGGTACTGTCACGCCTGCTCCCGCTCTTCCTCCCTGGCGCTCGAGGGCCCCAGACTCCCCAACTTTACGCACTCAAGCCACCTTCAGTATGCACACCTGTCTTTCCCCGTCACGCGTATCAGCGCTCATTGGACTCACGTGGACTCAAATTACGTGTGTAATTTCCTTCCCGACGTCTGTTTGTTTCCTAGCTCTGTTCCATGCTTCGGGATTGTTTGTCATGTGTCCTTGTTAACCCGTGTGCGGACGCTGTTCCTGTCATGTTCTATGTCCGTTCCTGAATTAAATGTTTCACTCCCTGTACCTGCTTCTCCTGTCCGGCGTCGGTCCTTACAAAATGTTCAACCCTGCAAGCAATACAAGACTCTATTATTATGGTAGGAGAATATAATACTGTTTTAAATACCTCAATGGACCGTAAAGGAAATCACACTAAAAACTATCATGAATGTCATGGATATATTGTTTCGGATTCCCTGGTACTGCTGTTCACCAGCTCCGGAAGTCTACGTCACCAGCTTTCTAGGCGTCAGTGAACTGGATCATCACCACGAACCCCGGACTGTCTTGTCTCATTACGCACACCTGGTTCCCATTCCTCCTGATTAGTATGTGTATATTCAGTTGAAGTCGGAAGTTTACATATACTTAGGTTAGAGTCATCAAAACTCGTATTTTAACCACTCCACACATTTCTTGTTAAAAAACTATTGTTTTGGCAAGTCGGTTAGGACTACTTTGTGCATGACACAAGTCATTTTTCCAACGATTGTTTAAAGACACTAAGTTGACGTTGCCTTTAAACAGCTTGGAGAATTTCAGAAAAGGATGTCATGGCTTTAGAAGCTTCTGATAGGCTAATTGACAGCATTTGAGTCAACTGGAGGTGTACCTGTGGATGTATTTCAAGGCCTAACTTCAAACTCAGTGCCTCTTTGCTTGACATCATGGGAAAATCTAAAGAAATCAGCCTCAGAAAAAAAAAAAAAAAAAAAAAAAAATTGGAGACCTCCAACAAGTCTGGTTCATCCTTGGGATCAATTTCCAAACGCCTGAAAGTACCACGTTCATCTGTACAAACAATAGTATGCAAGTATAAACACCATGGGACCACACAGCTGTCATACCGCTCAGGAAGGAGACGCGTTCTGTCTCCTAGAGATGAATGTACTTTGGTGCGAAAAGTGCAAATCAATCCCAGAACAACAACAAAGGACCTTGTGAAGATGCTGGAGGAAACAGGTACAATATCTATCTATATCTATCTATATCCACAGTAAAACGAGTCCTATAATGACATAACCTGAAAGGCCGCTCAGCAAGGAAGAAACCACTGCTCCAAAACCACCATAAAAAAGCCAGACTACGGTTTGCAACTGCACGTGGGGACAAAGAGTGTACTTTTTGGAGAAATGTCCTCTGGTCTGATGAAACAAAAATAGAACTGTTTGGCCATAATGACCATCATTATGTTAGGAGGAAAAAGAGGGATGCTTGCAAGCAGAAGAACACCATCCCAACCGTGAAGCACGGAGGTGGCAGCATCATGTTGTGGGGGTGCTTTGCTGCAGGGGGGACTGGTGCACTTCACAAAATAGATGGCATCATGAATTAGGAAAATTATGTGGATATATTGAAGCAACATCTCAAGACATCAGTCAGGAAGTTAAAGCTTGGTTGCAAATGGGTCTTCCAAATGGACAATGACCCCAAGCATATTTCCAAAGTTGTGGTAAACTGGCTTAAGGACAACAAAGTCAAGGTATTAGAGTGGTCATCACAAAGCCCTGACCTCAATCCTATAGAACATTTGTGGGCAGAACTGAAAAAGCGTGTGCGAGCAAGGAGGCCTACAAACCTGACTCAGTAACACCAGCTCTGTCAGGAGGAATGGGCCAAAATCCACCCAAATTATTGTGGGAAGCTTGTGGAAGGCTACCCGAAACGCATGACAAAACCTTCAACAATTTGAAGGCAATGCTACCAAATACTAATTGAGTGTATGTAAACTTCTGACCCACTGGGAATGTGATGAAAGATTTAAAAGCTGAAATAAATCAATCTCTCTTCTATTATTCTGACATGTCACATTCTTAAAATAAAGTTGTGATCATAACTGACCTAAGACAGGAAATGTTTACCAGGATTAAATTTCAGGAATTGTGAAAAACTGAGTTTAAATGTATTTGGCTAAGGTGTATGTAAACTTCAGACTTCAACTGGGAAGGTATAGGTAATCAGGGAAGTGATGGAGTCCAGGTGAGTCTGACGATGCACAGGTGCATGTAACGATGATGACAGGTGTGCTCCATAACGAGCAGACTGTTGACCTGGAGGCCGGAGAGGGAGCACACGTGTGTGTGTGTGTGTGTGTGTGTGTGTGTGTGTGTGTGTGTGTGTGTGTGTGTGTGTGTGTGTGTGTGTGTGTGTGTGTGTGTGTGTGTGTGTGTGTGTGTGTGTGTGTGTGTGTGCGTAATATATTTGCAAGAAAATACCTGGGGGATTGGAAGTGATGCAGACAATTACATTGATAGAAGCTACAATCTATCTGCAATAATATAGTTGATAAAAATAATACAACAGCAAATGCATCCAACACATTTGTAGTCACAAGCTTGATGTAGTCATTGTGTGATATGAATGTTGGACCAAATACTTAAGTTATTACTACTCTAATACACATACAAGGTAATTTGTCCCATTTCTTTTGCTCCCCTAAAATGTGGGACTATGAACAAAAATGTAATGTGACAGTCTGCACTTTAACTTCACAGACATTGTTTGATTTCAAATCCAGACTTTTGGAGTATAGAGCAAAAAGAAGAAAAAATGCTTCCCTGTCCCAATAATTATGGAAGGCACTGTAATTCTTATCATAGGTCTAATAGTGCTGTAGAGCTCGTTTTACTTGCACACAATGTAGCTGGGTCACCATGTCCTGTCCATAGGGGTCCAACGCCCTACAGCGCCCCGACGCAACACCCCCCCCCCCTTAGCTTCAGGATCTTAGTGAAACATTCATTATTGGTTTCTGGTGTGTAAGGCCAAGTCCAGAGTGACAACCATCAGTACGGCAGACCCCCAGAGCCAGGACTGAGAAACCCAGCAGCTAGGGATTGCCTAAATAGGTATCTCCCCTGACTCCCCTGGCACGTTTTCAATACAGACTTTTTGTCGTGCATTATTCCATATAAGGCATCCAGACCTTATTAGAGTTGCACAGTAATAAATAATATCTACTGATAACTTTACATTTCTGCCATCCACAGTGACATTGTGGGAGGATAACCAACCTTCTAGGTTACACAGTTTCTCCTGATAACAGTCTCCAGTATCAACATTTCCAAGCAAACTAAAACAGGGAGAAGGGAGAATCTGTAGACATGCTAAGATAAAAGAACATACTCTTTGCCAGAATTCAGCCAGCCTTCACCAGACCATAACTTATGCAAATATGTCCCTGTTTGTGTTTAACATCTCCGGCAGAGGAATGACATTTCTGAGTGCATGATATTCAGTTTCACTGGCATAAAGTACGTTATATAGATGGTCTTAAACTGCAGTAGTTTATGAGATTATATGAACATGACTGGGCATTCAACCATACAGTATCTGTATCGATTTATCATCAATTGCTTTTACCAGGTCTTCCTCACATTTTTGTGTCACGCCCTGGCCATAGAGAGGCTTTAATTCTCTATTTTGGTTAGGTGATGGTGTGACTAGGGTGGGCATTCTAGTTTCTTTATTTCTATGTTTTCTATTTCTTTGTGTTTGGCCGGGTGTGGTTCTCAATCAGAGGCAGCTGTTGTCTCTGATTGAGAATCATACTTAGGTAGCCTTTTTTCCCACCTGTGTTTGCAGGTAGTTGTTTTCTGTATAGTTTTAGTTACCTTACAGAACTTTTCGGTTTTCTCTTTGTTATTTTTGTTTACATGGTCAGATTTAAATAAATATCATGAACACGTACCACGCTACGCTACGGTCCACTCCTTCTTCATCAGACGAGCATTACATTTTGTTTACATGTTCATCGGGAAAAGCCTTTACCAACCCTTGATACAGTTTGGAAATTAAATTTAGAGGTTTGTCTGACTGCCATGAAATAGTTTCAATCTTTAAAGAATCTGACTTGTCCAGTGTTTGCTGCACAGAGAGAATAAAGTGTTGTATCTGCAAAAATTCACCTCAGCTCCGTCACAGAGTGGTCTTTCCTGGCTGCCTGAGACTGCTGAGACTCCTGTCACCATCTGATCCTCCTAAGATGAGGCATGACAAAGAATTACCTTCCTGTACATTTATACATTATATTATCCAAGAATAGAATCAATGATTCAATAATTGAAATGACAATTATTCCCAGGTCCCAGACTGTATGTAGCTTTAAGCTTAAACTGCTGTCTTGTAACTACTGTAGGTCTACCCATCAACTCAAGAGGAAACTTTGTATCATTCACTCATATTGTTAACATGCTGCAAAATTCACCTGACCCTGCTGGGACACCTGTCACCATCTGATCCTGCTGAGCTATGATGAGCATAGTGTTGTGTACTGACTGTGCACAATGACAGTGATGCCTGTAGAGCTGTTTATTGCTGTGTTTGTGTCAAAAGTAGGGAATTAGCTAGGGAAACTGACAGATCAATAACGTAACATTGCTATGCTGACTAATAAAATCTCACATTGCACTGAAAAAAATTCAGAATATAGGTCTTCAATTGTTTGGCCGCTGGTTTCAAAAATAATAGCTAACATAGGCAAATTTTGGCCAGCTCTCTCTCTCTAACAGTACATCAACTGGCGAAAGCTAGCCAAGTTAACTTACTTCTGTTGAAATGGGACGAAACAAAGGCTCTGAAACATTTCCATACAAACAGCTGTTAGATAGTAATAATAGCAACCTCATATCGCTATCTGACAGATAACTAGAGGCTAGAGCTTAACTGGCTGTAGTAGCTACTAGTTAGCTAATTAACTTACCTCAGTCTAGATGGGATGTCAGTTACACTAGCTAATAGCTCAGCACTGGGAATAAACACTAGTTTTGTTTTTTTCTCTTATGTTAAACAGCAGTTACCTTGCCAGCTACATCAGCCAACTAAAGAGCAGCCAGTTTCTGCTCTTGCTTTTACAGAAAGAGCGCAACACACTTCAACTCTCCCATGCTCGTCCAGCCAGCCTTTCAGAAGCTTTGCCTTTCACACAAAGCACACCATTGCAATGATAAAACTGGGGGGAGGACATCACCCCCCATCCCTATTGAAAGTTGCACCCCTGCAGTACAGTATGGGAGCACAGAGATAACTATGTCTGGCTACTGCCTGAGTAGAGATGAGATGATGACTTTACTTCATTATTTTTCATTCCTCATTAATCAAATAAAAACTAAGTAATGTACACAACTGAAATATTTTATTATTTCATCGTAATTACTTATTTTTCTATTGACGTCTACCCAATGTGGAACTGACAGAGACAATATAATATTGTCAATGTTTTACCACGACTAATCAAATCAAATCAAATGTTATTGGTTACATACACGTGATTATCAGATGTTATTGCGGGTGTAGCGAAATGCTTGTGCGTCTAGCTCTGACAGTGCAGTAATATCTTACAAGTAATATCTAACAATTGACACAACATATACCCAATACACACAAATCTAAGTAGGAGTTAATTAAGACTATATTCATATGGACGAGCAATGTCAGAGCGGAACGGACTAAGATACAGTAGAATAGGATAGAAAAAACTGTATATACATATGAGCTGAGTAATGTCAGATATGTAAACCTTATTAAAGTGACTAGTGTTCCATTCCTTAAAGTGGCCAGTGATTCCTAGTCTATGCCTATAGGCAGCAGCCTCTAATGTGCTAGTGATGGCTGTTTAACAGTCTGATGGCCTTGAGATAGAAGCTGTTTTTCAGTCTCTAGGTCCCAGCTTTGATGCACCTGTACTGACCTCGCCATCTAGATGATAGCGTGGTGAACAGGCAGTGGCTCGGGTGGTTGATGTCCTTGATGATCTTTTTGGCTTTCCTGTGACATCGGGTGCTGTATGTGTCCTAGAGGGCCAGTAGTTTGCCCCCGGTAAAGCGTTGGGAAGACCATACCAGGCGGTGATACAGCCCGACAGGATGCTTTCAATTGTGCATCTCCCAAAATTTGTGAGGGTTTAAGGTGACAAGCAAATTTCTTTAGCCTCCTGAGGTTAAAGAGACTCTGTTGTGCCTTCTTCACCATGCTGTCTGTGTGGGTGGTCCATATCAGTTTGTCAGTGATGTGTCCACCTTCTCCACTGCGGTCCCGTCGATGTAGATAGGGGGGTGCACCCTCTGCTGTTTCCTGAAGTCCATGATCATCACTTTTGTTTTGCTGACATTGAGTGAGAGGTTCTTTTCCAGGCACCACACTCCCAGAGCCCTCAGCTGTAGGCTGTCTCGTCATCATTGGTACTCAAGCCTATTACTGTTGTGTCGTGTGCAAACTTGATGATTGAGTTGGAGGCGTGCTTGGCCACGCAGTCATGGGTGAACAGGGAGTACAGGAGGGGGCTGAGAACGCACCCTTGTGGGGCCCCAGTGTTGAGGATCAGCTGAGTGGAGGTGATGTTTTCTACCTTCACCACCTGGGGGCGGCCCGTAAGGAAGTCCGGGACCCAGTTGCACAGGGAGGGGTTCAGACCCAGTGCCCTGAGCTTAATGATGAGCTTGGAGGGTACTATGGTGTTGAATGCTGAGCTATAGTCAATAAACAGCATTCTTACATAGGTAGAGAGAGACTCAAATAATACAGCAAAGAGCTGCTGTTTTATGAGTAAATTCATGTTTAAGATGGTATTCAACACTGTCAACACTTTGTTCAACAGTTTTAGAAACCATAAAATGTGTGTGTTTTGATAAACTTGCATCGTTATTATTTGCGACTTGTGTTTTTTGCGGCTTTTTTCATATCGAGGAATATCCTGTCTAGGATCAGCGTGGCGCTAGCGGCACACACCCCCCCCCCCCCCCACTGAAAAACCAGTGCCGCGAAATTCAAAAAAAATATATTTTTTAAATATTTAACTTTCACACATTAAAGTCCAATACAGCTAATGAAAGACACAGATCTTGTGAATCCAGTCAACTTGTCCGATTTTTAAAATGTTTTACAGGTAAGACACAATATGTAAAGATGTACATCTATTACCTAAAAACACATTAGCATAATCCACCATCTTTTATTTGTCCACCAACACCAGTAGCCATCACCAATTCGACTAAACTAAGATATTTATAGCCCCTAACCAACAAAAAAACTCATCAGATGACAGTCTGATAACATATTTATGGTATGGGATAGGTTTTGTTAGAAAAAAGTGCATATTTCAGGTAGATGGCATTGGTTACAATTGCACCCACCGTCACAAATGGAATAGAAAAACTACTTAGAGCAACGTGTTTACCTACTTACTAATCATCAAACATTTCGTAAAAATACACAGCATACACGAATCGAAAGACACAGATCCTGTGAATACAGACAATATTTCAGATTTTCTAAGTGTCTTACAGCGAAAACACAATAAATCGTTATATTAGCGTAGCACATAGCACATAGCAGCCCAGCATTGATTCTAGCCAAAGTGAGCGATAAAAGTCAACATCGCCAAAAGATATTAATTTTTTCACTAACCTTCTCAGAATTCTTCCGATGACACTCCTGTAACATCACATTACAACATGCATATACAGTTTGATCGAAAATGTTTATATTTAGCCACCAAAATCATGGTTAGACAATGTGAAATGTAGACAAGCTGGTAAAGAAAAAGTCCTTGCGCCACTTAGACAGTGATCTACTCTTATACATAAATACTCATAAACGTGACTAAAAAATATAGGGTGGACAGGGATTGATAGACAATTTAATTCTTAATACAATTGCGTTATTACATTTTTTAATTTATCCTTACTTTTCAATACAGTTTGCGCCAAGCGAAGCTACGTCAAAAAACGTGGCGTCCTAAGCCACTAAAATGTTTCGACAGAAACACGATTTATCATAATAAAAATGTCCTACCTTGAGCTGTTCTTCCATCAGTATCTTGGGCAAAGGATCCTTTCTTGGGAGGAATCGTCTTTTGGTGGAAAGCTGTCCTCTTGCCATGTGAAAATGCCAACTGCGTTCGGGATGAACTGAAAGCGTGCCCACCTATTCACAGCGTTAAAGAAATAAATGTCCCAAAATCGCACTAAACGGATATAAATTGCTATAAAACGCTTTAAATTAACTACCTTATGATGTTTTTAACTCCTATAACGAGTGAAAAGATGACCGGAGAAATATAACAGGCTAAACTAACGCTTGGAACAGGAGAGGGTCGGTGTCCCCCACGCGCGTTACGCAGCAAGAAAAGACTTGCTAGCTACAGGGTTTTTTGATTTATAGGGCCTGTGAACGCGCAATCGACCCCATTGGAATCGTCATCACGTAAAGGCATCCAGGGGAAGACGTAAGAAGTGTCCGTACAGTCATAGCACTATCAGTGCCGTTTTAACTGACCTCAGAACAGTGGCCAACATTTCTGAAATCTGAATCCATGTCAGGGAAATTGCTGTAGAATGGGCTGTGTTCCACTTAGAGACAAAATTTCAACTCCTATAGAAACTATAGACTGTTTTCTATCCAATAATAATAATAATATGCATATTGTACGATCAAGGATTTTGTGGGAAGCCGTTTCAAAAATTTGCCAAATTAGCATAAATAGTCTAAACAGCGCCCCCATCCCCAACAGGATATTTCACTTTCTCTGGTCATAGGAGTAACAACATAAATTTGCACTTGAGGCAGAAGTAATGCAGTGCGACTTAAGTTTCGCCATCAGCTAGAAGACTGTCCCCTTTTCTCAGTGGAGGGAGGGAGAGACAGGAGGGACAATGAGTCGGGTGAGGCAGGCTCACCGCTGCTCCCTCCCTCCCCTCAGACTGACCATCATATACAGACCATCAGACCAGTAAAAAAAATTGGTAAATAATTATGCTCACTCAGCTGTGCCTCACAAGTAATACAACAAATGATCAATAACCAGTGTGATCATATACCACATTTTGAAAAATACCATTTCTAAATGGTCTGAGAAGACGAACAATTGGCAGGGCAATTCAAGCGTAGCCAATACGCAGTGATAATGTACTGGGCCTATAGCCTACTGCACAAACCTCATTGCTACAGAACTGTATTTAATTGGTTAATGTTGCATAGGCGTATGTTTTTTTAATGTCACGTTTAAGAAAAAATCTGAGCGGTAGATCTCGGTTTGCATTTTGACTCAGAAAGACATCTTGACTCAGAAAAGGTTAGTAACCATTGTTCTAACAGAAACCGAACTCAAAAAGCACAAATCTCTCAGCACTAAAACTGAGACAGTTTTGACAATGTCTTAGCACTGCCAGAACATATTTAGAAACTTGAGTGTTCTCTATGACACAACAGTATTCTAAAACTACAAAACCGGTTCAAAATATGTCAATTTTTAATTTTTGGAATGGTTCCATCCCAAAACTGACAGGTGTCGTAGTTGTTAGTGTTCTCAGCTGCCAGACAGTGATGTCTGGGGGGGTAAAAGTGTTGGTGCATCATCTTTGATCAGTTGTAGTTGCTGAGACTACCTCCTACTGTGAGCGTGAGAATAGAGACAGCGATCCCACGTCACCAGATTTGTCAACTTTGTGAGTTCTGCTACATGGGTGGAGCTGAGGAGAAGAATCTGGCAACAACTTTAATGTGACAGTTGATGCTCAAAAAGGGACTTATACAACAAAATATCAAATTCTTATCTATCATATGATTTGAAAAACAGAAGCTTAAAGAGTGACTGCCTCTAAAAAGCAACTTCTTGTTTTGAAAACTTCCCATGTGGCAATTTACTACAAAGTGTAAATAGGATCATTTTGGTCAGTCATTTGCGATCTGAAAAAAATGATATGTCAACGACATGAAGGGTAGCGGAAAATAATGCAGGGGTTTCTTTTTGGACAAGGTGACATAGTACCGCCACTAATTTCATCACATTTCCCTCTGTTTTGTCTGGTGAATACAACCCTGTCCCTGGGATTTCACAAGGTAACCCCCACACTCACAGTGGTCTCCTAGCTACAGCCTACATAGCCTCATCAACCACGCCTCTCAACAACTAAGTTTGGTTTCACCAGCACCTCGTTGTTTGACTCTGCACTTGGTTTCTTTCTTCGCTCCTGCTCCTCTCTGGTCTGTAGAATCTGACTTTGTGCCTGTGTTATCTAGTGGAAACCCTCCTGTATTCTATTCTACTGTATTTTAGTCAATGCCACTCCGACATTGCTCTTCCTGATATTTATATATTTCTTCATTCCATTCAAGGTCTGTTGTTGGTTTAGTTGTCACCTAAATGTGTTATGACTGCACATTCAATCATTTAAAAGTATACCAAAGTTCAAATGAGAATACAATGTCAAATATTTTGTTTATTTATACAACTTAATGTTTTATCACTGTGCTTTATCAAATAGTACAACCAAATGGCCTCGATTGCAGTTAGTTAAAATAGCCTTTTGAATGACTTAAATATCAGCCATAATATTTTTTCAAACTACCAGGAAGTCTGAAAAGACAGAATGAGTGGGTGGGGAACTAGTAGGCTGAAAAGGCGGGGAGCTCACCTTGACTGGCAGGACTTTGAAAACGCCTTTGTCAAGCAACATGGAAGCAGTGATGCAGTGAGATTATCTCAAGTTAATTTGATGCTACATAAAGCAACTCAAACAACATTGAAATAGCATGCAACATCCAATCCTGTCATACACCACAGCATGGTATTACAAATGATTTGTTTGGTGTTTGTATTAACACCAATATAGACTAAATGTTGTCTGTATAATTTAGCTAGCTAGCCCGAATGTAATTGTCAGCACTGTTTATCAAGCTAGTCAGTTCATCTTGGACAATTTCAGTTGCAACTTTACAGGGTGAGGTCCGGGTATACTTCATTAAATAATACAGTGCATTTGGAAAGTATTCAGACCCCTTCCCATTTTCCACATTTTGCCTTATTCTAAAATTGATAAAATATTTTTTTGCCCTCATAAATCTACACACAATACCCTGTAAAGACAAAGCAAAAACAGGTTTACCACTTCTTGCAAATGAATTAAAAATAAAAAACAGAAAAACTGTATTAACACAAGTATTCAGACCCTTTGCTCGAAATTGAGCTCGGTTGCATCCTGTTTCCATTGATCATACTTGATATGTTTCTACAACTTGCTGGGAGTCCACCTGGGTTAAATTCAATTCATTGGACATGATTTGGAAAGGCACACACCTGTCTATATAAGGTCCCACAGTTGACAGTGCATGTCAGAGCAAAAACCAAGCCATGAGGTCGAAGGAATTGCCCGTAGAGCTCTGAGACAGGATTGTGTCGAGGGACAGATCTGGGAAAGGGTACACATTTTTTGCAGCATTGAAGGTCCCCAAGAACACAGTCATTCTTAAATGGAAGAAGTTTGGAACCACCAAGACTCTTCCTAGAGATGGCTGCCCGACCAAACTGAGCAATCGGGGGAGAAGGTCCTTGGTCAGGGAGGTGCCCGAGAACCCGATGGTCACTCTGATAGAGCTCGAGAGTTCCTCTGTGGAGATGGGAAAACCTTCCAGTAGGACAACCTTCCCTGCAGCACTCAATCAGGCCTTAATGGTAGATTGGCAAGACGGAAGTCACTCCACTTGGAGTTTGCCAAAAGGCACCTAAAGTACTCAGACCATGAGAAACAAAATTCTCTGATCTGATGAAACCAAGATTGAACTCTTCAGCCTGAATACCAAGCATCACATCTGGATGAAACCTGGCATCATCCCTACGGTGAAGCATGGTGGTGGCAGTATCACGATGTGGGGATGTTTTTCAGTGGCAGGGACTGGAAGACTAGTCAGGATCGAGGGAAAGATGAATGGAGCAAAGTACAGAGAGATCCTTGATGAAAACCTGCTCCAGAGCACTCAGGACCTCAGACTGGTGGGCGAAGGTTCACCTTCCAACTGGACAACAACTCTAAGCACACAGCCAACACAACGCAGGAGTGGCTTCGGGACAAGTCTCTGCATGTCCTTGAGTGGCCCAGCCAGAGCCAAGACTTGGAACCCAATCGAACATCTCTGGAGAGACCTGAAAATAGTTGTGCAGCGACACTCCCCATCCAACCTGACAAAAAAACTATAGCAGTAGCCATTGCACAGATTGATGGAGACAATGCTATCCTGTCTGGTGTTCAGACTCTGCTTACAGATGTAAGAGAAGAAATCCGAACTGCCATGCCCACTTCACCGTTGCTCCAAGCAGAGGAAACTGCAGTTCTGAAATACATCAAAAAGTGTGAAGACTTCTGCCTGAAGCCCATACATGCCACAGCGTACATGTTGGACCCCAAGTATGCTGGCAAGAGCATCCTGTCTGGTGCAGAGATCAACAAGGCCTATGATGTCACCACTACCATGTCTCGCCACCTTGGCCTGGATGAGGGCCAGGTTCTTGGCAGTCTGGTGAAGTACACTTTCAAGCAAGTGCTTTGAGATGGAGGTGCAATATGGCAGTCGTGCCAACACATCTCATCGGCCACCTGGTGGAAGGGACTTTGTGGATCTGAGGCTCTTTCCCTCTTGCCTCCCTCATCCTCCAAATCCCACCAACATCAGCCGCCTCAGAGCGCAACTGGTCCTTGGGAACACACACACAAAAGCACGCAACAGGCTGACCAATACAAGGGTTGAAAAATTGGTGGCCATCCGAGCAAATTTGAGGCTTTTTGAGCCTGACAACGAGCCATCCTCAACAAGGTTGGAAAGTGACAGTGAAAATGAGGCCTCAGAGTCTGATGTTCAAGAGGTGGACATTGAGGAGGTCCAGGGAGAAGACATGGAAGCCTGAGAGGAAGACAACCAAAGCTTTAGTTTCTAGACTATCATTTTACAAATGTATGTTAACGTTTGTTGTAAAAGGTTTATGTTTCTGTCTCCATATGGTATGGTAAATATATCCAATGCAAAAAACATCTACATTTAAATGGTATTAATATTAATTTGCATATATTCCCATACATTCCTGTTAATTTCCATATATTCCCGTTCATTTCCACGGAAAGTTTCCACCTCTGAATATTCCCCAAAATGTGCAACCCTAATGATAACACATAATCACTCCGGACAGACACAAGCAAAAACTCATTACATAAATGTTACAGCAGCCTAGGCTACACCTAAAGATTAGAGATCTGACATGCTATATGGGATGAAAACGACAAAAAAATCAGTCTGACCAACTGTAGGCTACTAATAATAGCAGCTGCATACAGCCTGTGCACCCTGTTCATCTGGTCAGGGTAACTAATTGGTAATGTTATGTATTTATGTATATTTGTATGTCAGGAGAAAATGTGAATGTGAACAAATTTGGTTAATATTCAAAAATGGCCTGGCTAGGCTGCCTATATGTTTTCAATCCAAAAATTATTAACTGGAATTAATTGATCAACATAATAGTGATGGCATTTGTGAGTAATTTTTTTATAAGGCCTACAGTTGCATGATGCAAGCTCAGCCCTGTGAGTTCTATTGTCTATCAGTTGTTGTCTCTGTGTATGGGTAGAGGAAATCCCCCTCCTAATCTAGTCTAAATATAATTAATATGAACAAGTATAAGGTTGCCCTTATAAAACATTTTTAAAACGGATTAATCACTGTCATACCTTATAGGGTCCAGAGTTTTCCTGGTTAGGTTAACAGATAAGGAAGAACTCCGGGCACCAGGGGGTAAGAATTGCTGTGGTACATATGGTGCCACGAGTCTGCTTGCAGTTGTCAGTTATCGTCAGGTATGTGAATGATCAGGGCTTTATTCAGGAAGGTTTCTTGGGCTACTTTGATGTCAAGTGGGCGAGATGTGCAGTCTGTGTTTGTCTTCATTGAGAAACTTGTTCAAACCTACGATGGCACAGCTGTAATGGAATGTATCTGCTATTTGTATTTCCAGCCAAGTCCCCTCCTGTTCCCTGATTAAGAGGGGATGATTACTACCAGTGTCAACTCTCTCCTGACATGAACTGAAGCCACGTCTCATGTGCCCTCGCATCCGCTGGCATTTTGAATGTTTCTTCTCCAAGCACTGTGAGTACCCCTATCCATTTTCTTTCATTAGTGTATGTAGAGTCAATCACACATGCCAACAATCACATTATTACATAACAATGATTTTACTCCTTGCTTGGACTAACTCATTCTTATATCTTTTGTCTAACTGTGTAGTGTGTTGTATTATTGTTTTTTGTCTTCCCAGTCAAGTCCTGCACTGCACGTCTCAACTCACGCCTCATACCCTCATTCAATCACTGTTGTGAACCCTTCCCAAAACTATAAACGTCTTTAGTAAATTCTTTAAGTTAAATATAATTACTCTTGGACGATTTTTGAAACACACTTTGACGTCTCCGTGCGTTCCGGGCCTATACTCCTCCATTTTTCAAGTCACCAGCCTCCACTCAATTACAGCCTGAATAACCTACTGTTTTTCGGCAAACTCCGAGGTCCTCTGATAATACTAGTCCCATGAGAATCGACATCCCTGTGTTTTGACAAGTCTTGCTTGTGGTTTGAGCAAGAAAACAATAACTGATTCAATATATTAATGCTTAAAACTAATTGCTGGGTTAGCCTATATATGAAGGGCCTACATGTAACAACTTTCACAGTGAGTACATTTGTTTATACGTTTTGTTCCCCAAATGAATAAAAAAATATTGCACCTATTTTATGCAACCCTTGCTGTTAATAGATCGCAAAACTGTATACAGCAAAACATTTCTCATGCAAGTATTTTCTCATCCAGACACTTTAGAACCTAAAAGGACTCTTCGGCTGTCCCCATTTGAGAACCCTTTGAAGAAGGAAGGCTTTTTGTTTCCATGTAGAACCCTTTTGCTTCCATGTAGAACCCTTTTGGGTTCCATGTCAAACCCTTTCCCCAGAGGGTTCTACATGGAACCCCACATGGTTCTCCCTGGAACCAAAAAGGGTCCTCCAGCTGAAGAACCCTATTGGAACCATTTTTTCCAAGAGTGTCGCCTAAAAACGCATATCAAGTGCAAGGGCGCTGTTTCTGACATCTGAAGGCTGGGGGGGGGGGGGGGGGCATTTAGGATAGCTTCTATTGTGGGTCGCTAAAATATCTTAATGATTATGATCACACTTCCTCCAATTCAAATATTATGGCAACACTATGCCAAATAAGGTTTGGTATGGTTTTAGAAACTTGGGAGCCAAGCTCGAGTTATCAGTGTAGCCTGTTATCGCCTGCACATGTTGAAATATTTTCACACCTAGAATAAAAACCTCCAGGCTTTTGTCATAACTGTCAACAGGGGGCAATTTGGAAAAAAACGAATTCCTTCCAAATCATCCTCTGGAATAACGGACATTCTGGGGTAATAATTACATAACCAACATACTCTAGTAATACTAGTCCAGTGTGGGTGGCAGGTAGCCTAGTGGTTAGAGCATTGGACTAGTAACCGAAAGGTTGCAAGATTGAATTCCCGAGCTGACAAGTTAAAAATCGGTCATTCTGCCTCTGAACAAGGCACTTAACCCACTGTTCCTAGGCCATCATTGAAAATAAGAATTGGTTCTTTACTGACTTGCCTAGTTAATAAATTAAGATAAAAAATAAGTGTGAATAGAGCTATATAGACAAACCTTGTATGAAATCATTTGAAACAACATCAGATCTTCAATGTAATATCCACTATAAGAAAAACACTATAGGCTGAGAAGCACCTCCAACTGTTGAGTTGATCTGTTTGAAGCTATAACTTCAGTCTCCCATCCAGGGTTTTAACCAAGCCCAGCCCTCTTTAGCTTTGATATTTGACACGGACTATTACAAATGTGCTATCGTGAGAATGATTGTTGAGAACTCTCCACTTAATAGACTCACTGTTGCTATCGAAGTCATTCCAAAGAGAAGGTTCAAGACAGGAAATAAAATGTAAGCATACTATACTATATCAAACATATACAGTGCAATCGGAAAGTATTCAGACCCCTTCAATCAATCAAATGTATTTGTAAAGCCCTTTTTACATCAGCCGATGTCACTAAGTGCTATACAGGAACCCAGCCTAGAACCACAAACAGCAAGCAATGCAGATGTCGTGTCACGTCTGCTCCTGCTCCTCCCCTCCGGCGTATGACATCGTACTATCCACCAGTTCTGGGATTCATCATTACGCACACCTGGCACTCATCATCATGCGCCCCTGTGAATCATTATGATTCACACCTGGAGTCCATTACCTTCATCATTTCCTCCCCTTTATATGTCACTTTCCCATGTTCACTCACCAGTTGGTATTGTTCTTGTGTATCGGCGTACTGCCTTATGTTAGTGTCGTGTTCTTGGTTTTGTTGTTTTATTAAAACGTTGCACCTGCTTCCAACTCACTGCCCCATCATTACATGTAGAAGCACTGGGGCTAGGAAAAAGTCCCTAGAAAGGCTGGAACCTAGAGAGGAACCAGGGTCTGTTTCCCACGTTACAGCCTTACTCTAAATGTTATTAAATTATTTATTTTTCTCCTCAATCTACACACAATAGCCAATAAAAGTCCTCAAAACACAGTGGCCTACATCATTCTTAAATAAAATAAGTTTAGAACCACCAAGTCTCTTCCTAGAGCTGGCTGCCCATCCAAACTAAGCAATTGGGGGAGAAGGGCCTTGGTCAGGGAGGTGACCAACAACCCGATGGTCATTCTAACAGAGCTACAGAGTTCCTCTGTGGAGATGGGAGAACCTTCCAGAAGGACAACCATCTCTGCAGAACTCCACCAATCAGGCCTTTATGGTAGTGGCCAGACGGAAGCCACTCCTCAGTAAAAGGCACAAGACAGGTGTGATGAAACCAAAATGTAACTATTTGGCCTGAATGCCAAGTGTCATGTCTGAAGAAAACCTGGCACCATCCCTACGGTGAAGCATGGTGGTGGCAGCATGATGCTGTGGGGATGTTTCTCAGCGGCAGGTACGGGACTGGGAGACTAGTCAGGATCGAGGGAAAGATGAATGGAGCAACGTACAGAGAGATCCTTGATAAAACCTGCTCCAGAGCACTCAGGACCTCAGACTGGGTGAAGGTTCACCTTCCAACATTACAACGGTCCTAAGCACACAGCCAAGACAATGCAGGAGTGGCTTCAGGACAAGTTTCTGAATGTCCTTGAGTGGCCCAGGCAGTCTGATTGATTACCTCTGGAGAGACCTGAAAATAGCTGTGCAGCGACGCTCCCCATCCAACCTGACAGAGCTTGAGAGGAATTGGAGAAACTCCCCAAATACAGGTGCCAAGCTAGTAGCATCATACCCAAGAAGACTCAAGGCTGTAATCGCTGCAAAAGGTGCTTCAATACAGTACTAAGTAAAGCGTCTGAATACTTACGTAAATGTGATAATTCTGTTGTTTTGTTAAATAAATTTGCAAAAATGTATAAAACCTGTTTTTGCTTTGTCATTATGGGGTATTGTGTGTGGACTGTTGAGGGGGAAAAAAATGTATCTGTGAGAATAAGGCTGTATAGTAACAATGTGGAAAAAGTCAAGGGGTCTGAATCCTTTCAAACCTTGGTTGATTTGGTACTCCAACTCAGTCAAAAATAAAAGTTAAAGAATAGAATTTAAACAAATCAAACTGCATTTTTACAATTATATATATACACTACCAGTCAAAAGTTTAGAACACCTACTCATTCAAGGGTTTTTCTTTATTTTTACTATTTTTTTACAATGTAGAATAACAGTGAAGACATCAAGTCTATGAAATAACACATGGAATCATGTAGTAAACAAAAAAGTGTTAAACAAATCATAATATATTTTATATTTGAGATTCTTCAAGTAGCCTTAATGAAACCGTAATGAAAGCTTTGCACACTCTTGGCATTCTCTCAACCAGCTTCACCTGGAATGGTTTTCCAACAGTCTTGAAGGAGTTCCCACATATGATGAGCACTTGTTAGCTGCTTTCCCTTCACTCTGCGGTCCTACTCATCCCAAATCATCTCAATTTGGTTGAGGTCGAGGGATTGTGGAGGTCAGGTCATCTGATGCAGCACTACTTCACTTTCCTTCTTGGTCAAATAGCCCTTACACAGCCTGGGGGTGTGTTGGATCATTGTCCTGTTGAAAAACAAATGATATTCCCACTAAGCCCAAACCAGATGGGATGGCGTATCGCTGCAGAATGCTGTGGTAGCCATGCTGGTTAAGTGTGCCTTCAATTCTAAATAAATCACAGACAGTGTCACCAGCAAAGCACTCCCACACCATCACACCTCCTCCTCCATGTATAACGGTGGGAAATACACATGCAGAGATCATCCATTCACCAACACTGCTTCTCACAAAGACATGGCAGTCAGAACCAAAAATCTCCAATTTGGACTCCAGACCAAAGGACAAATTTCCACCGGTCTAATGTCCATTGCTCGTGTTTCTTGGCCCAAGCAAATATCTTCTTCGTATTGGTGTCCTTTAGTAGTGGTTTCTTTGCAGCATTTCGACCATGAAGGCCTGATTCACACAGTCTCCTCTGAACAGTTGATGTTGAGATGTGTATGTTTCCTGAACTCTGTGAAGCATTTATTTGGGCTGCAATTTCTGAGGCTGGTAACTCTAATGAACTTATCCTCTGCAGCAGAGGTAACTCTGGGTGTTCCATTCCTGTGGCGATCCTCATGAGAGCCAGTTTCATCATGGGGCTTGATGGTTTTTGCGACTGCATTTGAAGAAACGTTCAAAGTTCTTGACATTTTCCGTATTGACTGACCTTTATGTCTTAAAGTAATGATGGTGTCACGCCCTGACCTTTAGAGAGCCTTTTTATTTCTCTATGTGGTTAGGTCAGGGTGTGATTTGGGTGGGCATTCTATGTTCTATATTTCTTTGTTTTTGGCCGAGTGTGGTTCCCAATCAGAGGCAGCTGTCTATCATTGTCTCTGATTGGGCGTCATACTTAGGCAGCCTGTTTTGCCACCTTAGTTTGTGGGATGTTGTTTTTGTACAGCTCTGTGTAGCCTGCCGAACGTTACTTTCGTTTTCCATTTGTTGTTTTCGGGTGTTCATTTTTAATAAAGATAAAATGTACGCCTACCACGCTGCACCTTGATCCGATCATTTCGATGAGCGCAACAGATGGACTGTCCTTTCTCTTTGCTTATTTGAGCTGTTCTTGCCAAAATATGGGCTTGGTCTTTTACCAAATATGGTTATCTTCTGTATACCCCCTACCTTCACAACACAACTGATTGGCTCAAACTCATTAAGAAGGAAATAAATTCCAAAAATGTACTTTTGACAAGGCATACCTGTTAATTGAAATGCATTCCAGGTAACTACCTCATGAAGCTGGTTGAGAGAATGTCAAGAGTGTGAAAAGTTGTCATCGAGGCAAGGGGTGGCTATTTCAAGAATCCCAAATATAAAATATATTTTGATTTGTTTAACACTTTTTTGGTTACTACATGATTCCAAAGGTGTTCTTTCATAGTTGTGATATTTTCACTATTATTCTACAATGTAGAAAATAGTAAAATAAAGAAAAACCCTTGAATGAGTGTGTTCTAAAACTTGAGACCGCTAGTGTATATTTCCATTCCTTTCCATTTTACAGATGCACACAAACAATGACAATATCTCATCTGACCAGATCCACATGCTCAAACCCCTAAACTGTATTTAAAGTGCATTTAAAGCTGCAATATGTAACTTTTTCAGCGACCAAACCAAATTTACCTAGAAATGGGAGTCATAGATTTGTTCTATGTGCGTAAATTCTATGCTTTCTGTTCAGTTTCGTTTTTGCCTCTTACTTTCGGTTTTGTACACCAGCTTCAACCACATGAAAATAAATATTTTTTGATATCACAGTGGTTTAGATGATACAATGATTCTCTACACTATACTTGCTTGTTTTGTAACAAACTGAAATTAGGGGAACGATTCGAAATTTTTAAACCAGGAAATGGCGAGTGATTTCTCCACATTGCACCTTTTAAAGTTTGATTTGATGTAGTCCTATTGTTTTACTTCGATTTTTGGTTGAAATGGAGACATAAATAAATATCAATTATTATTTTGTAGATTAATTGGAATTAAAGCCAGACTCAGTGGCACAGATACAGTTGAAGTCTGAAGTTTACATACATCTTAGCCAAATACATTTATACTCAGTTTTTCACAATTCCTGACATTTAATCTTAGTCAAAATTCCCTGTCTTAGGTCAGTTGGGATCACCACTTCATTTAAAGAATGTGAAATGTCAGAATAATAGTAGAGAGAATGATTTATTTCAGCTTTTATTTCTTTCATCACATTCCCAGTGGGTCAGAAGTTTACATACACTCAATTAGTATTTGGTAGCATTGCCTTTAAATTGTTTATCTTGGGTCAAACGTTTCGGGTACCCTTCCACAAGCTTCCCACAATAAGTTGGGTGAATTTTGGCCCCTTCCTCCTGACAGAGTAGGTGTAACTGAATCAGGTTTGTAGGCCTCCTTGCTCACACACGCTTTTTCATTTCTGCCCACCAGTTTTCTATACGATTGAGGTCAGGGCTTTGTGATGGACACTCCAATACTTTGGCTTTGTTGTCCTTATGCCATTTTGCCACAACTTTGGAAGTATGCTTTGGGTCATTGTCCACTTGGAAGACACATTTGCGACCAAGCTTTAACTTCCTGACTGATGTCTTGCGATGTTGCTTCAATATATTCACATAATTTTCCTGCCTCATGATGCCATGTATTTTGTGAAGTGCAGCAGTCCCTCCTGCAGCAAAGCACCCCCACAACATGATGCTGCCACCCCCGTGCTTTACGGTTGGGATGGTGATCTTTGGCTTACAAGCCTCCCCTTTTTCCTCCAAACAAAAGGATGGTCATTATGGCCAAACAGTTCTGTTTTTGTTTCATCAGACCAGAGGACATTTCTCCAAAAAGTATGATCTTTGTCCCCAGGTGCAGTTGCAAACTATAGTCTGGCTTTTTTAATGGGGGTTTTGGAGCAGTGACTTCTTCCTTGCTGAGTGGCCTTTCAGGTTATGGCGATATAGGACTCGTTTTACTTTGGATATAGATACTTTTGTGCCTGTTTCCTCCAGAATCTTCAAAAGGTCGGCTGCGCAGTCCCATGGTGTTTATACTTGCGTACTATTGTTTGTACAGATGAACTTGGTACCTTCAGGCCTTTGGAAATTGCGCCCAAGGATGAACCAGACTTGGAGGTATACAATTTTCTTTCTGAGGTCTTGGCTGATTTCTTTTGATTTTCCCATGATGTCAAGCAAAGAGGCACTGAGTTTGAAGGTATGCCTTGAAATATATCCACAGGTACACCTCCAATTGACTCAAATTATGTCAATTAGCCGATCAGAAGCTTCTAAAGCCATGATTTTCTGGAATTTTCCAAGCTGTTTAAAGGCACAGTCAACTTAGTGTATGTACACTTCTGACCCACTTGAATTGTGATACAGTGAATTATAAGGGAAATAATCTGTCTGTTAACAATTGCTGGAAAGATTACTTGTGTCATGCACAAAGTTGATGTCCTAAACGACTTGCCAAACTACAATTTGTTCACAAGAATTTTATTGAATGATTGAATAACGAGTTTTAATGATTCCAACCTAAGTGTATGTGAACTTCCGACTTCAACTGTACATCTCCTTCAAAAGTTGATATTTGTTTGCGTTGACAACCAAACACAATTCAATATCACTTGCAGTATGGTAAATAGTCTACTAACTTGTCGACAAGTTAACAAATAATAAATATGTTGAATTCAAGCTCCCTTCTCAAACAAAGATAAACGTTAAAGAATGGGATTAAAGACATGCTCCGGTACTTTGGCGACTAAGAAAGTATTTTTAAATATCCTGTTGGGCTGGATGTGTCAATGTGTAGTTCATACAGTACATGCATTATCTATGAGCAGAGTCACTGAGTACGGTTACATGCACACAGTAATACAATTATTGTGGATAGTCATCTTACTCTAATAGTTTGTTAAGAACATGTTCATGTTTTGCAATAAGAATGATTTCCCTAATAATCCTGTTTACATAGACACACCTGAAATCAGGCTACCTGATAAGAATTTTAAAAGCTGAAATAGCCTCTTTGGGCTAGTGGGCATATTTTCAGGTCCGGATAAAAAGCGTGCCTAGAGTAAACTGCCTGCTACTCAGGCCCAGAAGCTAGGATATGCATATTATTAGTAGATTTGGATAGAAAACGTTCTGGAGTTTCTAAAACTGTTTGAATGATGTCTGTGAGTATAACAGAACTCATATGGCAGGTGAAAACCTGAGAAAAATCCAACCAGGAAGTGGAAAATCTGAGGTTTGTAGTTTTTCACGTGAATGCCTATCCAATATCCAGTGTAAATATGGTCAGATTGCACTTCCCAAGGCTACCACTAGATGTCAACAATCTTTAGAAAGTTGTTTCAGGTTTCTATTGTGAAAGGGGAGATAATAAGACCACTCAGAGTAAGTGGCTCAGCTGAAAGCCATGAGTTGTTTATCGCGCATGGCCGTGAGCGCGAGCTCCTTTCCTTTCTAATGACAACGGAATTGTCCGGTTGGAATATTATTGAAGATTGATTATATACATTGTTTGAAATGTTTCTACGAACTTTAATGGAACTTTTTTGACTTTTCGTCTGGACTTAGTGCCCGATCTTTGTGCATTTGGATTAGTGAACTAAACGCGCGAACAAAAAGGAGGTATTTGGACATAAAGATGTACTTTATCGAACAAAACAAACATTTATTGTGGAACTGGGATGCCTGGGAGTGCATTCCGATGAAGATCATCAAAGGTAAGTGAATATTTATAATGCTATATCTGACTTTTGTTGACTCCACAACTTGGCGGGTATCTGTATGGCTTGTTTTGGTGGCTGAGCGCAGTACTCAGATTATCGCATGATGTGCTTTTGCCGTAAAGCTTTTTTTAAATCTGACACAGCGGTTGCATTAAGGAGAAGTTTATCTTTAATCCTATGTATAACACTTGTGTCTTTCATCTAAGTTTATGATGAGTATTTTTGTAAATTGATGTGGCTCTGCAAATTCACCGGATGTTTTAGAGGCAAAACATTTCTGAACATAACGCGCCACTGCAAACTGAGATTTTTGGATATAAATATGAACTTTATCGAACAAAACATACATGTATTGTGTAACATGAAGTCCTATGAGTGCCCTCTGATGAAGATCATCAAAGGTTAATTATTACATTTATCTCTATTTCTGCTTTTTGTGACTCCTCTCTGGCTGGAAAATAGCTGTATGTTTTTTGTGACTAGACACTGATCTAACTTAATCACATGGTATGCTTTCGCCGTAAAACCTTTTTGAAATTGGACACTGTGGTTGGATTAACAAGAAGTTTGGTGTGGTGTATAATACTTGTATGTTTGAGGAATTTTAATTATGAGATTTCTGTTGTTTGAATTTGGCACCCTGCAAATTCACTGGCTGTTGTCAAATCGATCCCGTTAATGGGATTTGATCCCTAAGTTAATGCAGAAAATCACTGAGGTCGGACATATACAGTTTGTATGTGAAAACTATTTGTAAGATGCATACTTTATGTATTAATTTACATATCTACCTCAATTACCCCCCCGCACATCGAATCGGTACTGGTACCCCGTGTATATAGGCAAGTTATCATTACTCATTGTGTATTTATTCCTTGTGTTATTATTTCAATTTTTTCTCTGAGTTGTTGAGAAGAGTAAGCATAAGTAAGCATATTACTGTTAGTCTGTCTACACCTGTTGTTTACAAAGCATGTGCCAAATAAAATTTGATTTGATACTTTCAGTTTCCCTAACTCACTTCACTCATACAGAAGAAAGATGGAGGCTTGTGCTACCAGTACTGGCACATGCGCAGATCATATACACTGCTAGAATGCCGATTAAGATGTTTACATGTCCTACTCATTTGAAAGATTGCTCAGAAAACCAGGTGTTTTAATCGGTGTATGCTTACTTTGATTTTGAACTTACGCCAATTAAGATAAGCAGAGTAAGGTGTTTACATGACTATTTACATACTCTGCCTACTGACATGATCAGTTTAATATCAAATTCTTAGTGTGCGTGTAAACGTACTTACTGTCTAAACTCAATTAGCCACAAAATCCCTAGTTTTCTTAAAGCTGTTTTCCCTAGATTTCTCCCCGCGTGGGCCAGCCCCTTAGCAATTACATTTTTAGTCAATTCAACCCCTCACATTTGAGTGTCAGCTAGCAAGAGGCCTGCCCAGTGTTATCCAATTAGGTTGCAGAATGGGGTGGTCCCAAAGGCACAGCAGAGCGAGAGAACGCAATGGCGTGGTACACATATCTGCAAATATGTGACATAGTGCACAACCACTTTTGGCTCGTGAGTGCTACTTTATGAACTACTGGCTAAAAAGTATCAGATAGTCTTTTTAAGTCAGTGGCTGATGGAACTATCCAAGCAGTAGATACATCTCCTTTTAAATGTTGACATTTGTTTGCCTTGTCTGTAATGGTGGTCCTCCTCCTCTTCGCCCGAAAAGGAGGAGTATTGATCGAACCAAGGCGCAGTGGAGTTTGAACACATATTTATTAAACGAAAACACGAACTTAACTAAACTAACAAAACAACAAACGGTGTAGACAAACCTAGACGACGAACTTACATGAAACAAGAAGAACGCACGAATAGGGAACAGACTACATAAACCGAACAAACCGTAAACAGTCCTGTATGGTGCAAACATATACACAGACACTGGTGCAAACATATACACAGACACGGAAGACAATCACCCACAACGAACACTGTGACAACGCCTACCTAAATATGACTCTTAATTAGAGGAACGCCAAACACCTGCCTCTAATTAAGAGCCATACCAGGCAACCCAAAACCAACACAGAAACAGAAAACATAGAATGCCCACCCAACCTCACGTCCTGACCAACTAACACACATAACAAACTAACATAAATAGGTCAGGAACGTGACATTGTCAAACACAAAAGTAAAAGTATAAGAAAGTAAATAGCCTTAACTTTAGGCTCTTACAAACTAATATACAGTATTTATTTAACTTTAGAATGAGCAACACATTTTAGGTTACTGTAACAATACATTTATTCTTATGTAATCATAGAAAGTGTACATGTTCAGGGTTGCAGTTCTGTGAAAATCTACAAAAGTGCTCTAATATTCTGCACAGAATCTCAAACGGCATTGATCACTTGCACCATGTACTTTAATTAAACATTTATCAACATTAACTAAGGGCGCTATTCAATCCGTATCGCAGAAGTTCAGCGTTACAGCATTAGTGAAATTTGAAGGCAATGGTGCCACGTTAGCGGAGACCACATTCACAGTAAATGCTGTATGTATCAATTGGAAATTACCTTCACATTTCTACCGTGCTTCAGCGATACAGATTGAATAGAGCCCTAATTGTCATTTGCAAGCTTTTAATTATTAATGACTCTACATTAATATGAATCCTTGCTACCCTAGTTGATTTTTTTCCACCAGTGCAATGGCAATGGCATACTCAGGAAGAGAAAGGTGTAGATTCACGTGCAGAGCGCGGCAGGTGTTTATTTCGCCTTCGCAGAAGGCAGGAATCTTGGTCACAGGCAGGTCATACACAGGTTGGCAAAGGTTGGCAAACAGGCAGGTGAATCAAAACTAGGACTGAAGGCTATAACTGGTTCTCACAAACGAGCTAGGAAAAGGCTTAGTAGAGTCAAAACGAACAACACCTCACAAAGGCACAAACAGAATGAACTGGACTAAATAAGGTGATGATGAGACCAGGTGAGTAACTAACACAGGTGAAATCAATGAACAAAAATGAAAGACAGGGCTACGTTCAAGAACACAACGAAACAGAACGCAAGGTTGACTACGAAAATAAAGAGAGAACCTTACAATTATCTGGTACTTTGTATACTTTCTAGCCAGTAGCTCTGATGGTAGCACTCACGAGCCAAAAGAGGTCCCCTAAAATGGCATACTGCGTCACATATGTGCAGATACATCATGTGCACCACGTCATTGGTCTCTCTCTTGCTGTGTGTGCAGGATGTGCTTCTTGCTAGCTGTCACTCATATGGCAAAGGGCTGAAACTCATTGGTAGTCACCAAAGTTCCAGAGCATGTCTTTAATGTTTGATTTCAATAATGAGCAATTATGTGTGTTCATATTTCATTAATAACTCCACATTGTATACATTCCATGTTGTGTGCAATCATATTTCAATGAATACTGTACATCTTAATTTCATTATTGTAGGTGGTGTAGTGGAGGGTAAATGCAGGTAAATGCCGTTTACACACCTTTTTGTTTTGCACTGGAGCACCTATTCTTTTTACCACTACATCTCTGATTATACTGTATAAAACTCTACAAGCATTCCATAACACTATTGTGCAGTGCACCCAGTTGGTTTTTACCTACTAAGGTAAATAACTGTTCATTTTTGGAGAGTCAGGAGTTTCAGTTTTCAACCTCATCAGTCTAGCAGCCAGACCCTCCCAAGGGTAGTCTAACCCTGGTATCTGCCAACAGCAGGTGGTCAGATGAAAGGATTAAAAAAAACAATAACCCTCCTAAATGTAATATTACGTTGTTTTTTTTGAGGGAACAGGTAAATACTCCACTAAACCCAGTCTGCTGAAATTAGATTTGTCTAAAGATGTTCTTTGAGCTTGGGTTTGAGGGAGGAATACGTTTAGTATTTGTGATTTAATAAACAATTCTGATTGAAACCGTGCACCACATATCCGTCTCACTACGCAGAAGCAACACCTCACCAAGCAACTAAAAACAAAATAAACACTATCACAGACATAACAATGCTATATATTTAAAACCCATTTTCAGTTTTCAAAGACCTGAAGAATGACGAATTATAAAGAGAAGTGAGTGTGAGAAAGCAAGGCGCTCCTGACCTGGATGCTCTACCGATCGCTACACAGTGTTGTGTTGTGCTAATACCATTTGTTTTCTGTTCCTCTGCTACTTTGCCACTCTAGATCAGCTTTCCCTCTATCCGTCTGACTCCGCCTGAGAAAGGCCAACCCAGAGCCAGCACTCCTCTCAACAGGGGAGAGGAGACCAGGCCTGGGTTAAGAGACCGCAAGTCTAAGGCATTCCTCCAGGAAGCCTGTGGCTGGTCTGTGGTGTTGACCTGGACAGTACCATGCCTCCTTAAACCCCTAAAGTTGATGTCTTTTACCCAGCGGAAATCAAATTAGCATAATAATACAACTATTCGTCAGTTTACGCTAGCGCTATGTTTTGCGTTAGATGTGTCTCGATCCACTGCGTCCGCCTATGTCGCATTTCCGCATCTGCGGTGAAAGGTGACAGAGCTAGAGCGGTGTTTGTCAGACCATGAGACATCCATGAAAATCGGTCTTCTCACAAAATCGTCTGTTGCGTCCGAACGGTATGCTGGAAAGGGGGCCTGAGTGAAAAAGTTAGGGAACCCCTGGTATAGAGAAGCGTGGGGGCATTCCCGAAGGAAGGGGGTAATGTAGTGACCTTAACCGAACACCCAGCAACCTCGTCAAGAGGGTCAGGCCGTTTGGTGTAATGGTGAAGGTGTTGCCTTGACAGTCACTGGACCAGGGTTTGAGGGACTACCCCTTGAATTTACCTCAATATGTACATACAGAGTATAATACATGCAAATAATGAAATTGGGAATTATTTGTTGATCATTTGAAACAAACATACTTATATGGTCTCACTCATATGGTTTACATTATAGTTTACATATGTGTTCCAGAAATGTCCACTGCAGTCTCGGTGGACAGACTGTGGATTACACTTTCAGAAGGCGACCAAATATGTCTAGCCCAATGTTAAACATGCCATTGTCCATACCAAACACATATACATATATATTATATTTTTGGACCAACAAAAAACAGGGGGGTTAAAAGTACAAAAACAATTAAAGAAATGCATACAAAGATAACCCAACCCATTCCCACCCTCAGTCTCCATCCCCCTGCTCGCATCCTCCCTCCCCACCCAGAAACCATGTTTCCCAGCCCGCCTAGACCCTGACCCAAAGACAGCATGCCTCCTAACCCTTCCCATCCCACCCAGCAACCGAGGTTGCTTATCAGTCCCCCTCCAACCCATCCATCCCCTGAGACTCAATATCATATCATAATTGAGTCAAAATACATTTTACAATAAAACATATTTCATAACTTAACTGTTAAAAAAATATATACTTTCAGCAACCCAGGACCAGTGCACTACTGCAGTCTGGGACCATTCGTCGGCAGAAGACACCCCTATCTACTGTCTCTAGCCAGTCTCCACTACCAACTCTACCAGCCTCCAGTCCTGTTAAACTGATGGATTTTGATGGGGAATTTTCTATTAAGTTACTTAAATTGTGTCAGTAGACTTTGGGGGGTTATGAACTTAACAGTACATTTTAAATGTTGCATTTTACATTCAATTGCGTTATTTTAAGATGTGATAGATATATATATTGTTTTACTCATTGAAATCGAGGTTGTACAGAAGACATATTTTTGTCACACCTTGATCTCTTTTACCTGTCTTTGTGCTTGTCTCCACCCACTTCCAGGTGTCGCCCATCTTCCCCACTATCCCCAGTGTCTTCTCTGTTTGTCTGTTGCCAGTTCGTTTTGTTTCGTCAAGCCTACCAGTGTTTTTCCTGTGCTCCTGTCTTTCTCTAGTTCCTGTTTTCTAGCTTCCCCGGTTTTTGACCATTCTGCCTGCCGTTCTGTACCTTGTCACACCACCCTGGATTACCAACCTCTGCCTGCCCTGACCTTGAGCCTGCCTGCCATTCTGTACCTTTCGGACCCTGCTCTGGACTACTGACATCTGCCTGCCCTTGACCTGTCGTTTGGCTGCCCCCCTGTTTCTGTAATACACTTTTGTTACTTTGAAACTGTCTGCATCTGGGTCTTCTCCTGAGCCGTGATAATTTTACTAAACTCATTCATGTTTTGTGTTGATTGTTTTTCACAGTTCACCACTTTGATTCAATCAAAGTTTGGTGGCACGCACACTACATGTCCCAAGCCAGACATTGATGTGGGGAACTCATCTCAGGTTAATATAATTGTGTGAAGTTGAATGTCGTGAACACTAAATGTTTGAAATCCAATCACTTTTAACATTATCATTATCTCAAACCGAAATAACAACAATGATATGATTGTGTAACCTGTAAAATCAAATCAAATTCAATGTTACTGGTCACATACACATGGTTACCAGATGTTAATGCGAGTGTAGGAAAATACTTGTGCTTCTAGTTCCGACAGTGCAGTAATATCTAACAAGTAATCTAACAATGCCCCAACAACTAGCTAATACACACAAATCTAAAGGGGTAAATGAGAATATGTACATATAAGTATATGGATGAGCGATGGCTGAGCGGCATAGGCAAGGTGCAATAGATGAAATACACATGTATATAAAATACAGTATATACATGTGATATGCGTAATGTAATATATGTAAACACTATTAAAGTGGCATTGTTTGACTAGTGATCAATTATTAAAGTGGCCAGTGATTGGGTCTCAATGTATGCAGCAGCCTCTCTGAGTTAGTGATTGCTGTTTACCAGTCTGATGGCCTTGAGATAGACGCTGTTTTTCAGTTTCTCGGTCCTAGCTTTGATGCACCTGTACTGACCTCGCCTTCTGGATGGTGGCGGTGTGAACAGGCAGTTGCTCGTGTGGTTGTTGTCCTTGATGATCTTTTTGGCCTTCCTGTGACATCTGGTGCTTTAGGTGTCATGGAGGGCAGGTAGTTTGCCCCCGGTGCCTTGCGGTTAAGGGCAGTGCAGTTGCCGTACCAGGCTGTGATACAGCCCGACAGGATACTGTTGAGGGTTAGCGAAGTGGAGATGCTGTTCCCTACATTCACCACCTGGGGGCAGCCCGCCAGAAAGTCCGGGACCCAATTGCACAGGGCGGGGTTGAGACCCAGGGCCTCCAGCTTGATGATGAGCTTGGAGGGAACTATGGTGTTGGATGCTGAGCTGTAGTCAATGAACTGCATTCTTACATAGGTATTCCTCTTGCCCAGATGGGATAGGGCAGTGTGCAGTGTGATGACGATTGCGTCGTCTGTGGACCTATTGGGGCGGTATGCAAACTGAAGTGGGTCTAAGGTGGCTGGTAAGGTGGAGGTGATATGATCCTTGACTAGTCTCTCAAAGCACCAGTCACTCTGCTGTCACCAGCTCCAGTCAGTTTGCCATCACCAGTGCCTGTCAGTCTGCCATCCCCAGTCATTCTGCTGTTCCCAGTGCCTGTCAGTCTGCCATCACCAGCGCCAGTCAGTGTGCCATCACCAGTGCCAGTCAGTATGCCAGCATCAGTCATTCTGCTGTTCCCAGTGCCTGTCAGTGTGCCATCACCAGCGCCAGTCAGTGTGCCATCACCAGTGCCAGTCAGTATGCCAGCATCAGTCATTCTGCTGTTCCCAGTGCCTGTCAGTCTGCCATCACCAGTGCCAGTCATGTGCCATCCCTAGTCATTCTGCTGTTCCCAGTGCCTGTCAGTGTGCCATCCCCAGTCATTCTGCTGTTCCCAGTGCCTGTCAGTCTGCCATCACCAGCGCCAGTCAGTGTGCCAACATCAGTCCCAGTCACTGCCGTCACAAGCACCAGTCACTCTGCCAGGTCCGGAGCCAGATTCCATCAATCTGCCTCTTGTGTGGTCTGATACACTGCCACCACAGGACCACAAATAGATCAAGGCTGCACTTTTCCGAACAGGTGCCATAGGTAAGCCAGAGCTCCGTGACAACCTCCAGCTCTGGTACAACCCTCTCCTGATCCGTTCTTCTGCAATCGACTACTCCCGTGGATGCCCTACTGGCTGTGGAAAGTCAGGTTGTGCTGCCCCATCCCTGCTTGTGGAAACATAAGTTAACAGAAGCTGGTTTCAACAAAAAAGTGTGACAGGTTCTGGACACTAATGGTTTTTACCACGTGGTAACAGAGACCCTCACATGCAACAAATGCCGTGGTAAACATCTGTTTTGAAGTCAGACGTGCAGGACCAGCTGGACTTAGCTCAATGTGTTCAGTTCTGTGCCCTCTCACATAGAAGTAAGTTTCCTTTATATTTCAAACAGGGAATGAGTTGGGCAATATTTGTTTTGCTACTATTATTTGCATTGCTCATATACGGTATGCTCCTATATTTACTGACTTAATGTGGTAAAATCAGACGCTAATACAATACAAACTTGTTTTCCTGGGTTTGCCTGTGATGTGCAGGTGACAAGGCCGTTGTGCGACCGCACCCTGGGCAACAGCCCCACCCGGTTCAGGAAACAGCTGCAAGAGAGTAGCTGAAGCACGCTGCATGTTACATCACTCCCCTGGTCTTCATGAATCCTCCAGAACCTGTGCCAGTGCCATCCTACAAGTGGATTGTGAACGTTTATGGCCACGACATCATGGGGAGACTAGATGACATCAAGGCCAAGATCACATCTACATTTGGATTTCTCTTGATAATGGATTCGACCGAGAAGGTGAGAATACACATACATTTGACATTTAGTTATTGATTGTAACCCAAAATATTAGGTTGTTTTTCCATTTGTGGATAACTTGTCAACAATGTACTGGTTCAAAATATATTTACTGTGTTCAAGGATCACGCAAACATAGTTGGTTATTAAGTCCTGTGTTATTCTTATGTGTATTTTCAGATTATCAGAAAACTTTCTGGGACATAAAAGGGAACTGCACTCTGGCTCACTACAAAGTGGGTCAAAGTGTTCATTTCGACCGCCCAGGAGGGTTCAGGTTCAGACAACATGGCTTCCGACCTCAACAAGCGGTACACCAATGCCGGTGGCTGATGTTCTGAAGCTGGAAGGACCAAGCTTGGCAATCAGGTTCATTGGTTGGATCTTGTTATCAGGCTCGACATCTGGCACTTTATGAAGAGGATTGCTGTGGGATGCACTACTGATGCCCATCAGCGCTACGCGAAAATGAACAGGTGCTGACAGAGTTTGATAGCCACAAGGGGCTGGACTCCCTCGGTTTTCCTCTCATCGACTCTGAGCGGATGCAGACCATCTGGCGCACACAAAAGTGGCATGTTAAGTGCATCCAGGCTCTTCCTGGTGTTGCACTTAACACGGAGACTGGCACCCTCACAAAGTGTGGCATCGTACTGAAACATAACAGGTGTGCTAGAGGCTCCACATCTCTCGAGTACTTCCACCTCCATCTGAACAGATTTATCCCAGGTTTGTCTATTAAAATGTTAATAAAATATTCTTTATTGTTATAAACACATTCGGATTGGGGAGGGTTTTGTTGACGCTTATGCTAAGTGTATAGGAACCAGTGCCAACAGCCTCAATTTCCAGCTCTACTTCCTTGAAGGACTGGAGGAACCAAGACCAGGCTACTGAAGCTTTGGCAGTGGAACCATCACCTCTCCGCAGCTACACTGGTGGTTTGGTTCACTATTTGAACCAGTTGGGTGATAAGGATCTGCACCAAAGGATGATTTCTTCTTTCCACCCACCAGCCAAGTACACTGCTAAGTCATTATTAACTATTGGATAACTGTTTGTATTTTTTGGGTTCAATGTGTTTTACTTATTTGTGCCTTTTATAAAGTTTTGAATGTTCTATATGTTTCCTTCCAGGAGAGCTCATAGGTATTCAGTACCTGTACAACCAGACTGGCCAGCCCCTCCAGAATATGCATGCACACACGGAGGCGGCCACTGAGATGCCGGAGGACATCACTCTGGAGGAAGACGGCACAGAGGATGGCACTGTTGGTGCTCTGCAGCTCTCTGACATCATCCCAGAGATATCTGATGACTACATCCCAGATGACTTCACTGCAGAGATGCTTGAGTACATCCCTGATGGAAATGCTAGTTCACTGTTTCAGGGGTTGGGTTGTTGATTGCTTTGAAGACATGATTTACATTTCATCACAGCACTTACAACTTTATGTATTCACAGGCTGTGGATCCGGATGGCCTTATTAGCATGGCCCACGTTGACAAGCTGGCAGAGTATCTGGTTAAGCTGCGTAATACTTCTGGTCTCTCTCAGTCAAACCAGCAAGCTGCAACTTTAACCTGTCTAGTACTGGGGTTCCGCTAGCCAATGAAATTGCAGGGCGCCAAATACAAATCAACAGAAATCTCATAAATCCAATTTCTCAGGCACCATTTTAAAGATAAAATTCTCGTTAATCCAGCCACAGTGTCTGATTTCAAAATTGCTTTACAGCGAAAGCTCCACAAACGATTATGTTAGGTCACCACCAAGCCACAGAAAAACACAGCCATTTTTCCCGCCAAAGAGAGGAGTCACAAAAAGCACAAATAGAGATAAAATTAATCACTAACCTTTGATCATCTTCATCAAATTACACTCATAGGACTTCATGTTACACAATACATGTATGTTTTGTTCGATAGTGCATATTTGTATCAAAAAATATCATTTTACATTGGCGCGTTATGTTCAGTAGTTCTAAAACGTGCGGTGAATGTGCAGAGAGCCACATGAATTCACAGAAATACTAATTATAAATGTTGATGAAAATTCCAGTGTTATGCATGGAACTTTAGATACACTTCTCCTTAATGCAACTGCTGTGTCAGATTTCCAAAAAACTTTACGGAAAAAGCATAATCTGAGTACCAGCCAAAATAAATATCATGTTGCGCAGTCAACATTAGTCAAAAATAGCATTATAAATGTTCACTTACCTTTGATGATCTTTATCAGAATGCACTCCCAGGAATAGCAGTTTCACAATAAATGTTTGTTTTGTTCGATTATGTCCAAATAGCTTTTTTTGTTAGGGCGTTTGGAAAACAAATCCAAACGCGCGATCAGGTCCAGTCGGACGAAAAGTTCAAAAAGTTATATTACAGGTCGAAAAAACTTGTCAAACTAAGTATAGAATCAATCTTTAGGATGTTTTTATCATTAACTTCTTCTGGCTGCAAGCCTGACGTCGGTACACTTATGACAACAGCCAGCTCAAGTGCAGGGCGCGAAATTCAAAATATATATATTTTTTTTAATATTTAACTTTCACACATTAACAAGTCCAATACAGCATATGAAAGGTACACATCTTGTGAATCCAGCCAACATGTCCGATTTTTTAAATGTTTTACAGGGAAGACACAATATGTAAATCTATTAGCTAACCACGTTAGCAAAAGACACCACTTTTTTTACTCCACCAGTTTTTTACTCCATCAGTAGCTATCACAAACCAAATAAAGATATAAATAGCCACTAACCAAGAAACATCTTCATCAGATGACAGTCTGATAACATATTTATTGTATAGAATATGTTTTGTTAGAAAAATGTGCATATTTCAGGTATAAATCATAGTTTACATTGCAGCTACAATCAGACATTGCACCGAAAGCAGCCGTAATAATTACAGGCACCAATGTCAAATACCTAATTACTCATTATAAAACATTTCTGAAAAATACATAGTGTACAGCAAATGAAAGACAGGCATCTTGTGATTCCAGACAATATTTCCGATTTATTAAGTGTTTTACAGCGGGGAAAAAAATGTAGCGTTATATTAGCTTAGCACAATAGCCAGAAACACTTGGGCGCCGACGACTACGACAGATATATGAAATAACATCATAAAATGGGTCTTACTTTTGGTGATCTTCCATCAGAATGTTGGACAAGGTGTCCTTTGTCCAGAACAGTCGTTGTTTGGATTCAGAACGGACACTTCCCCTCTTCATTTAGCAAGCGCGCTAGCCGGGTGGCACGACACTCTCCATGTCAACAAACGGAAGAGAACGGAACACGGCAAAACTCCCGAAAAAATTTCAATAATCTGATGAAACTATATTGAAAAAACATACTTTACGATGATATGGTGACATGTATCAAATAAAATCAAAGCCGGAGATTGTAGTCGCCTATAACGGCAGCTAAACAAAAGGCAATCCCACTGTCCAGCTCGCGCTCTTCAGAGTACCGAAAATGGGGGACACGTCATTCCAAGATGATGTGTTCCATCTCAGACCAAGATAATCACCTAATTTTTTCTCTCATAGCCTCTTGACACCCAGGGGAAGGTGTATGACGTGCATGTATACTAATAGGTCTCGGGCCCATTTATAGGCAGGAAGAAGAACAGAGCATCGATTTCAGACTTTCCACTTCCTGGTCAGGAAATGTGCTGCAGAATGAGTTCTGTTTCACTCAGAGAAATAATTTAAACGGTTTTAGAAACTAGATAGTGTTTTCTATCCAATAGTAATAATAATATGCATATTGTACGAGCAAGAATTGAGTACGAGGCCGTTTGAAATGGACACCTTTTATCTGGCTACTCAATACTGCCCCTTGCAGCCCAAACAGGTTAATGTTCCAACCGGAGAATTCCATTGTCTGTAGAAAAGCAATGGAACGAGAGCTACCTCTCATGTGAACGCACATGACTGAGAACGAGGCTGCTGCCAGACCCCTTAGTCAAACAGCTCTCATTCGCTCCCACTTCACAGTAGAAGCCTGAAACGTTCTAAAGACGGTTGACACCTAGTGGAAGCCTTAGGAAGCAAAATAACTCATATCCCACTGTGTATTCGATAGGGGCTGAGTTCAAAAACTACAAACCTCAGATTTCCCACTTCCTGTTTGGATTTTTTCTCAGGTTTTGGCCTGCCATATGAGTTCTGTTATACTCACATACATCATTCAAACAGTTTTAGAAACTTCAGATTGTTTTCTATCCAATACTAATAATAATATGCATATATTGCATCTGCGACTGAGTAGGAGGCAGTTTACTCTGGGCATGCTATTCATCCAAAAGTGAAATTGCTGCCCCCTATCCCAAAGAAGATAATATCCTTGTGGAAAAAGCTGAGTCAGCATGACAAGGACCAGATTATTTATGCTAACTGTCACCAAGACCGGCTGGTGATTGGTCACATCTGGTCACAAAAAAAATAAGACCTGTATCACTGGAATAGTCAGCACAAGGAGGTACATTCTAGTGTGCGGAGGTTCATCTGCCCAGTGGCCTGACCGTTGCCCTGTGGTAGAGACCCTGTTCACCCGACTGTGTGGCATCTACCCTAGCCCGCAGAAGGGGAAAGGGGCTCTGACAAGGTGGACTCTCATTCTGCAGGATGACAAGAAGATCAGGCAGCTGGTGGTGACCAACAGGCTGGTCATGCAGCATACCAAACTGCAGCTGTATGAAGTGAACCAGGACACCTTGGTGCAGTGGCACAACAGCAGGCAGAAAACCCAGGATGTGGCCGTGCTCCTCCAGGGGATTCAGCACCCTCTCCAGTGCTCACAAGCCACAGAGCCTCTGCCGACTGCAAAAGCCCACCCTGCTGCTATTCATCGGTACAACCAAGAAGAGCATGTCTACCACCTACCTCCTAACACAGCAGAGCAGGCTAAAACTAAATGCAGAGCCCCAGTTGGACCATTTCTGGTCACGCCAAAGATTCCTGCACAGAGGCAGCTATTCACCGAAGCACCAGCTTTCTTTGGTTGTTCAAGTCCTGAACTGCCCTGGACAGTGCTTCATGCCATTTGTTCCCCAAGTGACGTTCTAGACAACACCGGCATCCATTGCAGCTTAATGTGCTACCTTTACTCACCAACACAAAGCGGGCTAACAAATGGATTGTCAGAGACAATACATGCAAAACATGTGGTCAGTTCAAGGACAAGCAAACTGGGCATGTCCTTTATAAAGGCAGTGTTTACTGCCCCCATGCAGAGACTCTCCAAAGAACAGTAGTCGGAGACAATATGCAGGCAGCAGCAGTGAGAAAGACTCCCTATTTATGCTGGTTCACATTATAGTTCTCTCCTAACATTTCCATGTGTGTGTGTAACTCTTTTAACTATTGTGTTGTCCATGGGTGTGTTTTTATTGTAGCCTATTGCTGTGTTTTGGCCTGGCAGTTATTAACTACCATAGGAGAAAGTATGATTAAATAGAAAAAAAAGCATGGAAAAAGTATTTCAAACCATTAATAATTGCATAATGTTCTCTTTCCATCTATCCACCACCTCAGCCCTCTCGTTTCCACTTCCACTCTAGCTGCATCACAATTAGTTTTCCTCATACTTACATTTGACACTTTTTTGTTTTATTTTGTGCCTTACATATTGTTCACTTTGCCTTCCTCTGTTATTCTTGTTATGTTATTGATTTTTTATATTTTTGTTTTGGCAATAAACAACGGGGGCAAACTACCTGCCCTCCAGGACAAAGATATCACAGGAAGGCCAAACGATCACCAATGGCAACAACCACCCGAGCCACTGCCTGGTCACCCCACTATCATCCAGAAGGCGATGTCAGTACAGGTGCATCAAAGCTGGGACCGAGAGACTGAAAAACAGCTTCTATCTCAAGGCCATCAGACTGTTAAATAGCCATCACTAGCACCTTAGAGGCTGATGCCCTATATACATAGACTTGTAATAACTGGCAACTTTAATAATGGAACACTAGTCATATTAATAATGTTTACATATTTTGCATTATTCATCTCATATGTTTATACTGTATTCTATCTTATTCTACTGTATTTTAATCTATGCCGCTTCGACATTGCTCGTCCAAATATTTATATATTCTCAATTCCATTCCTTTACTTTAAATGTGTGTGTATTGTTGTGAAATTGTTAGATATTACTTTGTTTGATATTACTGCACTGTTGGAGCTAGAAACACAAGCATTTCGCTACACCCGCAATAACATGTGTATGTGACCAATAAAATGTGATTTGATTTGAAATTGTTGAATGAAAAAGCATAATACAGGTTGGGAATCAAGCCCAGATCCCAGTAGGTTTAAGCCTTACCAGATGCATTTTGTCTATCATAAAAACATTTGTTTTCATATGACTGTTTCTCTCCTTGAAATACCCTTCTTTCTCTTCTTTTTTTTCCCTTTCTTTTCTCCCTCTCCTTTTTCTTCTTCCCACCCCTTGACAGACAATTGTTCCACAGCTTTCGCACGGGGGTCAATGCAGATAGTCCGTGTAGCCACTCAACTATTTAGTAGTCTTATGACTTGGGGGTCGAAGCTGTCTCGTAGCCTGTTGGTTCAGAGCCGATGGTCCGGTACCGTTTGTCGGACGGCAGCAGAGTGAACGGACAGTCTATGGCTTGGGTGGCTGAAGGCCTTGGTACATTTTCGGGCCTTCCTCTGACATCCCCTGATATAGAGGTCCTGGATGGCAAGGATTTACATTACTTAAATCCCTGCCATCCGGGGAGTGATGTACTGAGCCGTCCGCACCACCCTCTGTAGCGCTTTGCGGTTGAGGGCGGTGCATTTGCCATACCAAGCAAGCGGTGATGTAGCCAGTCAAAAATAGTGCAGTTGTAGAACTTTTTAAGGATCCGTGGGTCCATGCCAAATCTTTTCAGCTTCCTGAGGGGGAAGAGGCAATGTGCCCTCTTCACGACTGTGCGGGTGTGCGTGGACTTTGTTTAGTCCTTAGTGATGTTGACGCCAAGGAACTTGAAGCTCTCGACTTGCTCCATCTGACTGACAAAGTATCTAATGTGGCACAGGGAATTACATTGGTTAGGTTGTTTTTATTTATTGAGCGATCTTCCTCAGTTTCTGAAGACAGGTGAGCCAGAACTGTCTGTAATAGGATAACAAATCATACTCAGCTTAAGAGTTTGAATACAGTATATTAAACCAGACGGAGATACACTGCAAACTAATGTTAGCCTCTTTGAAATCCTTATCACTATCCTCAATACAGCAATGCCCATTATAAGCATTCAGACATCAGTGAAGGGCAAGATAGACTTCCCAAACAAAACAACTCATTGCTGACAGACATACTGCTTTTCAATAAGAGGGCTAATGTCATTTAGGCCTGAAACCTCTACCTCCTCTGTTAAAATGAAAAGATACCATAATAACGGGGACCTGCTCATTGTGGTTGTTGTAGAACACATCCCCCAGTCTCCCCCCTTGCTCCAGCCAGGTCCACAATTCCTAGACAGAAACACACACACACACACACACACCTGAAGGATGCTTTGAACAGCTTAATGCAGTCGTGCCCACACTGTGGCAGGAACTATTGCCCACCAATCATTAGGGTGCTTGGCTTGACCCATGTCAACAGGAACATACTTTTTTGCTGTAATGTGTAAGCAATACTCCACCAGATTAGGGCCTGCTAAAATGTTATGTGATGAGACTTCTCATCTTTTGACTGTACACAAATGTTGTATTCAGTTTATGTTAGCATGAAACGGGTTAGAGCAGTATTTCCCAACCACTGGGGTATACTCACAGTGCTAAAAATGTATAAAATTGTATGCACTCACTAATGTTAGTCGCTCTGGATAAGAGCGTCTGCTAAATGACTAAAATGTAAATGTAAAATGCTAAGTGAACTTCAGTATCCAATCCCTCTCTTCTCCAGCTACATCCCTCCTACATACATCCTCTCCATACAGCTCCTAAACACACATACGCTAATGGTTTGCACACATTGTCCTTAAAATGATAACACCAATATGTGCAAGGGGGAAGTCAGAAAAATAGGTAGGGAGGTAGGGTATGCATTTAGAAAGAGAGAGAGTAGAAGGAACATGTACCGTATGATGGAAGGTCCTACCAAGGGCTCAGAGCTGGTTAGTCATTGTAATCAAAACAGTCCAACAGCCTCTAGGCAGGAGAGAGATGATGTTCTGGAGCATCTGTTGGAGTAAAAGAAAGAGATTCAAGTTAGGACACCAGGGATGCCAGAAGATGGGAAAAGATCCCATCCTCCATATCGTTCTCATCAGTATTATCATCATGGCCTTACCCTTTTCTTCAGTGAGACAGAGGTTCTCAAAGAGCCCTGTAATGTTATTTTAATTATCCATGATCGGGAAAAAAGGATGCATCTTTCTCACGTCAGTCATGTGCGATGTTCTACGTGCTCTAAGTAACTCAACTGGCTGTCTGTAAAGAGGAGGGTGGGCTGTACGTTGAGCCTGCTACTCTGATTGGATAGACTTAAGCTGTATTTCTCCATCCACTCGCTTCATAATTTCACCTAATCAGTTTTCCTTGCATGATTTCGGTCTGATTACTTAGATTGCTGCTGGCTGCTACTATGATAAATCACATGGCAAGGACGTTTGCTATCAAGCTATCAATGTGCATAATATCTAACAAGCGGGGCAAGGGTAGGAAGAAAATATGAATTGCTGATGCGCATTCTGAGTGACAGCAGACTTGGCTGCCTGCTGCAAGTTGAGGACACATACACAAACACACACACCCCTCCGCACGCTGCTCCTAGTCTGCAGGTTTTTTGCAGTGACCATGTGCAGGGAAATATTTTGGCAACATGTACTTAAGCAGTGATTACCAAGATGGCATAGCAGTCAGACGTCCTTTGTCCTCGTCTTGCCGTGTCCCGTATATATATACACTGCTCAAAAAAATAAAGGGAACACTTAAACAACACAATGTAACTCCAAGTCAATCACACTTCTGTGAAATCAACCTGTCCACTTAGGAAGCAACACTGATTGACAATAAATTTCACATGCTGTTGTGCAAATGGAATAGACAAAAGGTGGAAATTATAGGCAATTAGCAAGACACCCCCAATAAAGGAGTGGTTCTGCAGGTGGTGACCACAGACCACTTCTCAGTTCCTATGCTTCCTGGCTGATGTTTTGGTCACTTTTGAATGCTGGCGGTGCTTTCACTCTAGTGGTAGCATGAGACGGAGTCTACAACCCACACAAGTGGCTCAGGTAGTGCAGCTCATCCAGGATGTCACATCAATGCGAGCTGTGGCAAGAAGGTTTGCTGTGTCTGTCAGCGTAGTGTCCAGAGCATGGAGGCGCTACCAGGAGACAGGCCAGTACATCAGGAGACGTGGAGGAGGCCGTAAGAGGTCAACAACCCAGCTGCAGGACCGCTACCTCCGCATATGAGCAGGAGGAGCACTGCCAGAGCCCTGCAAAATGACCTCCAGCAGGCCACAAATGTGCATATTTTTTTGAGCAGTGTATATATATATATATTTACACCTTTCTTCGCATATCTTTTATATATTTTCTTTTCCAAAACCTCAATTTCAAAACACTCTCCTCACCAATTTAAAAAAATGTATTATTTACCCCAAATCTGAAATCCACAATAGAAGCTAGCCAGAAGCTAACCAGAAGCTAACCAGAAGCTAGCCAGAAGCTAACCAGAAGCTAGCCAGTTTACTGGCTAACGTTAGTATTCAGCTAACCACTGTTTGTGGTCATCAGCTATTCCTTTAGCTCAAATCTATCGGCAGTTTTGTACAACGCGACACAGACCAGAACATACCGGACCTATTTTTCTCTCCATATCCCCGGATTTCAACCGCAAGCTCTGGACATTTACACCTGGATTTCGCAGCTAGCTAGCTGCTATCCGTGTGACTATTGGCTTACGTCGATCCCGGAGCAAACATGAATTATTCTGGAGCTAGCCAGCTGAAGAGTTCCATCAGCCACTCCTGGGCTACAATCACCTATCTGGACCCGTTTTACTGCCAATGCAGAGCCCCACCGGGCCTTCACGACTGGACTACCGACGTTATCTGCCCGAGGGGTTATCCAAATGGCCCCTCCGTCGCGATGTTACCTAATCGTTAGCTCTCTTATCGGCTGCTATCTGAATAAGTCTATCGGCAAATTTTTCTTGGGTCACTATAACTATATCTATTTTGCCAATTGGATTGATCCCCTCTACCACACGGAACCCCACTAATCTACCGACGGAAACGCACAAGGTGGCTAAAAACAGACCTCCATCCTATGCTAGCTTGCTACCGATGGCCCGGCTAGCTGTCTGACTCGCCGTGACCCCAAACCAACCTCTACTCACTGGACCCTTATGATCACTTGACTAAGCATGCCCCTCCTTAATGTCAATATGCCTTGTCCATTGCTGTTCTGGTTAGTGTTTATTGGCTTATTTCACTGTAGAGCCTCTAGCCCTGCTCACGATACCTTATCCAACCTTTCAGTTCCACCACCCACACATGCGATGACATCACCTGGTTTCAATGATGTTTCTAGAGACAATATCTCTCTCATCATCACTCAATACCTAGGTTTACCTCCACTGTATTCACATCCTACCATACATTTGTCTGTACATTATACCTTGAAGCTATTTTATCGCCCCCAGAAACCTTCTTTTACTCTCTGTTCTAGACGTTCTAGACGACCAATTCTTATAGCTTTTAGCCGTACCCTTATCCTACTCCTCCTCTGTTCCTCTGGTGATGTAGAGGTGAATCCAGGCCCTGCAGTGCCTAGCTTCACTCCTATTCCCCAGGCGCTCTCTTTTGATGACTTCTGTAACCGTAATAGCCTTGGTTTCATGCATGTTAACATTAGAAGCCTCCTCCCTAAGTTTGTTTTATTCACTGCTTTAGCACACTCTGCCAACCCGGATGTTCTAGTCGTGTCTGAATCCTGGCTTAGGAAGACCACCAAAAAATCTGAAATTTTCATCCCTAACTACAACATTTTCAGACAAGATAGAACGGCCAAAGGGGGCGGTGTTGCAATCTACTAAAAAGATAGCCAGCAGAGTTCTGTCCTACTATCCAGGTCTGTACCCAAACAATTTGAACTTCTACTTTTAAAAATCCACCTCTCTAAAAAGTCTCTCACCGTTGCCGCCTGCTATAGACCACCCTCTGCCCCCAGCTGTGCTCTGGACACCATTGTGAACTGATTGCCCCCCATCTATCTTCAGAGCTCGTGCTGCTAGGCGACCTAAACTGGAACATGCTTAACACCCGAGCCATCCTACCATTTAAGCTTGATGCCCTCAATCTCACACAAATTATCAATGAACCTACCAGGTACCACCCCAAAGCCGTGAACACGGGCACCCTCATAGATATCATCCTAACCAACTTGCCCTCTAAATACACCTCTGCTGTTTTCAACCAAGATCTCAGCAATCACTGCCTCATTGCCTGCATCCGTAATGGGTCAGCGGTCAAACGACCTCCACTCATCACTGTCAAACGCTCCCTGAAACACTTCAGCGAGCAGGCCTTTCTAATCGACCTGGCCGGCGTCTCTTGGAAGGATATTGATCCCATCCCGTCAGTAGAGGATGCCTGGTTATTTTTTTTTAAATGCGTTCCTCACCATCTTAAATAAGCATGCCCCATTGAAGAAATTTAGAACCAGGAACAGATATAGCCCTTGGTTCTCTCCAGACCTGACTGCCCTTAACCAACACAAAAACATCCTATGGTGTTCTGCATTAGCATCGAACAGCCCCCGTGATATGCAACTTTTCAGGGAAGCTAGAAACCAATATACACAGGCAGTTAGAAAAGCCAAGGCTAGCTTTTTCAAGCAGAAATTTGCTTCCTGCAACACAAACTCAAAAAAGTTATGGGACACTGTAAAGTACATGGAGAATAAGAACACCTCCTCCCAGCTGCCCACTGCACTGAAGATAGGAAACACTGTCACCACCGATAAATCCCCTATAATTGAGAATTTCAATAAGCATTTTTCTACGGCTGGCCATGCTTTCCACCTGGCTACCCCTACCCCGGTCAACAGCACTGCACCCCCCACAGCTACTCGCCCAAGCCTTCCCCATTTCTCCTTCTCCCAAAACCAGTCAGCTGATGTTCTGAAAGAGCTGCAAAATCTTGGACCCCTACAAATCAGCCGGGCTAGACAATCTGGACCCTTTCTTTCTAAAAGTATCTGCTGAAATTGTTGCCACCCCTATTACTAGCCTGTTCAACCTCTCTTTCGTGTCGTCTGAGATTCCCAAAGATGGGAAAGCAGCTGCGGTCATCCCCCTCTTCAAAGGGGGAGACACTCTTGATCCAAACTGCTACAGACCTATATCTATCCTACCCTGCCTTTCTAAGGTCTTCGAAAGCCAAGTCAACAAACAGATTATCGACCATTTCGAATCCCACCATACCTTCTCCGCTATGCAATCTGGTTTCAGAGCTGGTCATGGGTGCACCTCAGCCGCGCTCAAGGTCCTAAATGATATCTTAACCACCATCAATAAGAAAAAATACTGTGCAGCCGTATACATTGACCTGGCCAAGGCTTTCGACTCTGTCAATCACCACATCCTCATCGGCAGACTCAACAGCCTTGGTTTCTCAAATGATTGCCTCGCCTGGTTCACCAACTACTTCTCTGATAGAGTTCAGTGTGTCAAATCGGAGGGTCTGTTGTCCGGGCCTCTGGCAGTCTCTATGGGGGTGCCACAGGGTTAAATTCTTGGACCGACTCTCTTCTCTGTATACATCAATGATGTCGCTCTTGCTGCTGGTGAGTCTCTGATCCACCTCTACGCAGACGACACCATTCTGTATACTTCTGGCCCTTCTTTGGACACTGTGTTAACAACCCTCAAGGCGAGCTTCAATGCCATACAACTCTCCTTCCGTGGCCTCCAATTGCTCTTAAATACAAGTAAAACTAAATGCATGCTCTTCAACCGATCGCTGCCTGCACCTGCCCGCCTGTCCAACATCACCACTCTGGACGGCTCTGACTTAGAATATGTGGACAACTACAAATACCTAGGTGTCTGGTTAGACTGTAAACTCTCCTTCCAGACTCACATCAAACATCTCCAATCCAAAGTTAAATCTAGAATTGGCTTCCTATTTCGCAACAAAGCATCCTTCACTCATGCTGCCAAACATACCCTTGTAAAACTGACCATCCTACCAATACTCGGTGATGTCATTTACAAAATAGCCTCCAATACCCTTCTCAATAAATTGGATGCAGTCTATCACAGTGCCATCCGTTTTGTCACCAAAGCCCCATATACTACCCACCACTGTGACCTGTACGCTCTCGTTGGCTGGCCCTCGCTTCATACTTGTCGCCAAACCCACTGGCTCCAGGTCATCTACAAGACCCTGCTAGGTAAAGTCCCCCCTTATCTCAGCAGCACCCACCTGTAGCACACGCTCCAGCAGGTATATCTTTCTGGTCACCCCCAAAACCAATTCCTCCTTTGGCCGCCTCTCCTATCAGTTCTCTGCTGCCAATGACTGGAACGATCTACAAAAATCTCTGAAACTAGAAACACTTATCTCCCTCACTAGGTTTAAGAACCAGCTGTCAGAGCAGCTCACAGATTACTGCACCTGTACATAGCCCATCTATAATTTAGCCCAAACAACTACCTCTTGCCCTACTGTATTTATTTTGCTCCTTTGCACCCCATTATTTCTACTTTGCACATTCTTCCACTGCAAATCAACCATTCCAGTGTTTTAATTGCTATTATGTATATACTTCGCAACCATTTTTTTTTGCCTTCACCTCCCTTCTCACCTCACTTGCTCACATTGTACATAGACTTATTTTTCTACTGTATTATTGACTGTATGTTTGTTTTACTCCATGTGTAACTCTGTGTTGTTGTACGTGTCGAACTGCTTTGCTTTATCTTGGCCAGGTCGCAATTGTAAATGAGAACTTGTTCTCAACTTTTCTACCTGGTTAAATAAAAGGTGAAATAAATAAATAAAGCATGTTAAAAACAAATAATATTTTCCGATCAAGAGTATCATTCGATCCAACTAACTGTCAATTTACAGATACAAGTATGGCCATGCCGGCACACCCCTAACAGCTAATGGACTTAATTTCGCCATACTTTATTTATTGGTCATTTGCACCGATATTCTTGAATGACTATGAAGTAGTGTGATGAGATCTGCGGAAAACATGAAGAAAGGGCCAGTGATCAGAATGCTGAGACCTTGGAACCTCTGGAGGTTAAGAACAAAAGTGCTGGATTTTATTAAATACTACCCTTGTGAAGTGACAGATGTTAGCCATCTAGTCAGGCAACAGATACTGAGGTGATCTTAAGTAGGAAGACCAGGGAAGCCTGCAACTTGATAAGGGCAATGAAACATACAGGGAATCATTGAAATCCTTGACAACACAATATTGAAACATTAATAGGAATTGGCAGAATTTGACACATAGCTAGCTAGATACAGTAGTCCAAGTAGAAAGAAGAATGTTGACCTGTCAACTGAGGGGAGATCTGACAGACTTCACTGTGACATCAGCCTTTGCTAATGCCAGAAGATTAGTGGACACCAGTATACAGGCTTCTAGTATAAAGACTGGCTACCTCCACCTCAACATCAACAACAACCATAACTTGTGCTGGCGACATAGAGATGTATCCGAGGAGATGGCATAAAAGCTGAGGGCCCTTTTTGAAAATGGTCATTCCCCTTCCTCAAATCAAATCAAATTTTATATAAACCTGTAGCACTGGACACATTAAAGTATCATCCCCAAGAAGAGCTTGGAGACGAGTATGTGTTCTCCTCAGCCGACAGAGCAATATGCCCAGACATTTAGTACTGCTACAGGTTTGTGAATACCGTGTGTGTCCCCAGGTTTGTCAGACGTTAAAGTGATACTCTAGAAATATTAAGGTTTAATTTTTGTCATCCACAGATTGTTCAATTGCGTCCTTTTTAAAAGTGCTATGGGGCATCTACAGGGGAGCTGTTGGACTTGGAGGAGCGCATCACCAGCTACAACTCCATGAATCAAGACACTGGTGCAAAGATGCAGCGTACCTCAGATGGACCATCATAGCCATCTGCACACCGCTTATGAGAAGATTCCATACCCTGTGTAAACAAAGTGGGTAAATTGTTTTCGTGGACTCATCAGGGAACTGTGATCGCCACAACAGCCGGATCTTTGTTCTCCTGACTCTTTCATCACAGGAGGCCTTCCCCTCGGGATCCTGATGACCACATCAGAGTGAGGACACTATCAAGGCTGGTCACCTCCTCAACACCTTGCTACCAGAACAGACTTTCTGTGGGAGAAAACACCTACAACCCCAGATCTCCATGACTCAGGCAAGCCCTGGTTAAGAGTCTGGTGTATGCAGATGATGCCACATCCCTTGAAGTCCTCTACGTGAAGATAGCAGGATATCACGTAGCCATTAAGAACTAATACAGTGCATTCGGAAAGTATTCGAACCCCTTGACGTTTGTTGTTACGTTACAGCCTTATGCTAAAATTGATTCAATAAAAAATGCTCATCATCAATCTACACAAAATACCACATAAAGAGAAAGTGAAAAAAGGTTTTTAGAAATGTTTGGAAATAGAAATACCTTTTACATAAGTATTCAGACTCTTTGTTATGAGACTCAAAATTGAGCTCAGGAGCATCCTGTGTCCATTGATCATCCTTGAGATGCCACCTGTGGTAAATTCAATTGATTGGACATGATTTGGAAAGGCACAGAGCTTTCTATTTAATTAAGGTCCCACAGCTGACAGTGCATGTCAGAACAAAGACCAAGCCATGAGGTCGAAGGAATTGTCCGTAGAATTACGAGACAGGATTGTGTCGAGCCACAGATCTGGGGAAGGGTACCAAAATTGTCTGCAGCATTGAAAGTCCCCAAGAACACAATGGGCTCCATCATTCTTAAATGGAAGAAGTTTGATACCACCAAGACTCTTCCTAGAGCTGGCCGGCCGGTTAAACAGAGCAATCGGGGGAGAAGGGCCTTGATCAGGGAGGTGAACAAGAACCCAATGGCCACTCTTACAGAGCTCCAGAGTTCTTCTGTGGAGATGGGAAAACCTTCCAGAAGGACAGGCATCTCTGCAGCACTCTGCCAATCAGGCTTTTATGCTAGAGCAGCCAGGCCTCAGTAAAAGGCACACGACAGCCCACTTGGAGTTTGCCAAAAGGCAACTAAAGGACTCAGACCTTGAGAAACAAGATTCTCTGCTCTGATGAAACAAAGAATGAACCCTTTGGCCTGAATGTCAAGCGTCATGTCTGAAGAAAACCTGGCACCATCCCTACGGTGAAGCATGGTGGTGGCAGCATCATGCTGTGGGATGTTTCTCACCGGCATGGACTGGGAGACTAGTCAGCATTGAGGAAAAGATGAATGGAGCAAAGTACAGAGATCCTTGATGAAAACCTGCTCCAGAGCGCTCAGGACCTCAGCCTGGGGCAAAGGTTCACCTTCCAACAGGGCAATGGCCCTAAGCACACAGCCAAGACAATGCAGGAGTGACTTCAGGACAAATCTCAAATCAAATCAAATCAAATCAAATTTTATTAGTCACATACACATGGTTAGCAGATGTTAATGCGAGTGTAGCGAAATGCTTGTGCTTCTAGTTCCGACAATGCAGTAATAACAACAAGTAATCTAACCTAACAATTCCACAACTACTACCTTATACATGCAAGTGTAAAGGGATAAAGAATATGTACATAAAGATATATGAACGAGTGATGGTACAGAACGGCATAGGCAAGATGCAGTGCATGGTATAGAGTACGGTATATACCTATGAGATGAGTACTGTAGGGTATGTAAACATAAAGTGGCATAGTATAAAGTGGCTAGTGGTCCATGTATTACATAAGATGGCAAGATGCAGTAGATGATATAGAGTACAGTATATACATATACATAAGAGATGTGTAATGTAGGGTATGTAGACATTATATTAGGTGGCATTGTTTAAAGTGGCTGGTGGTACGTTTTTACATAATTTCCATCAATTCCCATTTTTAAAGTGGCTGGAGTTGAGTCAGTATGTTGGCAGCGGCCGCTAAATGTTAGTGGTGGCTGTTTAACAGTCTGATGGCCTTGAGATAGAAGCTGTTTTTCAGTCTCTCGGTCCCTGCATTGATGCACCTGTACTGACCTCGCCTTCTGGATGATAGCGGGGTGAACAGGCAGTGGCTTGGGTGGTTGTTGTCCTTGATGATCTTTATGGCCTTCCTGTGACATCGGGTGGTGTAGGTGTCCTGGAGGGCAGGTAGTTTGCCCCGGGTGATGCTTTCTGCAGACCTCACTACCCTCTGGAGAGCCTTACGGTTGTGGGCGGAGCAGTTGCCGTACCAGGCGGTGATACAGCCCGACAGGATGCTCTCGATTGTGCATCTGTAGAAGTTTGTGAGTGCTTTTGGTGACAAGCCGAATTTCTTCAGCCTCCTGAGGTTGAAGAGGCGCTGCTGCGCCTTCTTCACAACGCTGTCTGTGTGGGTGGACCAATTCAGTTTGTCCGTGATGTGTACACCGAGGAACTTAAAACTTTCCACCTTCTCCACTACTGACCCGTCGATGTGGATAGGGGGGTGCTCCTTCTGCTGTTTCCTGAAGTCCACAATCATCTCCTTTGTTTTGTTGACGTTGAGTGTGAGGTTATTTTCCTGACACCACACTCCGAGGGCCCTCACCTCCTCCCTGTAGGCCGTCTCGTCGTTGTTGGTAATCAAGCCTACCACTGTAGTGTCGTCCGCAAACTTGATGATTGAGTTGGAGGCGTGCATGGCCACGCAGTCGTGGGTGAACAGGGAGTACAGGAGAGGGCTCAGAACGCACCCTTGTGGGGCCCCAGTGTTGAGGATCAGCGGGGTGGAGATGTTGTTACCTACCCTCACCACCTGGGGGCGGCCCGTCAGGAAGTCCAGGACCCAGTTGCACAGGGCGGGGTCGAGACCCAGGGTCTCGAGCTTGATGACGAGTTTGGAGGGTACTATAGTGTTAAATGCTGAGCTGTAGTCGATGAACAGCATTCTCACATAGGTATTCCTCTTGTCCAGATGGGTTAGGGCAGTGTGCAGTGTGGTTGCGATTGCGTCGTCTGTGGACCTATTGGGTCGGTAAGCAAATTGGAGTGGGTCTAGGGTGTCCGGTAGGGTGGAGGTGATATGGTCCTTGACTAGTCTCTCAAAGCACTTCATGATGACGGAAGTGAGTGCTACGGGGCGGTAGTCGTTTAGCTCAGTTACCTTAGCTTTCTTGGGAACAGGAACAATGGTGGCCCTCTTGAAGCATGTGGGAACAGCAGACTGGGATAAGGATTGATTGAATATGTCCGTAAACACACCAGCCAGCTGGTCTGCGCATGCTCTGAGGACGCGGCTGGGAATGCCGTCTGGGCCTGCAGCCTTGCGAGGGTTAACACGTTTAAATGTCTTACTCACCTCGGCTGCAGTGAAGGAGAGCCCGCAGGTTTTGGTAGCGGGCCGTGTCAGTGGCACTGTATTGTCCTCAAAGCGGGCAAAAAAGATATTTAGCCTGTCTGGGAGCAAGACATCCTGGTCCGCGACGGGGCTGGTTTTCTTTTTGTAATCCGTGATAGACTGTAGACCCTGCCACATACCTCTTGTGTCTGAGCTGTTGAATTGCGATTCTATTTTGTCTCTGTACTGGGACTTTGCCTGTTTGATAGCCTTGCGGAGAGAATAGCTACACAGTGTGTATTCGGTCATGTTTCCGGTCACCTTGCCCTGGTTAAAAGCAGTGGTTCGCGCTTTCACGCGAATGCTGCCGTCAATCCACGGTTTCTGGTTTGGGAATGTTTTAATCGTTGCTGTGGGTACGACATCGTCAATGCACTTCCTAATGAACTCGCTCACCGAATCAGCATATTCTTCAATGTTGTTGTTGGACGCAATGCGGAACATATTCCAATCCGCGTGATCGAAGCAGTCTTGAAGCGTGGAATCAGATTGGTCGGACCAGCGTTGAACAGACCTGAGTGCGGGAGCTTGTTGTTTTAATTTCTGTTTGTAGGCTGGAATCAACAAAATGGAGTCGTGGTCAGCTTTTCCGAAAGGGGGGCGGGGGAGGGCCTTATATGTGTCGCGGAAGTTAGTATAACAGTGATCCAGAGTTTTGCCAGCCCTGGTAGGACAATCGATGTGCTGATAGAATTTAGGGAGTTTTGTTTTTAGATTAGCCTTGTTAAAATCCCCAGCTACGATGAATGCAGCCTCAGGGTGTGTGGTTTCCAGTTTACAGAGAGTCAGATAGAGTTCGTTCAGGGCCATCGATGTGTCTGCTTGGGGGGGAATATATACGGCTGTGATTATGACCGAAGAGAATTCCCTTGGTAGATAATGCGGGCGACATTTGATTGTGAGGAGTTCTAGATCAGGTGAACAGAATGACTTGAGTTCCTGAGTGTTGTTATGATGATCACACCACGTCTCGTTAATCATGAGGCATACCCCCCCGCCCCTCTTCTTACCAGAAAGATGTTTGTTTCTGTCTGCGCGATGCGTGAAGAAACCAGCTGGCTGCACCGTTAGTGTCTTTTGAGTTAGCCATGTTTCCGTGAAGCAGAGCACGTTGCAATCCCTGATGTCTCTCTGGAATGTTACCCGTGCTCGGATTTCATCGACCTTATTGTCAAGAGACTGGACATTGGCGAGTAGTATGCTAGGGAGTGGAGCGCGATGTGCCCGTCTCCGAAGCCTGACCAGGAGACCGCTACGTTTGCCCCTTTTACGGCGTCGCGTAGGCTCCCCGGCTGGGATCAGGTCCATTGTATTGGGTGGAAGGCAAAACACTGGATCCGTTTCGGGAAAGTCATATTCCTGGTAGGAACGGTGGTTAGTTGACGTTACTCGTATATTCAGTAGTTCCTCCCGACTGTATGTAATGAAATCTAAGATCACCTGGGGTACCAATGTAAGAAATAACACATAAAAAAACAAAATACTGCATATTTTCCAAGGAACGCGAAGCGAGGCTGCCATCTCGCTCGGCGCCGGAAGTAATCTCCTTGAGTGGTCCAGCAAGAGCCCGGACTTCAACCCGATCTGTAGAGAATCTGTAGAGTCTGTAGAGAAGAATGGGAGAAACTCCCCAAATAAAGGTATGCCAAGCTTGTAGCGTCATACCAAAGAAGACTTGAGGCTGTAATCATTGCCAAAGGTGCTTCAACAAAGTTCTGAGTAAAGTGGCTGAATACTTATGTAAATTTGACATTTCAGATGATATTTTTACAACATTTGCAAATATTTCCACAAACCTGTTTTTGCTTTATCATTATGGGGTACTGAGTGTAGATTAATGAGGGGAAAAAACGAATGAATCCATTTTAGAATAAGACTGTAACATAATAAAATGTGGAAAAAGTGAAGGGGTCTGAATACTTTCCGAATGCCTTGTATATGGAGCACCTTGCAGCTGTATATGGTATGTGTCCGTGCCGACCTGCCAACAAGGGGAAACCACACAAACAACTTTGTGGAGAGTGCAATGAGGGTTATCAAAGATAAAGTTCTCCACATGATGAATGCATGCAATGTGACCCAACTGGTCATCACAACCAGACTCAAGGCCTATTACGCTTGCCACCTGATCCAGCGCTATGCAGTCAAAGTACTTCATCCGAGACAATGACATCAACACCAATCGCATTGTTAAGCTACTTATTAATATACCACATTGTTTAGTTACGTTGACACCAGTCTCACAATCAGCAGTGTAGAGGCGACTCCGGGATGCTGGCCTTCTAGGCAGAGTTGCAAAGTAAAAGCCATATCTCAGACTGGCCAATAAAAATGAAAGATTAAGATGGGCAAAAGAACACTGGACAGAGGAACTCTGCCTAGAAGGCCAGCATCCTGGAGTCGCCTCTAAAATGGGCCTCGCACTCCTCTTTCTATTCTGGTTAGAGCCAGTTTGCTCTGTTCTGTGAATGGAGACGTAGACGGCGTTGTACAAGATCTTCAGTTTCTTGGCAATTTCTTGCATGGGATAGCCTTCATTTATCAGAACAAGAATAGGCTGACGAGTTTCAGAAGAAAGTTGTTTGTTTCTGACCATTTTGAGCCTGTAATCAAACACACAAATGCTGTTGCTCCAGATACTCAACTAGTCTAAAGAAGGCCAGATTTATTGGTTCTTTAAATCAGGAAAACGTTTTTCAGGAGTGCTAACATAATTGCACAAGGGTTTTCTAATGATCAATTAGCCTTTTAAAATTATAAACTTGAATTAACTAACACAACGTGCCATTGGAACACAGGAGTGATGGTTGCTGATAATGGGCCTCTATACGCTTATGTAGAAAATCCATTAAAAATCTGCCGTTTCCAGCTACAAAAGTAATTTACAACATTAACAATGTCTATGTAACAGTGTGATGTTGTTCCCCTAGATTATGCACAAAGTTGCACACAATGACCAGTTCAAATAGGCCAGGTCAAGAGGGGATGTTAACAATTTGATAATAAGTGTGCTTTTTATTTCATTACAGCTGCATAGCTAATGTAATTTGTTGTGTGCAAACACTTTTCCACATCTATATTGTAAATACACTTGATTGTAAGCGTTTTGTATATTTTGGTTTGGTCCATCGTGGGGTATCTGTGTTACCTTACCCTCCTATTGTTCTCTCTTGCCTGAACTTTAGCTAGCAAGGTATGTTGTCCTTGGCTCCGCTATTTTTCAACATAAAACCGTGGTATAGTTACACAATGTGCTGTTATGGTAGCATATGTTTTGTTAAATATTTATATTGTACATATTGCATGTTAAAACATTTTATTGAGCTCGCTAGCTAGGGTACCTATTGTAACGCGTGGGTACTTGGGACAGTGTTTGAGTGAGTTCCCATGAGCTCACGCAGGGGCCTGAGAGCTGTGACTGCGCCAAGGGCTAACATCTTGTAGTTGTCTCTTCATGCGCATGTATGAATTTTGTTTTGTCCGAATTATGTTGTATATCATTTGACTTGTATTGTATTGTTGTGTGCTGTTGTGCACTGAATGTGTGCACGCAGCACCTGTTATTTATTTTTGGTTGCTCTCTCTTGCCTGACCTTCAGTTAGCGAGGTGCTTGAGAGCTGTGACTGCGCCAAGGGCTAACATCTTGTACGCAGTCTCTTCATTTGCAGGACAAATAAAAATCCAACAAGCAGACCTCCAGTTGTTGCAGTGTCCTCCTTAAATTACACAACGCAGAATGAACCACGAACCAAGCTACACTGTATTTCTGATCAATTTAATGTTATTTTAAATGGAGAAAAAAAATTATGGTAAAAAAAAAGACGAACATCAATGTCTCTAGTCTCTCCAAAGTGCAGACGTACAACGTGAGCATGGCCATATGCACTTGACCAATTGGAAAAACTGGCTGTCCATCCCTTCAAACTCACCAGCGACAACTTCCTCCCTACCTCCTCACCTCTTGACTGCAGTACATTCAGAACTTGTTTAATGTGAAGTAGCATATTGTTTTGTGTTGAAGAGCCATTACTGCAGCATGTGGTAAGTCTTGTTTTACCAATTTACTTACAGTCTGCCAGTATAGCTAAGGATATAAGGATATATAACTAATAATTCTAAGACATTATAAGGGGGCACATGCTCATGACAAGTCGTACAATGCATTATAACTGCAGCATAATGCAACACACCTGCAGGTTAAAGCGTTTAAAGCGTTTGTCTTGTTCTTTTGTAGGAAATGTACTTTTCTAGTTATTACTGTTCAGCATTGAAGTGTTTAGTTATTCACTTTTGTTTGTAACAGTTGTTCTAGTGGGGCGGGAAGATGATTACGTTTAAATGCTTGTGTTCTTGTCTTATAACCTAAATTGGCAATTTACCTGGTTTGAGCTTTCTTCTCAGACTAGACATCTAGCTTCATTACCTTGAACCTAACGGCATGTGCAATAGAATGTGCATTGGCAAAACTTTTGATTAAATCTATCCTCGTCCCCAGGCTATTGCGTACACAGTGCATTTGGGGCGGAAGTGTCTGGGAACGAGATTAAATTAAATTAAGATAGATGTACTCAGGGTTTTCTAAAGTTAACCAGCTTCACATTCCACACTCAGTCTTCACCTGTTCTACAACGTTGGCTATTGCTCATCCACCTGCAGCCAACTCTAGCAGTCTTGTAACTATGTGTGCGTGTCACACGTGGCTAGTCGAACACTAAACTCTTCATTGAGACAATGCTGAAACATCAATCCATGGGCGAGTCAGTGCCACATTTACATTTTGTGTCAAAATCAAAATGAAAGAAAAGTTATTTTGCAAATTCATCAGGCTATGGTGTGATAGGCTTTTAGAAGCGCATATTTTATTACTTATCGTTAATGCCGTCTTTAGTGTGCTTATCGATGCACAAACAAGCACCTTTGTCCCACTCCTATCGCTCCTTTATTAAAAATTATTCCAAGTACAAATAAAAAATATCAGGCACAAATATTAGTTACACAAATGATCAGCAATCGACTTACATCAAACAGGTCTACCGAAAAGCAAACCCTAATTGCTCCTGTAATTTGCTCTGGATAAGAGCGTCTGCTAAATTACAAAAATGTAAACGTCACTGAGAGCATAAAATAAAGAATGTCTGTGCAAATGACCAATAAAGCAAGAATGGTAAATTATGGGCAGACTTTGGTAGCTGTTAAGGGTGTGCCGACATGGCCATACTCATATTCGTATCCCTAAATTGACACTTGACAGTCGGATCAGATGATACAGAAATTCCCAATCTGGCCCTCAACCATCACGGTCACCTAATAATCCCCAGTTTACAATTGGCTCATTCATCCCCCTCCTCTCTCCTGTAACTATTCCCCAGGTCGTTGCTGCAAATGAGAACGTGTTCTCAGTCAACTTACCTGGTAAAATAATGGATAAATAAATAAATAAATTGTGTTTTGATGTGCATTTGGAAAATTATTCAGACCCCTTGACTTTTTCCATATTTTGTTACGTTACAGCCTTATTCTAAAATTGATTAAATTGTTTTCCCCCTCATCAATATACACACAGTACTCCATAATGACAAAGCAAAAATAGTTTTTTAGAAATTTTGGGAAATACATTAAAAAAAATACATACATATTCAGACCCTTTACTCTGTACTTTGTTCAAGCACCTTCGACAGTGATTACAGGCTCAAATCATGCTGGGTATGACACTACAAGCTTGGCACACCTGTATTTGGGGAGTTTCTCCAATTCTTCTCTGCAGATCCTCTCAAGCTCTGTCAGGTTAGATGGGGAGCGTCGCTGCACAGCTATTTTCAGGCCTCTCTAGAGATGTTCGATCGGGTTGAAGTCCGGGCTCTGGCTGGGCAACTCAAGGACTTTCAGAGACTTCTCCCGAAGCCACTCCAGCATTGTCTTGGCTGTGTGCTTAGGGTTGTTGTCCTGTTGGAAGGTGAACCTTCGCCCCAGTCTGAGGTCCGGACTGCTCATGAGCATCAACGATCTCTCTGTACTTTGCTCCATTCATCTTTCCCTCGATCCTGACTAGTCTCCCAGTCCCTGAAAAACATACCCACAGTATGATACTGCCACCACCATGTTTCACCGTCTAGATGATATTGGCCAAGTGATGAGCGGTGCCTGGTTTCCTCCAGACGGGACGTTTGGCATTCAGGCCAATGACTTCAATCTTGGTTTCATCAGACCAGAGAATCTTGTTTATCATGGTCTGAGAGTACTTTAGGTGTCTTTTGGCAAATTCCAAACGGGCTGTCATGTGCCCTTTACTGAGGAGTGGCTTCCATCTGGCCACTCTACCATAAACACCCCTTGTCTATCTAAATATAGTTTGCAGTTTTCCACTTACTCACTCAGTTGCACTAGAAGACTTCCCACCGTCTTGACACTTGACCACACGCTAGTGGACAGTTGCTCAACCTTAATAACCCTAGCCTAACAACTCAAACAGAATTCTTCTGCTGCTCTGTCATTCGCTGCATACTTTAGTCTGAGACTGCCATCATTGAAGTTGTTTGTAGTGACGAGGGGCACGAAGGGCATTGTACAAAACAAAGTCATCAGCAATTGGATCATCTCTAACAAATCCGAGTATCTCAGCCAATGACGAATTTTCAAACCCGCACTTCTCCCACGCTTGTTCTAGCTCTGGCTCAACTCATCAGTTTCGGGACCAATCAGACGGCCACGAATGTGTTCGCATTTAGTGAAGGGTCGGGTAGGTACTCAGATCCAGACTCATTGTGGAGAAGAAACTAACATCTGTGGGCGTGACGTTTGGCAATAAGAACCCAGCATCAACAACCTAACCTTGCGGTCATTCAAACAACCCAGCGTTTTCTAGTGCATGAATTACGTGAAGAAGAATTACAATTTTACAGATATTTTCTTAGATGTGACACAATTAACTTGTTCTCTTTATTTTCGCATAGCTTTGAAATCGTGACAATACATACTTTCAAGGAAATTAGACAGGTTTCTATGGCATAATTTGTGTCTCACAGTTCAAAGAAGCAGGGAGACTTGTCAAGAACGAGGAGAATAATGTTGAGCGCGCTAGGAGAGAGTTGAGAGGGCAGAGAGTATAATATTGAGGAGCCAAGAGAGAGTTGAGAGCTCAGAGAAAAATGTTTTGTGTAAAGAAAGTGGAATTGAGAGCAAGAAATTCAGGATCGAGCATGCGTCTTCCTGCTCATGGTATACTTGCCTACACTCTATGATCTCTGTGTGTTTGCAAATATAAAATGACATGTTACTCAAATATGATTGGCAGCCTTATTGACCAATAGCACTGCTTTTTGTTATAATGCCTTTGATTGGCTTGCTAATACTATTTCAATGTGTTTTTTATTATCTAATTTATGTAACGATTTACACATTTCATCACTCCGGATTTCATCACTCAATTATCTAACGTTAGCTAATGTCTCCCACATAGCTACTAATGTCACACATCGCATTCATCCTAGATACTATACTATTAACTGGCTTGCTATATTAGCCAGCGCTAGATGCGAGGGGAAATTCATATATTTGTACTATGTACAAAGATTGTAAAAAGGCCATTAGGTACCTAGCTAGCTAGGTTGAAACTGCTGGGGAAGAGCTAGCTGGATAGCTAGCTAACTGCCACTATCAACTGAGATCATCAATGTAGCTAATGATACGTTTTTAGAAAATAAACAATGTACAGTATTTGCTAGTTCTATTTTAAAGACTTAAGTTCATAATACCCAGACAGGTGTAGAACTTTAGGGACCTTCTGAGCACCAGGCAAATCTCCTTGTTCTTGAGGTTAATTCTGGAGTTTTTTCAGGAAGGCATTACATGTTCAATAAAAATACAAGTAACTGCCAAAACAATGGAAACGCTTGAGTAAATGAGGGATACAAAGTATATTGAAAGCAGTTGCTTTTACACAGGCGTGGTTCCTGAGTTAATTAAGCAATTAACATCCCATCATGCTTAGGGTCATGTATAAAATGCTGGGCAGGCCATTATTTTGGCTACCATCTCCATGCCCCTATAAATGAAAATGCCCCCAACCACAGGGCATGAGTGCCTGAATGGTTTGATGAGCATTAAAACTATGAAAGCCATATTCCATGGCCGTCTCAGTCACCAGATCTCAACACTTACAGTATGGGATATTCTGGAGCGGCGACTGAGACAGAATTTTTCCACCACCATCAACAAATTTCTTGTGGAAGAATTGTGTCACATCCATCTAATAGTTCAGACACTTGTAGAATCTATGCCAAGGTGCATTGAAGCTGTTCTGGCTCGTGGTGGCCCAACGCTCAATTAAGATGGTGTTTCCTTTATTTTGTCAATTACCTGTAGATCCACACGTTATTGTCTATATCATGCAGAATTGTCATCTCATTGTTACTTACCGAGCTCTCTTTATAATATAGACGTGGGTAGCTGATTTCTGTCCCATTTAGTTTTAAAAATCTGGTATCTTTCGCAAAATTCCCTGCGAATTTTGAGAAGCATCCAGGGTCAATGCCCTGCTCAAGGGCACTTTGACAGATCTCCCACCAGGCCAAAAAACGTCAACCCAAACCTTACAAGATGCCCCCCACAGTTCCCCAATAGCTGTCCCTCAACCATCCGAGACCCTCCCACAGTCCCCCCCAAGAAGAAAATAAAAAATACATTCCCCAACCCCAAGAACCCCCCAATGCACCAACATCCAAGAAAATGAACAAAAGAAAAAGACAGAAGATAACATCAAACAGTGTGTTCTTGTATGCGTTTATTTGAATGAGTGTGTGTTTATGCATGTGTACAAAGACCTAAATGGCATCAGCCTCAGGTAAACCGGTAAACCAGCATTCGCTGTAAAAACACTGCCCCTCAGTGTCATTCAAACATACTTTTTATTATGTTGAATTTTTTACTTTTATCTTTGACCGTCATTCCATCTCCCGCACAGCAACTCCACTCCCACTTGTCTCCAATTCCACATTCCAACCCTCAGCCATTTTATTAATTGTTCAGCAGTCTTATGGCTTGGGGGTAGAAGCTGTCAAGGAGCCTTTCTACCTAGACTTGGCGCTCCTGTACCGCTTGCCGTGCGTAGTCATAGAACAGTCTATGACTTGGGTCGCTGGAGTCTGTGAACATTTTTTGGGCCTTCCTCTGAACCGCCTAATACAGAGGTCCTGGATGGCAGGAAGCTTGGCCCCAGTGATGTACTGGGCCATACGCATTACCCTCTGTAGCACCTTATGGTCGGATGCCGAGCAATTGCCAAACCAGGCGGTGATGCAACCGGTCAGGATGCTCTTGATGGAACAGCTGTAGAAAATATTGAGGATCTGGGGACCCATGCCAGTCTCCTGGGGGGGAATACGCATTGTCAAGCCCTCTTCACAACTGTCTTGGTGTGTTTGGAAAATTATCGTTTTTTGGTGATGGGATTCAGAGGATGAATGGACAAGACAAAATATTTAAGTGCCTTTGAATGGCGTGTGGTAGTAGGTGTTAGGCGCACCGGTTTGTGTGTCATGAACTGCAGGGGGAGGGCCTTGTAAGCATCCCAGAAGGGGGAGTAACAGTGGTCAAGCATTTTAGGTGCGCAAGTACCACATGTGTTGATAGAACTTCGGTAGTGTTTTCCCCAAATTTGCTCTGGTAAAAACTCCAGCTACAATAACCTGTCTAGGATCAGCGTGGCGCTAGCGGCACACCCCCCCCCCCCCCCCCCCACTGAAAAACCAGTGCCGCGAAATTCAAAAAAAATATTTTTGTAAAATATTTAACTTTCACACATTAAAGTCCAATACAGCTAATGAAAGACACAGATCTTGTGAATCCAGTCAACTTGTCCGATTTTTAAAATGTTTTACAGGGAAGACACAATATGTAAAGATGTACATCTATTACCTAAAAACACATTAGCATAATCCACCATCTTTTATTTGTCCACCAACACCAGTAGCCATCACCAATTCGGCTAAACTAAGATATTTATAGCCCCTAACCAACAAAAAAACTCATTAGATGACAGTCTGATAACATATTTATGGTATGGGATAGGTTTTGTTAGAAAAAAGTGCATATTTCAGGTAGATGGCATAGTTTACAATTGCACCCACCGTCACAAATGGACTAGAATAATTACAATGAGCAACGTGTTTACCTAACTACTAATCATCAAACATTTCGTAAAAATACACAGCATACACGAATCGAAAGACACAGATCCTGTGAATACAGACAATATTTCAGATTTTCTAAGTGTCTTACAGCGAAAACACAATAAATCGTTATATTAGCGTAGCACATAGCAATTAGCAGCCCAGCATTGATTCTAGCCAAAGTGAGCGATAAAAGTCAACATCGCCAAAAGATATTAATTTTTTCACTAACCTACTCAGAATTCTTCCGATGACACTCCTGTAACATCACATTACAACATGCATATACAGTTTGATCGAAAATGTTTATATTTAGCCACCAAAATCATGGTTAGACAATGTGAAATGTAGACAAGCTGGTAAAGAAAAAGTCCTTGCGCCACTTAGACAGTGATCTACTCTTATACATAAATACTCATAAACGTGACTAAAAAATATAGGGTGGACAGGGATTGATAGACAATTTAATTCTTAATACAATTGCGTTATTACATTTTTTAATTTATCCTTACTTTTCAATACAGTTTGCGCCAAGCGAAGCTACGTCAAAAAACATGGCGTCCTAAGCCACTAAAATGTTTCGACAGAAACACGATTTATCATAATAAAAATGTCCTACCTTGAGCTGTTCTTCCATCAGTATCTTGGGCAAAGGATCCTTTCTTGGGAGAAATCGTCTTTTGGTGGAAAGCTGTCCTCTTGCCATGTGGAAATGTCAACTGCGTTCGGGATGAACTGAAAAGCGTGCCCAACTTTTCACATCGTTGCAAAAATAAATGTCCCAAAATCGCACTAAACGGATATAAATTGCTATAAAACGCTTTAAATTAACTACCTTATGATGTTTTTAACTCCTATAACGAGTGAAAAGATGACCGGAGAAATATAACAGGCTAAACTAACGCTTGGAACAGGTGCGCGCCGGTGTCCTCTAGGCTCATGACGCAGCTCCAAAAGAATGACTAGCTTCAGGGTTTTTTCATTTGTAGGGCCTGTGAACGCGCAATCGACCCCATTGGAATCGTCATCACGTAAAGGCATCCAGGGGAAGACGTAAGAAGTGTCCGTATAGTCATAGCAATGACAGTGCCCTTTTAACTGACTTCAGAAGAGTGGCCAACATTTCTCAAATCTGACTCCATGTCAGGGAAATTGCTGTAGAATGGGCTCTGTTCCACTTAGAGACAAAATTTCAACTCCTATAGAAACTATAGACTGTTTTCTATCCAATAATAATAATAATATGCATATTGTACGATCAAGGATTTTGTGGGAAGCCGTTTAAAAAATTAGCCAAATTAGCATAAATAGTCTAAACAGCGCCCCCATCCCCAACAGGATATTCTTACTCCATCAGTTTGACTCCATCAGTAGCTATCACAAATTCGGCCAAATAAAGATAAAAATAGCCACTAACCAAGAAACAACCTCATCAGATGACAGTCTGATAACATATTTATTGTAAAGCATGTTTTTTTTCGAAAAATGTGCATATTTCAGGTATAATTCATAGTTTACATTTCAGCTACAATCAGAAATTGGACCGAAAGCAGCCATAATATTTACAGACACCAACGTCAAATACCTAATTACTCATCATCAAACATTTCTGAAAAATACATAGTGTACAGCAATTGAAAGACAGGCATCTTGTGATTCTAGACAATATTTCCGATTTATTAAATGTTTTACAGCGCAAACAAAATGTAGCGTGATATTAGCATAGCCACAATAGCCAGAAACACTTGGGCGCCCACGACCAGTCAACATGCACGACAGATATAGAAATAGCATCATAAAATGTTCCTTACTTTTGGTGATCTACCGTCAGAATGTTGGATAAGGTGTCCTTTGTCCAGAATATTCGTTGTTTTGATCTGGAACAGCAAATATCCCTCATCATATAGCATGGGCACTAGCCAAGTGACACGGATTACTCCAACGTCAACAAAGTTAGAAAACGGAACACGGCAAAACTCCCGTAATTGTTTCAATAATCTGATTAAACTATATTGAAAAAACATACGTTACGATGATATGGTGACATGTATCAAATCAAATCTAAGACGGAGATGTTCGTATTTCATAACGACAGCTAAACAGAAGCCATATCAATGTCCTCTTTCGCGTGCTCCAGAAACAGGAAATGAACGGTCACATCAAACAAAGACATTTTATTCCACCTCTGACCAAGATAGACACGAAATTTCTTCTCTCACCGCATCTTGACCACCAGGGGAAGGCGTAGGAAGTGTTTGTAGACTCTTACGTCACACGCCCATGTATATGCATGCAGTTGAACAGATTATAGATTTCTGACATTTCACTTCCTGGTCAGGAAAAGTGCTGCAGAAGGATTTCTGTTTCACTCAGAGAAATAATTCAAACGTTTTTAGAAACTAGAGAGTGTTTTCTATCCAATTGTAATAATAATATGCATATTGTACGAGCAAGAATTGAGTACGACGCCGTTTGAAATGGGCACATATTTTCTGGCTACTCAATACGCCCCCTGCAGCCATAACAGGTTAATATTTGTGTCATTCTAAAAACTTTTGGCCACGACTGTACTTATACCTGCGTTTTCTGTTGCAAGTTCGTCTTGTTTGTCAAGCTTACCAGCATTTGTCCTGTCAGCTCCTGTCTTTGCCAGCCTCTCTTTTTCTTGCCCTCCTGGTTTTTGACCCTTGCCAGTCCTGACCCTGAACCCGCTTGTCCCTGAGCCTGCCTGCCGTCCTGTACCTTTGCCCCTATCTGGATTTCCGACCTCTGCCTGACCTGACCCTGAGCCTGCCTGCCATCCTGTACCTTTGCCCCTATTGCTGTAAGAAACGTTGTTACTTCAACACGGTCTGCATCTGTGTCTTAGCTTTACCCTGATAGTACTAACTGGCCATGACTGACCCAGCAGACCTGGGCCAGCTGCGCGACACCATCTCTTCCCAAGGAGCTACCATCGGGAGGCACGAGGAACTGCTTCGTGGCCTTATGGAGGGGGTCCAAATGTTGGCTGAAAGCCATGACCGGGCATTGGAAGGTTTGCTGGAGCAGGTTGTCTGGGAGGAAGCCTACCACGGTGGTAACCCCACAGCCCCTCAGTAACCCAGCTGCTAGCAGCGGCATCTCATCGGCCACTCCACCTTCTCGGGAGCACCCCCCCCCCCCCCCCGGAACGCTTCAATGGAGAGTGGAGCACCTGTCAGGGCATTTCTAGCTCAGTGTGCCCTCATTTTCAAGCTTCAGCCATCCTCCTTCCCCTCAGATCACCCCAAGATAGCCTATCTCATCACGTTGATGTCCAGGAGGGCTCTCACCTGGGCTACTGCTGTATGATGGGAACGCGTTTGTCTGCATTAGTCAGGAGGGATTCGTGGCAGAGGTGAAGGTTTTTTACACCCCGTTCTATGGGAGAGAAGCTGCACGGAGGCTAACCTAGCTTCGTCAGGGCTCCTGTAGTGTTGCTGACTATGAAGTGGATTTCCACACGTTGGCAGCATATCAGGAAGCACTGTTCGATATGTTCCTGCACGGTGTCTCGGAGGAGGTCAAGGATGAGCTAGCTGCTCGGTAGTTACCAACAGTTCTCGATTCCCTCGTCACTTTGACCATCTGAATCAAAGGGCGACTTTGGGAACAACGGAGGGAGAGGATATTCGATTGCCTCCGAGTCAACCCGGAAGCTCCCAGAGGTCTCGTTGCCGAGGCTTTCCCACCTTCCCCGAAGGCTGCCGAAGACGGCCTTGTCACCGCTTCCTGACCCTGTGCCAGTAGGCAGAGCTGGGCTGTCGCCAGCGGAATGGCAATACAGGATGGACACAAAGAGTTGTCTGTATTGTGGGACTCTTGGTCATTTCGGGTCCTCTTGTCCTCTAAAGAAGCCAGGATCACAGGTAGGAGCAAGGACACTGGTGGGCCATATGGAGAACGTTCCTGCTTCCACTGCTCGCACCTCTTTTTATGCCATTCTGCTGTGGGGAAACCAATCCAAATCTCTCCGGGTTCTCATTGACTCTGGGGCCGACGAGAGTTTTTTGGACAATACCCTGGCTGCCGAGCTGCACATTCCCACTCAGCCCCTCTCCATTCCCATGGACGTTAGAGCACTCTATAGGCCGAGTCACCCACAACACCACTCCCGACCACCTACGGGTGTCATGGAACCACAGCGAGGCTATTCAATTCCTGCTCGTCAAGTCCCCTCTGATTCCTGTGTTATTAGGATTCTCCTGGCTTCAATGACACAATCCCCTCATTAACCTCTTGTGGCTGAAGGGGCAGTATTGAGTAGCTTGGATGAAAGGTGCACAGAGGTGCCCAGAGTAAACGGCCTGCTCTTCAGTCATAGTTGCTAATATATGCATATTATTATTAGTATTGGATAGAACACACTCTGAAGTTTCTAAAACAGTTTGAATTATGTCTGTGAGTATAACATAACTCATATGGCAGGGAAAAACATGAGAAAAAATCCAAACAGGAAGTGGAAATTCTGAGGCTGGTCGAGTTTCAACCAATATCCCATTGAAATCACAGCGAGATATGAATGAGTATTCACTTCCTACGGCTTCCACTAGATGTCAACAGTCTGTAGAACTTTGTCTGATGACTCTAATGTGAAGGGGGGCCGAAGGAGACAGGAATGAGTCACCACTGCCATGAGGTGACCATTCTTTGACCATGCGTGTTCACATGAGAGGGAGCTCCGTTCCATCGCTCATCTGAAGTCAATGTAATTCTCCGGTTGGAACGTTATTCAAGATTTATGTTAACAACATTCTAAAGATTAATTCAATACATCGTTTGACATGTTTCTACTGACTGTTACGGAACTTTTGGACATTTCGTCACGTTTTAGTGAACGCGCTTCGTGACTTTGGAATTGTTTACCAAACGCGCTAACCAAAGTAGCCAATTGGACATAAATAAAGGACATTATCGAACAAATCAAGCATTTATTGTGGACCTGGGATTCCTGGGAGTGCATTCTGATGAAGATCATCAAAGGTAAGGGAATATTTATCATGTAATTTCTGGTTTCTGTTGACTCCAACATGGCAGCTAATTTGATGTAGTTCTGAGCACCGTCTCAGATTATTGCATGGTTTGCTTTTTCCGTAAAGTTTTTTTGAAATCTGACACAGCGGTTGCATTAACTTCTTATGGCTGCAGGGCAGTATTGAGTAGCTTGGATAAAAGGTGCACAGAGGTGCCCAGAGTAAACGGCCTGCTCCTCAGTCATAGTTGCTAATATATGCATATTATTATTAGTATTGGATAGAAAACACTCTGAAGTTTCTAAAACTGTTTGAATTATGTCTGTGAGTATAACAAAATCCTGTTTGGATTTTTTCTGAGGCTGGTAGATTTTAAAACAAGCTCCCTTTGACATTACAGCGAGATATGGATGAGTTTTCACTTCCTACGGCTTCCACTAGATGTCAACAGTCTGTAGAACTTTGTCTGATGACTCTAATGTGAAGGGGGGCCGAAGGAGACAGGAATGATTCACCACTGCCATGAGGTGACCACGCGCGTTCACGTGAGAGGCAGCTCCGTTCCACCGCTCAACTGAAGTCAATGTAATTCTCCGGTTGGAACGTTATTCAAGATGTATGTTAACAACATTCTTAAGATTGATTCAATACATCGTTTGACATGTTTCTACTGACTGTTACGGAGCTTTTGGACATTTCGTCACGTTATAGTGGACGCGCTTTGTGACTTTGGAATTGTTTACCAAACGCGCTAACCTAAGTAGCTAATTGGACATAAATAACGGACATTATCGAACAAATCAAGCATTTATTGTGGACCTGGGATTCCTAGGACTGCATTCTGATGAAGTTCATCAAAGGTAAGGAAACATTTATCATGTACTTTCTGGTTTCTGTTGACTCCAACATGGCGGCTAATGTTACTATTGTTCTGAGCTCCGTCTCAGATTATTGCATGGTTTGCTTTTTCCGTAATTTTTTTGGGAAATCTGACACAGCGGTTGCATTAAGGAGAGGTATATCTATATTTCCATGTGTATAAGTTGTATTATCATCTACATTTATGATGAGTATTTCTGTTGAAACGATGTGGCTATGCACTATCACTGGATGTTTTTGGAACTAGTGAATGTAACGCGCCAATGTAAACTCCGATTATTTTTTTATAAATATGAACTTTATCAAACAAAACATGCATGTATTGTGTAACATGAAGTCCTATGAGTGTCATCTGATTAAGATCATCAAAGGTTAGTAATTCATTTTATCTCTATTTGTGCTATTTGTGCCTCCTCTCTTTGGCTGGAAAAATGGCTGAATTTTTCTTTGAGTTGGTGGTGACCTAACAATCGTTTGTGGTGCTTTTGCTGAAAAGCCTATTTGAAATCGGACACTTTGGTGGGATTAACAACAGGATTACCTTTAAAATGGTATAAATACATGTATGTTTGAGGAATTTTAATTATGAGATTTCTGTTGTTTGAATTTGGCGCCCTGCACTTTCACTGGCTGTTGTCATATGATCCCGTTACCGGGATTGCAGCCATATTTAAGAGTGTTGGGCCAGTAACCGCAAGGTTGTTGGTTCAAATCCCTGAGAAATCACGTGGAAGTTAACTTAAATATGATTAGATTGTAGTTCACTACAGTGTCTGTAAATAAATAGGTTAGTGATAGTGGAGGGTGCTCAACCAATGTGAGTAGAAGTACAATCCAAAAAGGTAATCATCATTGAAAAGAGCACAATGCGCACATAGGTTAATATGGTGAGCGAGCGTAGCAGCTTTTCATTTTCAATAAGTATTGATTTCCCATTTATTTGTCTCTGCCTGCAAATCGTCCTCTTAAAATATAGGCTAAATCTTATGACCCTATGCAAAACGTAGCAAGTATTGAGGTCAAATTCTTACTGCTTCAAGTTCAGTAGCCATACCAGCGAGATCAGGTGTGCGCGTGTGGTCTCAATTAAATAGAGTAGGCTATATCCTATGCATGGGCAGAGAAGCGCGGGACAGTTATCTTTCCAAGGCAATGTACTTCCTAAATAAGTTACTACATTGCCTAGAAATAGGCCTAAATATTGATCAACCATATTTCTCCATCTGAAAATCTTCCCACTCCTAAAAGGTAGGCTAGAAAAATAGCTCAAGAGAAAGTGTAAGTCTCTCCTACTGTGCTCTCTTCAAACTACATCCAGCATATTTTCTGATATTGCCCAGTAATACAGATAGCCTAATATAAAGGCCATGTGAGAATCTCTGGTAATTTAAACTATTTCTTAAGTTATTTTTGCGCATTTGATATTGCCTATAGGGCGCAAAATTGCTGGGACCATGGTTGGCAAGTGAGCTTTGTCACATATGTCTAAAATATGGGTTTGGGACCAGTTCTTGTTGTAGGGAGTTAGACAGAAAGCCAGAGGGTGCTGGGAAAATCTGCAGATGGGGAAGGGAGAAGGATGAAGAACTCAGTCCCACACAGACCTCTACTGTGCCCCATGAAAGTGAAGCTTGTAACGTTGGAGCTGTTTATTACTCTGTCAGTGTGAAAGCAGGGAATTAGCAAGGGAAATTGACAGATCAATAAAAAAAGTCAGAATATCAATCTTCAATCATTTGGCTGATGGTTTAATATTTTGATTCGGGTCTAGTGTGATTGCGGCAAAAATAATAGCTAACGTTAGCCAACTTCTGGCAAGCTCTCTCTCTAACGGTACATCAACTGGCGAAAGTTCATTTACTTCTGTTGAAACGGAACAAAACAAAGGCTACAAAACATTTCCATACGAACTACTGCTGTTAGATAGTAACAATAGCCACCTCATATTGCTATCTGACAGATAGCTATAGGCTAGACCTGGCTGTGGTAGCTACTAACTAGCGTAGCTAATTAATTCACCTCAGTCGAGAGAGGATGAAACATTAGCTAACGTACTAGTTCAGCACTGCAAAGAAACACCAGTTTCGTTTTTTTCTGTTAAATTAAACAGCAGTTACCTTGCCGACTACATCAGTCAACTAAAGAGTAGCCAGTTACTGCTCTGCTTGCCTGTACAACTCGGTGAAAGAGCGTAACACATACACTCTAAACTATGCTCAACTCTTCAAGGCTGGTCCAGCCAGCCTTCCAGAAGCTTTGTCTTCACATTCTGTCAGCCCGCTCTGGGGTGTCCATGTGGTCCTAAATCCAGCTGGCTGAACACACCCATGGTCCTTAAGCACACCGATGCCACTTTTTGTATCACATTGCAATGATTAAACTGGGAGGGACAAAAATGCTATTTCATAATGTGGGGGGATGTGACCCCCCGTCCCCAGTGAAAGTTGTGCCCCTGGGGCCTAGTGCAATAAACCACAATACCTCTAAAAAATATACACTGCTCAAAAAAATAAAGGGAACACTTAAAAAACACAATGTAACTCCAAGTCAATCACTCTTCTGTGAAATCAAACTGTCCACTTAGGAAGCAACACTGATTGACAATAAATTTCACATGCTGTTGTGCAAATGGAATAGACCAAAGGTGGAAATTATAGGCAATTAGCAAGACACCCCCCAAAAAGGAGTGATTCTGCAGGTGGTGATCACAGACCACTTCTCAGTTCCTATGCTTCCTGGCTGATGTTTTGGTCACTTTTGAATGCTGGCGGTGCTCTCACTCTAGTGGTAGCATGAGACGGAGTCTAGAACCCACACAAGTGGCTCAGGTAGTGCAGTTCATCCAGGATGGCACATCAATGCGAGCTGTGGCAAAAAGGTTTGCTGTGTCTGTCAGCGTAGTGTCCAGAGCATGGAGGCGCTACCAGGAGACAGGCCAGTACATCAGGAGACGTGGAGGAGGCCGTAGGAGGGCAACAACCCAGCAGCAGGACCGCTACCTCCGCCTTTGTGCAAGGAGGTGCACTGCCAGCGCCCTGCAAAATGACCTCCAGCAGGCCACAAAAGTGACTGGAGTTGAGTCAGTATGTTGGCAGCGGCCGCTAAATGTTAGTGGTAGCTGTTTAACAGTCTGATGGCCTTGAGATAGAAGCTGTTTTTCAGTCTCTCGGTCCCTGCTTTGATGCACCTGTACTGACCTCGCCTTCTGGATGATAGCGGGGTGAACAGGCAGTGGCTTGGGTGCTTGTTGTCCTTGATGATCTTTATGGCCTTCCTGTGACATCGGGTGGTGTAGGTGTCCTGGAGGGCAGGTAGTTTGCCCCCGGTGATGCGTTGTGCAGACCTCACTACCCTCTGGAGAGCCTTACGGTTGTGGGCGGAGCAGTTGCCGTACCAGGCGGTGATACAGCCCGACAGGATGCTCTCGATTGTGCATCTGTAGAAGTTTGTGAGTGCTTTTGGTGACAAGCCGAATTTCTTCAGCCTCCTGAGGTTGAAGAGGCGCTGCTGCGCCTTCTTCACAACGCTGTCTGTGTGGGTGGACCAATTCAGTTTGTCCGTGATGTGTACACCGAGGAACTTAAAACTTTCCACCTTCTCCACTACTGACCCTTCACCCAAAACACTCCTGGTGTCACAGCCATTTCACCTCTTGACGCTAGGGGTCAGATTTTTTTACATTTTTAAATAATGTTCCCAAGGTAAACGGATTATTTCTCAGGTCCAGATCGTAGAATATGCATATAATCTATTTAGGATAGAAAACACTCCAAAGTTTCCAAAACTGTCAAAATATTTTCTGTGAGTATAACAAAACTGATTCTGCAGGCGAAAACCTGAGAAAATCTAACCCGGAAGTGATATATATATTTTTTTATCTGTGTTTCCTGGCCCGTCTTTCTTCCATTTAAAGGGGTATCAACCAGATTCATTTTCCAATGGCCACCTCAGGCTGTGACCAGGCTTTAGACATAGTTTCAGGCTTTTATTTTGAAAAATTAGCAAGATTTTTCAAAAGTAGTCAGGTGTCCTCTGAATAGTTCCTGCGCGCGAGAGGGTAGCTCTCCATTTCCTTTTTCTCTCTTATTGAATAGGTTACGGTTTAAATATTATCGATTATGTTTGTTAAAAACAACCTGAAGATTGATTATAAAAAACATTTGACATATTTCTACGACCATTACGGATACTTTTTGGAATTTTCGTTGAACGGCACGAGGCTTTGGTTTTCTGAACATAATGCGCAACCCAAATGGCATTTTTTTGTTATAAAAGTAATATTTATCGAACAAAAATAACATTTGTTGTGTAACTGGGAGTCACGTGAGCGCAAACATCCGAAGATTGTCAAAGGTAAGCGATTCATTTTATTGCTTTTCTGACTTTCGTGACCATGCTAATTTGGGGCTAGCTGTTCTAGCATTGATTGATACACTCACAAAAGCTTGGATTTCTTTCTCTGTAAAGCATATTTTCACAATCTGATACGATAGGTGGATTAACAACAAGCTAAGCTGTGTTTTGGTATATTTCACTTGTGATTGCATGATTATAAATATTTTTTGTAATATTTTGCGCCCTGCAATTCAACACACCAGGTTTGATGAGAGACAAGAAATCAGGAGTGGACCAAGGTGCAGCGTGATTGGAATACATCTTTTAATTCCACGAAGAACACTTAACAAATTAACAAACGAAACGTGAAGCCAACGTAGTGCTCATAGGCAACTAAACATGGACAACAAACCAACATGGAAAATGGCAACCTAAATAGGCTCCTCAATCAGAGACAACGATAAACAGCTGTCTCTGGTTGGGAACCCACTCAGGCCACCACAAACCCACAACCCATAGACAATACAAAATCCCCATAGATAACAAAAAACCCTAGACAAGCAAAACCCTAGACAATACAAAACTAAACAAACCACCCCTTGTCACACCCTGACCTAACCAAATAATAAAGAAAGCAAATATAACTAAAGTCTTAGCGTGACACCTGGACCCTTTATAACCCTTTTCTTGTTGTTTGTCAGTACCCCAGACAGTTTTTAGGTCCATTGGTTGAGTATTTAGACGCAGATAATAAGCTGATTCTATCCCCGTCTTCCCCATAGAAACCCCATGCAACGTCAAAGTCCATCATAAATACCTCCCAAAACACACCGCTCTGGCCTCTCATGACTGCAATAATTTTTCTGTAAATGTATGTCAGTAGGAAAAATTTACCCACTGTATTTTTTTATTTTCTTATTGAAATCCTGGAAGTAGATTAATGCGTGCAATGGAATTGGGACCCGTGCGTGGTTTAAGGATGCAAACAATAATTTTATTTTCTCACTCCCTCACCATATTTGCTGCCCTTGTCAAATTGAATTACAATAAAGAATGTCAGATCGAGAACGAAGAGGAAATTGGAGATATGCCTTATTTTCAGAATGGTACTGTTGTGCCATATCGGTTTGAGCCGGAGTATACTGAGGCACGGTTGTTCCATTTGTTTACTGTCCAAGAGAAAAGAACTAGAGAGAGACAGGAACGAGCAGATGTGGAGGAAACACAGGCTCTTCCCAGAACACACGGTGGTGGTGCAGTTGTGGGAGATGCCTACCTCTACCAACAGACAGTGAATGTCTCGGCTGTCAAGAATTTTTTTTTTTTTAATTTTATTTTACCGTTATTTTACCAGGTAAGTTGACTGAGAACACATTCTCATTTGCAGCAACGACCTGGGGAATAGTTACAGGGGAGAGGAGGGGGATGAATGAGCCAATTGTAAACTGTGGATTATTAGGTGACCATGATGGTTTGAGGGCCATATTGGGAATTTAGCCAGGACACCGGGGTTAACACCCCTACTCTTACGATAAGTGCCATGGGATCTTTAATGACCTCAGAGAGTCAGGACACCCGTTTAACGTCCCATCCGAAAGACGGCACCCTACACAGGGCAGTGTCCCCAATCACTGCCCTGGGGCATTGGGATATTTTTTAGACCAGAGGAAAGAGTGCCTCCTACTGGCCCTCCAACACCACTTCCAGCAGCATCTGGTCTCCCATCCAGGGCCTGACCAGGACCAACCCTGCTTAGCTTCAGAAGCAAGCCAGTAGTGGTATGCAGGGTGGTATGCTGCTGGCTTTGGGACCAGCTTATTCCGATAATGGTGGTAGAACATGGTGTGTGTGTAACACTCTGATTTCTTGTCTCTCATCAAACCTGGTGTGTTTGAAACTTTCTTCAGAATACCCAGGATCAACTGGAAACAACTTGCTATTGCCAGTCTAGCTTTTATACCAATACTATCCTAACTAGCCCATACACAAAAGGAAGAAAAACTGCCTCAAACTTGACCACTAAACCTTTGAACAATGAGTTAGCTATACATTCTTCAAGTATACAAGACCAAGAGAGCCATCAATAGTATTGAGGCAGGTAGCCTTTCGGTTAAAGTTTTGGACCAGTAACCGGAAGGTTGCTGGTTCTAATCACCTAGCAGATAAGGTGAAAAATCTGTCTATGTGCCCTTATGAGTAAGGCCCTTAATCCTAACTGCTCCTGTTAGTTGTTCTGGATAAGAGCATCTGCTAAATTATGTAAATGTATTGTGCTACCATCAATACGGCTTATAAATTAATATGCTTAATGATCCCTGAGCCTGTTTTAGTTTATGTTGTATAGGCCTAGGCCTATTTATTTTATTGATTGTTGTCTATAACATTGTCATGCATATATTTTCTGTCTCTCTAGACAATACAGACTGATCTCTTATCGGATCACCCTGGAGTGAATGCTGAGGGGAGAACATCTAGCTCGAAGTCAACGACGGGTATTCTCAGTCTCTGTGGAGGCAACAATTACATCTAACTACCCTGACCCCAACAGCAGCAACATTGGGTTCCAGGATGTTGAGAAGGCTCATAGCGTCTTATACGAATAACATTTTCAAGAAATAACATTGTAGTTAAAACATTTTTATACACATATTACTGTTATTATAAAACAACAATTACAGAGTTACTATGACTTTCACACTGTCACTCAGCATTAGTTAGACCAGGGATTTACAACATTTTCCTGGAGAGCAACAGGTGAGCTTGATTAGAGTTGGGTTGGATTGAAAACCAATAGGACGGTAGCTCTCTAGGTACAAGGGTTGAGAACCGTGGGGTTATGAAAAACCTGTGGTAGAAAAAGTACCCAATTTTTCATACTTGAGTAAAAGTAAATATACCTTAATAGAAAATGACTCAAGTAAAAGTGACCAAGTAAAATAATACTTGAGTAAAAGTCTAAAAGTATTTGGTATCAAAAGTTAAAGTATACATCAATTCAAATTCCTTATATTAAGCAAGCCAGACGGCACCAAATTCACGATTATCCAGGGGCACACTCCAACACACATCATTTACAAATGAAGCATATATGTTTAGAGTCTGTCAGATCAGAGGATTGCCCAGGGATGTTCTCTTGATAAGGGTGTGAATTTCACAATTTTCCTGTCCTGCCAAGCATTCAAAATGTAACAAGTAGTTTTTAGTGTCAGGGAAAATGTATGAGGTGAAAAGTAAAAGTTGTCAAAAATATAAATACAGATACCATAATAAACTACTTAAATAGTTCTTTCAAGTATTTTTCCTTAAGTACTTTACACCACTGTGTAAAACACAGGAAAGACCCGAATTGCATGCTCTTTGCGTCCTCTCTCCTTCTCAAAAAACATTGGATGAGAACAGCCAGAGCTGTGTTCTGAGAAGGAGACGAGGAGAGAGGGCGCGAGGAGTATGCAATTGAGATCTTCTCACAGAATCCTACTCATTACGCCATGTGCTGGCTCACAACTGGGATGCAGCCCGGTTCCAAAATGTCACCCGGGCCAGATTAATCGAATCCCCTCATTGATTAGAACGGGTATTCCCATTCAAGACAATGATGGCATAATGGGTAGACTGCCGGCCTTTGCGAGTGTACCCATAGGAGCAAAGCAGGAAGTGTACCCATCAATCTGTGTTGTGATTTGTTGAATCAACTCAACTGACATAAAATACATTCAATTTCTTGAGCCACATCAGTTTGCATCATTTGAATGAACGTTCTACACTACCATGTAAATTATTGCATCACGCGCTCTAAGAGGTACCGACGTGCCAACGACGTGCCAAGTCTGGAATCAACAGGACCCTACCCCGAAGCCATAGGACTGCTAAACAGGTAACAAAATAGCTACCTAGACTATCTTTTTTCATCAGTTTTGCACAAACTTTGACTAATCACATATGCTGTTACCGTTTATTTTCTGTCACTATTCCTAGTCATACAGTACCAGTCAAAAGTTTGGACACACCTACTCATTCTAGGGTTTTTCTTTATTTTTACTATGTTCTACATTGTAGAATAATAGTGAAGAGATCAAAACTATGAAATAACCAAAAAAGTGTTAAAGAACATATTTTATATTTGAGATTCTTCAAATAGCCTTGATTTGCCTTGATGACAGCTTTGCACACTCGTGGCATTCTCTAAATAGGTCAGGAGCCAGACAGGGAGCCAAAGAAGGAATGGAAATTAATTATTTAGGCTATATTATTTAAATTATTTGAAGGCTAAAGCCTACAAAGAAATACATTGTGAAGCATTATGAGTGCGACACAATAGTCTGGTGGGGATATAAAAGGCTCAGCATTTAATTAAACAACATTTCGTTAATTGAGCATATAGGCTGTGACTGACTTAGAATGAAATACAAATTAAACAAAAAAATATTTATATGTGCCTTTTGAATAAATTTTTAGAATAAATTTTTAGAAACATGACTTTGGCCAGTCTGTGGCTTCAAGCTCATGCAACAGTGCCTGGAAAGCAGGCCAGCAGTGGAAAATATCCTCTCCACACTTGCAGAGCCAATGGGGACTTAAACACCATTTGGCCACGCTTGCCAGGTTGGGCATGGATGCATTTTTTTTTTTTAATATACAGTTGAAGTCAGAAGTTTACATACACCTTAGCCAAATACATTTAAACTCAGTTTTTCACAATTCCTGACATTTAATCCTAGTAAAAATTCTCTGTCTTAGGTCAGTTAGGATCACCTCTTGATTTTAAGAATGTGAAATAATAGTAGAGAGAATGATTTATTTCAGTTTTTATTTCTTTCATCACATTCCCAGTGGGTCAGAAGTTTACATACACTCAATTAGTATTTGGTAGCATTGCATTTAAATTGGTGAACTTGGGTCAAACATTTCGGATAGACTTCCACAAGCTTCTCACAATAAGTTGGGTGAATTTTGGCCCCTTCCTCCTGACAAAGCTGGTGTAACTGATTCAGGTTTGTAGGTCTACTTGCTCGCACACGCTTTTTCAGTTCTGCCCACAAATTGTATATGGTATTGAGGTCAGGGCTTTGTGATGGCCACTCCAATACCTTAACTTTGTTGTCCTTAAGCCATTTTGCCACAGCTTTGGAAGTATGCTTGGGGTCATTGTCCATTTGGAAGACCCATTTGCGACCAAGCTTTAACTTCCTGACTGATATCTTGAGATGTTACTTCAATATATCCACAGAATTTTCCTACCTTATGATGCCATCTATTTTGTGAATTGTACCATTCCCTCCTGCAGCAAAGCACCCCCACAACATGATGCTTCCACCCCCGTGCTTCACGGTTGGGATGATGTTCTTCGGCTTGCAAGCCTCCCCCGTTTTCCTCTAAACATACCGATGGTCATTATGGCCAGACAGTTCTATTGTTGTTTCATCAGATCAGAGGACATTATTCCAAAGAGTACGATCTTTGTCCCCATGTGCAGTTGCAAACCGAAGTCTGTCTTTTTTTATGGCGGTTTTGGAGCAGTGGCTTCTTCCTTGCTGAGCGGCCTTTCAGGCTATGTCGGTATAGGACTCCTTTTATAGTGGATATAGATACTTTTGTACCTGTTTCCTCCAGCATCTTCACAAGATCCTTTGCTGTTGTTCTGGGATTGATTTGCACTTTTTAAGTATGTTCATATCTAGGACATAGAATGCATCTCCTTCCTGAGCGGTATGACAGCTGTGTGGTCCCATGGTGATTATACTTGCGTACTATTGTTTGTACAGATGAACGTGGTACCTTCAGGCATTTGTAAATTGCTCCCAAGGATGAACCAGACTTGTGGAGGTCAATCATTTTCTTCTGAGGTCTCGGCTGATTTCTTTAGATTTTCCCTTGATGTCAAGCAAAGAGGCACTAAGTTTGAAGGTAGGCCTTGAAATACATCCACAGGTACACCTCCAATTGACTCAAATGATGTCAATTAGCCTATCAGAAGCTTCTAAAGCCATGACATGATTTTCTGGAATTTTCCAAGCTGTTCAAATGCACAGTCAACTTAGTGTATGTAAAATTCTGACCCATTGGAATTGTGATGCAGTGAATTATAAGTGAAATAATCTGTCTGTAATTTACTGTTGCAACTGACTTGCAAAACTATAGTTTGTTAACAAGACATTTTTGAAGTGGTTGAAAAACTAGTTTTTTTGACTCCAACCTAATTGTATGTAAACTTCCGACTTCAACTGTAGCCCAAGATGTGGCGGTTCACACCTCGCTCGGCTATTAGGCAATTCTTTAGTAAATGTTGAATGGTCTATTGTTCAGCTAATAGTCCATCCTGCTATGCTTGTGAAAAAGTAATAATACTGCTTTTTCGCCTTTCCACATTTTAAAGATTCCAATTGATAAAGTGTTTTTAGCCACAATCTGCCACCAACCCCAATTAATACATTTGGGCACAGTGGATAGCGTGCTGGACTTTGGGGTAGAATGTTGAGGGTTCGAAACCTGCTCCCTGCTTGTTTCATTTCATTATTATGCCGGTCTCAGAGCACACAGCCTGGATTTTTTACTCCCATCTTGTTCCTTGCTCTCTTCCACGCGTCATTCAGCACGCTTGTGGGCGTGCTGGCAGGATGTACTGTTTTTTACTCTGTAAATATGAATTACAAATCAGCTTTTACTTAAATCATGTTTCTAGTCTATAGCATAGTTACAATGTGTAATCATTGATGTCCCAGGAGCAGGAGTGGTAAAACACTGTTGAAGTGTATAATTGTAATACATACATGTAGACACAGCATCATTCAAAGAATGGAGTTTATACACCTGGTATTGGATATGACTGAAAAAAACCTTGCTAAATAGCGATTTTTGTAAATTAACTCAATGACAATAAAATATGCACAATCGTTTGTCTCTGCATTAACTAACGTATTCCTCTCAATTGTAAACTTTTTGCTTGACTCATTATGACGTTATAAATACTTAAATGTGCTTCCCGCGTAATGTTTTGTCAGCCATCTTTGCTGAAGAAAGTCATCAGGAACGGGTGGCTCGCGTCAAACTCGTCATTGGAACCACTCCATATGATTGGTCATATAAAAACCTTGGGGCCCAAATGCATAACGAGTGCTCTCACTCCCCCTTGTGGTGGTCTGGGGCAATGAAGAGGTGATGCTGGGTCCGGCAGTGTAAGCTTGCAACTTTTAAAGGAGGAACCACTGTTGGCCCACCCACCAGGGAGCCAGGCTCAGCCAATCAGAATGAGTTTTTACCCACAAAAAGGATTTATTACAGACAGAAATAGTCTTCACTTTCATCAGCTGTCCGGGTGGTTGGTCTCAGATGATCCTGCAGGTGAAGAAGTTACATGTGGAGGTCCTGGGCTGCCATGGTTACACGTGGTCTGCGGTTGTGAGGCTAGTTTTACATACTGCCACATTCTTTAAAACGAAGTTGAAGGCGAATAATGTTAGAGAAATTAACATTCAATTCTCTGGCAACAGCTCTGGTGGACATTCCTGCAGTCAGCATGCCAATTGCACGCTCCCTGAAAACTTGAGTCATCTGTAGCATTGTGTTGTGTGACAAAACTGCACATTTTAGGTGCACCTGTGTAATGAGCATGCTGTTTAATCAGCTTCTTGATATGCCAAGTGGATGGATTATATTGGCAAAGGAGAAATGCTCACTTAAAGGGATTTGAGAGAAAAGCTTTTTGTGCGTATGGAACATTTCTGGTATCTTTTATTTCAGCTCATGAAACTTGGGACCAACACTTTACATGTTGGGTTTATATTGTTGTTCAGTATAGTTGGGTCTTATCAATCACTTAAAAACTTTTTGTAATTATTTCTTACCTAGCAGGATGACTGTGGGCATTTTTGCTTACTTTTTGTTCTAAAAAGAGATGGCTAGGCCGGGTGACAATAGATAACTGAGTGATATTAAATCCGAAGGAACGACTGATCACATCAGAAAAAGGATAACTAAACTGGAATTACTGAGTCTACCACTCCAGATATCCACTGGCAAATCTGGTATTAGAGCTTCTGGTATTGGGCTGAAATGGCTAGCTTGCTTTCTTACCTGAGAAGAAGTGCCAGCTGGGATTCTGCCATGTTGCAATGTGGCTACTGGCTAGATACCTGGGGATTTGAAAACCTTCCATTTAGCTAGCCAATCAATTACATTGGAAGAAAAAGCTGTTCAATAATGCTTCCAGTCGTATTTGAGTAACATGTCATTGTAGATTTGCGAGCACACAGAGATCATATCGCGCAAGCACAGGTACATTTTAGAGAGAGCGCAGGCAAGAATGAGCAGGGAGATGCGTGCTCACACCTTCATTTCTTGCTCTCAATTCCACTTTCTGGGCACGCAACATTTTTCATTGAGCTCTCAACTATCTCTCAGGTCCTCAACATGAACCTCTGCCCCTTTGACACGTTTTATCTGAACTCTCAACTCTCTCCACACAAGCTCAACATTATTCTCCGCGTTCTCAACATGCCCCACTGCTTCTTTGAATTGTGAGATGGAAAGGACGCCATAGGTTTCTCGACTTTAGAAGGGATTGTGTGGCGATTAGTTTAGCAACTGCGTGACACAGATGCAACTGCATGGCAACGTGAACACGATTGGTCAACAGTCTGCTGGGTGGGGCGTTATACGTTTCTCCATTCATTGACCAATGAGTTTCCCCTCCTCATTTATCACATTATTGCTTTAGAGGGAGGGAGAATTGCAGAGGCAGGGAGGTCGTGAAAACTGAAAGCCAGTCAGAAGGATGGTAGAGAGGGAGGTAGAGGAGCAGAGCCTGTACTCTATCAAGCCAGGGAGGCTTATATAGACATGGTAGACAGGAGGTAGAAGGGGAACCTGCAGGGGTCAGTCATTTTTCTGTATGTGTGTGTCTCTGAGGAGAGGGTGTGTCATCGATGGCAGGGGGTGTCGGCTCCTCCTCCTAGGACCTAGCCTCTCAACCAAGTACTGAATCTGCAACTGGGCCAAGTGGCCCATGAAGGACTGGCGTGTCTGTGTTTGTCTGTTTGTCTGTGTCATAGGGGACTACTGTTTGTTTCTCAACCTGGCATATCTGCCTTCCATGTTACTGCTCGCTCTCAAAGGATGGACATACACAGCCACAATCAATGAGTGACTCACAATCTAACGCATGCGGACACACCTTATGTATTGGATTGTTCTATCAGGTCAGGTACCATGGGAAAAGAGCATTTACTTCTCAGATGAATGTTTTTCTATTTTCCTATCAATGGCAAAGCCTTGTGTTTCAACCCGTACCAGGGATTTTATGAAGCACAGCTATGATTTTCTAACAGGACGCTTAAGATCTGTATCATACTTATAATACCTCTAATATAGCAGCCAATTAAAGTTAAGTGCCTTGGCACATCAATGGCACCTGCAGATTTTTCACCTCGGGATTTGAACTAGTGAACTTTCGGTTTCTGGCCCAAGGATTTAACTGCTAGGCTGTGCAGACACACGTGCAAATCAGTAAACATGGAAGATGTGTGTAAGGAAAGCTGCAATATGTGACTTTTTATGCGACCCGACAAAATTCAACAGTTTAAAAAAAAAATCAACAGTTTAAAAATATAATATTTTTGATTACGGAAAAGATATTTCACAGAAGTTTAGATAGTTGTCACGCCTGCTCCCGCTCTTCCCCCCTGGCACTCGAGGGAGCCAGGCTCCCCAGCATTGTGCACTCCTGCCATCATCATTACGCACACCTGCCTTCCCCTCGTCACGCGCTTCAGCAATTATTGGATTCACCTGGACTCAACCACCTCTGTCATTACCTTCCCTATATCTGTCTGGTTCCCAGCTCTGTTCCCTGCATCTGCATTAATGTTTGCATGTCTTTGGATACTCGTGTGCTGACGCTAGTCCTGTCCTGTTAGTCCCGCATTAAATGTTCAACTCCCGTACCTGCTTCTCATCTCCGGCGTCGGTCTTTACAATAGTACAATGATTCTCTACACTATACTTGCTTGTTTTGTCACAAACTAAAATTAGGTCTACTATTTGCATTTTTACAACCAGTGATTTCTGCATAGTGCATCTTTAAGCCACTGGAACAGTGCTTAAAAGGGGGCAAAGGGGACATTTTAGCATGCTTGCCAACTGGCTAAAGCAAAAGTTTAATATATCAAGTGATGTATGGAGAAAAGTTCTTCAACAACCTTGTTCAGCAAGCGGTTGATAGAACTGGCAGTCGACGCTGTTGTTCACCGGTAAGGCAACATTTCAGATGAACTCCTGGCTAGCCATTGGCGTTGCAGCTAGCTAGCTGTATCATTCATCCTACTTAACTGGCCAGCTGAATAAATGACTAACCATATAATTGCTAGCTAAACTTTAACATGAGTTACTGACTATTGAACACTATTTGTCAAACTACTTCACTCCCCTGTCTGTTTATTGATGCATTGGAGACCGAAAAAGTTGGCTATATGGCTAAATGCCCCTCCTGATTTTACTGCAAATAGGCTTACTGTTCTGTATACTCAGTGTATGTAACAACTCAAATTCCTACCAAGTACTACGGCAAAAGAACGGACTCATATTCACTTTATCCGTTTGACCCATTCTTCAATCTTGACTGGGATATAAAGTATATTTTAGTTGTGTGGGTTGTAGACTCCGTCTCATGCTACCACTAGAGCGAGAGCACCGCCAGCATTCAAAAGTGACCAAAACATCAGCCAGGAAGCATAGGAACTGAGAAGTGGTCTGTGGTCACCACCTGCAGAATCACTCCTTTTTTGGGGGTGTCTTGCTAATTGCCTATAATTTCCACCTTTTGTCTATTCCATTTGCACAACAGCATGTGAAATTTATTGTCAATCAGTGTTGCTTCCTAAGTGGACAGTTTGATTTCACAGAAGTGTGATTGACTTGGAGTTACATTGTGTTGTTTAAGTGTTCCCTTTATTTTTTTGAGCAGTGTACAAAACTATTGCATTTGGTAATCCTTAAAATGTGGCCATTGAAAGGGTTAGTTAGTTGCATCCGTCCTCAGGGAACTGTCCGCTGATCGCTAACAACAGGGTGGCACGTTTTTTGATGTTATGCTATGGAGTTCCCAAGCCCAGAAGACTCACCTGGGGATAGGGGGATGGACACATGTTAGTTCTTATAAAAGTCTGGGAGATGTGTACAGGGAGGGAGACGAGTCTGAGTGAGTACATTACATCCAGTCCAACCAGTTTCCCTGGATAATATGCGATCACACAGGCAGACTGCCATAGTCAAGGATATTTACTGAGTGCATCAAGTATACTATTATGACTGGAGCTTACTTCTCTGTGCTCTAGAGAGATCACTGGTAGTTGGTCAGAAGGCTCTGGAGTAGGGGTGTGCTGATATCGTTGTAATCGTATCCGTTTTATCTGAATTGATACTCGTCATCAGATTTACTTGTCATAAGAAAATCCGGAAGTGCGCTTTCAATGCCGGTAAAGTCCGATACCTCAAGTGCGTATTACTGCGCTATCACACACATCGTTAAACGACCTGACAGATGACAATGCACACAATTTACTTACATAGTCCTATTCAATTATCAACAACATACACTGTAGGCTAATAAATTGCCTAATGCACCATATATTGTTTCACTTTCGAGAGGAGCAAAACGTTTCTCTCCCGACACTTATGCCACAACATTGTTTATTTTGATTATACAAATCTACATTTGTAATTTTATTTTCTAAAAGATCTGTCGCTCTGTAAACATGCCTGGGTTAGAATAAATAAGAATAGCAAGCAAGCATGGGCTGGGATCACAACAGACGTCGTCAGCAATGTAGTAATTATACGGACAGTATAAGTAGGCTGACTAAATAACCATATAGCGTCAGCAGAGTTGACAAGAAATAACCAGATTGAACAACAATGACTAGCTACGGATGCTGATTCATACACGATGTTTGGAGAAGGGGAGACTTGTGCCCTGAGACGAGTGACCGTGTGAGTGCCAACTGTAAAGTTTGGTGGAGGAAGAATAATGGTCTGAAGCAATTTTTCATAGTTCGGGCTAGGCCCCTTAGTTCCAGTGAAGGGAAATCATAACACTACAGCTTACAATTACATTCTAAACGATTCTGTGCTTCCGAATTTGTGGCAATAGTTTGGGGAAGACACTTTCCTGTTTCAGCATGACAATGTCACTGTGCACAAAGCAAGAGCCCAACAGAAATGCTTTGTGTGGAAGAACTTGCCTGGCCTGCACAGAGCCCTGAACTCGACCCTATAGAACACCTTTGGGATGAATTGGAATGCTGACAGAGCTAGGCCTAATCGCCAAATATCAGTGCCCGACCTCACTAATGCTCTTGTGGCTGAAAGGAAGCAAGTCCCCGCAGCAATTTTCTAACATCTAGTAGAAAGCCTTCCCAAAATAGTGGAGGCTGTTATAGCAGTAAAGGGGGACCAACTCCATATTAATGCCCCTGATTTCGGGATGAGATGTTCAACGAGCAGGTGTCCACATACTCATGTAGTGTAAGTGCTACACTCCCCCGGTAAGTGTTTGTTTGTGTTTGTGCATGAGGTTGGGGCCTTATTGCTGGCAGTGTTGAATTATAACTACCACTGATCAGCCATGCAGCACTAAAAATGACATAGTTTCCCTCATCTATTGGGTGTAATATTATATTGCTATGAATTGAATGTAATCAGAACACCATGCAACAAAACTATTGCTCACTCAAGGCAAAATTCCAATGGAAACTGTTATTGTCAGGTGGGTATTGTCTTTGCTTGATTCAGTGAATATTTCAACAAACATGTGTATCTTCTTTGTCCAGAAGACAAAGGGTCTATACATTGAAGACAAAAGAGCTACCTCCACACCCCAGACCTCCAAAGAGGTTGTTTTGGGGATCCGGCTAACATCTGACCAGGGGATGCCAAGAAGAAGCCTAAACCTGATAACCTAACCTAAGTCAAAGTCAGGAGAACTACTGGCACATTGCACAACATAAATGTCACTCGGAGGATAGGAAGGGAAGACTGTAATGTTACTGCTACCATAGAGCATTTATAAATTGTCAAAAATACTAGGGTGTTGAGTTGTGATTAGTGGTGTAAAGTACGTCAGTCAAAATACTTTAAAGTACTACTTAAGTCATTTTGGGGGTATCTGTACTTTACTATTTACAGTTTTGACAACTTACTTTTACTTCACTGCATTCCTAAAGAAAATAATGAATTTTTTACTCCATACATTTTCCCTGACACCTAATGTTACGTTTTGAATGCTTAGCAGGACAGGAAAATTGTCCAATTCACACACCTATCAAGAGAACATTCCTGGTCATCCCTACTGCCTCTGATCTGGCGGACTCATTAAACACACATGCCTTGTTTCAAAATGTCTGAGTGCTGATATGTGCCCCTGGCTATCCGTAAATAAATTAAATCAAGAAAATGGTGCTGTCTGGTTTGCTTAATATTAGGAATTTAATGATGTATACTTTTACTTTTGATACTTAATTACATTTACTTATATTTCAAACCAAATACTTTTAGACTTTTACTCAAGTAGTGTTTAACTGGGTAACGTTCACTTTTACTTGAGTCATTTTCCATTAAGGTATCTTTACTTTTACTCTAGTATGAGAATTGGATACTTTTTGCACCACTGGTAGTGATGTGCAGTTCTCGAACGATTCATTTCTTAAACAACTCTTTTTACTGGCTCGAGAGTCATGATTCATTTTTTCTGAGTGACTCTTTCATTAGTCCTCCATTTGAACTGCTGCCCGCAATGAGTCCTACAGCAGGATTGATACATGCTCCTCCGGCTCAGCGGCTCCAGAGACGTGCACTGACCAACGTGCACTGACCAACAACTGTCTGTCATATACGCACAGGAAAATGCATCATGCTTCAAGCAGCATAAAGAAGAAAAATAGTTCAGAACTAATAATTGATCGCATGGTGCAAGAATGAATGCAATGAATTGATTATTGAATGTTATGATGGACACAGGTTTGTAGAAGCAAAACATAAATGGCATCTGCTCAACAAACTCGAGAATGAGTCGTTTGGGGGGCTGCAGTTCGTGAACGATATTGTGCTTATCACCCTCACGGCTTTCAAGCAGTGCATTCCACCCAGAGTCATTCACAATCTAGTCTGGTTGCGGCCAAAATTAGACCTTGTTTAAAATGTATCAAGATATAATCTTATTTGTATGCCTAGCAATAAAAAAATTACATTGTTTAGTAGAAATATTTGTTATGTTGACTGAACAAGTCGAACAGATCAGAATCAGTAGAAAGAGAGGAACTTCCCATCACTATTGTTGAGGTTTGATGATCTATTGTTGTGTATCTGTATACTTTGAATATAAATGTAAAAAAAAAAATATATAGGCCCATAAGGCTACTATTGAATTGACCAATTTTTTGTTGTTGTATTTTACCGCCTTTCTCTCCTCAATTTCGATCTTGTCTCATCGGTGCAACTCCACAAATGGCTCGGGAGTCGAAGGTCGAGTCATGCATCCTCCGAAACAAGACCCGCCAAACCTCGCTCCTTAAATAACACCCGCCCAGAAGCCAGCAGCACCAATATGTAGGAGGAAACGGCGTACGACTAAGGTCAGCCTGCAGGCGCCCGGCGCGCCACTAGGAATCGCTAGAGCGTGATGAGCCAAGTAAAATCCCCCCGGCCAAATACTCCCCTAACCCGGACGACGCTGGGACAATTGTGTGCCGTCCTATGGGACTCCTGATCACAGACAGTTGATCAAACCCGGGACTGTAGTGCCTTAGACCGCTGCGCCACTCGGCTGCAAAATAGTTTTCATTGCTAAACTATGAACGTCTGGTAAAAACTTGGGTTCACATGTATTTGATGTTCCAAGTACAGGTTGATGTTTGTGCTTTCGACAACCTCTGTGTCATGCCAAAAATGTACTTTTTTGCCATAAACAGAAACAGCTGATAGAGGAATGGGACAGTTAGGCTGCCACAATTGAAAGCAGTTTTGACCAAAGCTATAAATAAATCAGGTTTGGTTTCACTTGCTAATGTGCACAGGATGTTGCTAAATCCCCCATTTCCATCATCAAACTAAGCAATTCCTATGTCATGTTAGCTGTGTAGCAATGGACATGTTTAGAAGCTAATTGCTTAACAGCAAACAATATTCAAGTTATTGGGAAAGTGTGAACAAAGGTATATGTCAAGGTTAAAATTCTATTGTGAAAAGACATGTTTTTTTCTCCGCTACAATCAATTCTGCTCCACGAGAGTCCAACATTTTTTCTCTGTGCTCCATTGAACGGTGAGTCTATGCAATTCTGAGCAGACACTCCATCAGACAGCTCTGTCAGTCTAGCACACTCATACAGTATGTTGCACGAGATAAAGCGTGCTCAAGTGCAGTCATGCAATTACTCTCATGCAATTACTCTCACTTTATTTAAAATGGAAATTGATAACACAGGCTTGGCCTAAAATGTTTGATATGGTTTTCTTTCTATAGGCTAGACTGTGACACAGAAGTGTCAGAGGTAGGTGGCATAACCTTTGGTGCATTTTTCATGTGCCCACCTCTGTCAGGAAGAGCACTTCACACACTTCTCTCCCTGCACAAGACGCAGCAAAACCCTCGTCACAGACCAGACAAGGACAGATCTCCCAGCTGCCTGGTTAGTGTTGTTGTTCCTCTCTTTTTACTTTGTTGCTAAGCTTGTCCCTTGCCTTTGGCACCACCACCTTGTTTTTTCTCTCCCCTGCTTCCTCTTCCAGGGCACATTTGACCAGGGTGTCAGTGAGAATGGCAGTCACTTTCTTCTTCCTCCCCTTATTGGCAACCTTCCTTGGCGCAGCCTTGGTTAAAGGCCTGACAGCCACAGTGCTGAAACCATCAGCAGAGGTTGATGGGACCAAGGGCGTAACTTTGTGTTGCATATTGGGGGGTTCAGAGGATTATTGTTACGGTGTTCACCCCCCCCTCTTGGGGGGTCCGGGGGCATGCCCCTCCAGTCATATTTTTTTTGTTGTTGCTGTGAAATGGTTGTTTCTGGTGAATTTTGAAGGGCAAAATATCCAAAAATGTCTTGATAATTTGGTCAATATACTCCAATCACAACAGAAATACCAATATGTTTCTATATTGCTTTAAACTGTGTTCTTACTCTTAACAGTTCAGAAAATCCTCTCCACGCCCCTTCTTTAACTACATTTTAAATGTTTCTATTTGTGTACCCTTTACCACGCTTGGCTAGTACATGGTCTTGAATAACAAATGTATTATACCCAATTCATTTAAAAGGAGTCAAGGCAATCTGAGTCCGGAAACTTCATACATGGTTACACAATTTAATTTCAGTATTAATTCAGTGACGGTCAAAATATAACTTTTCAATATGGCATCATGCTCAAGCAATTGACATAGCAACAACTCATTGTGATTCACCATCAAGTAAAAAAACAGCACATTCAATAACAGTGAATATACAAAGGTGGGCAATGAGTGGTAAAGAGAGAGGTCAAATCTTCAGTTTAAATCATCTAAAAGGGATACTTTGGGATATAGGCAATGAGGCCCGCTGTCCACTTCCCTAGTGGGAATATGGCGGAAGTTTGAGGTAGTTTCTCCAGCATATAACTGGAAGTCTATGGGTGTCTATTACCTTTACCTCACTTTGTACTTCCACACCGAGACGTAACAATGGTATCCACAAGTTCATCTGTTTCTGGGGAAGTAGATAAAGACCCCCCATCAGCTCCCAGCTGTGCCCTGGACACCATATGTGAATTGATTGCCCCCCATCTATCGTCAGAGTTCGTACTGCTAGGTGACCTAAATTGGGATATGCTTTACACCCCGGCCGTCCTACAATCTAAGCTAGATGCCCTCAATCTCACACAAATTATCAAGGAACCTACTAGGTACAACCCCAAATCCATAAACATGGCAACCTCATAGATAACATCCTGACCAACTTGCCTTCTAAATACACCTCTGCTGTTTTCAATCAGGATCGCAGCGATCACTGCCTCATTGCCTGCGTCCGTTATGGGTCCGCGGTCAAACGACCAGCCCTCATCACTGTCAAACGCTCCCTAAAACACTTCTGCTAGCAGGTCTTTCTAATTGACCTGGCCCGAGTATCCTGGAAGGATATTAAGCTCATCCCGTAAGTAGAGGATGCCTGGTTCTTTAAAAGTTCTTTCCTCACCATCTTAAATAAGCATGCCCTTTACAAAAAATGTAGATCTAAGAACAGATACAGCCCTTGGTTCACTCCAGACTTGACTGCCCTTGACCAGCACAAAAACACCCTGTGGCGTACTGCACTAGCTTCGAATAGTCCCCACAATATGCAACTTTTCAGGGAAGTCAGGAACCAATACACACAGTCAGTTTACACACACAGTCAAACAGAAATTTGCATCCTGCAGCACTAATTCCAAAACGTTTTGGGACACTGAAGTCCATGGAGAATAAGAGTACTTCCTCCCAGCTGCCCACTGCTCTGACACTAGGAAACACTATCACCGCTGATAGATCCATGATGATTGAAAATTTCAATAAGCATTTCTCTACGGCTGGCCATGCTATCCACCTGGCTACCACAACCCCGGCCAAAAGCTCTGCACCCCCCCCCCCCCCGCTTCTCCTTCACCCAAGTCCAGACAGCAGATGTTCTGAAAGAGCTGAAAAATCTGGATCCCTACAAATCAGCTGGGCTAGACAATCTGGACCCTCTCTTTCCTAAAATGATATGCCGCTATTTTTGCAACCCCTATAACTAGTCTGTTCAACCTCTCTTTCGTATCGTCTGAGATTCCTAAAGATTGGAAAGCGGCCGCTGTCATCCCCCTCTTCAAAGGGGGAGACATTTTAGACCCAAACTGTTACAGACCTATATCCATCCTGCCCTGCCTTTCTAAAGTCTTCAAAAGCCAAGTGAACAAACGGATCACCTACCATTTTCAATCCCACTGTACCTTCTCCGCTATGCAATCTGGTTTCCGAGCTGGTCACGGGTGCACCTCAGCCACGCTCAAGGTCCTAAACGATATCATAACCACCATCGATAAAAGTACTGTGCAGCCGTCTTCATCGACCTGGCCAAGGCTTTCGATTCTGTCAATCACCGTATTCTTATAGGCAGACTCAACAGCCTTAGTTTCTCTAATGACTGCCTCGCCTGGTTCACTAACTACTTCTCAGACAGTGTGTCAAATCGGAGGGCCTGTTGTCCGGACCTCTGGCAGTCTCTATGGGGTGCCACAGGGTTCAATTCTCGGGCCAACTCTTTTCTCCGTATATATGAATGATGTCGCTCTTGCTGCGGGTGATTCTTTGATCCACCTCTACGCAGACGACACCATTCTGTATACATCTGGCCCTTCTTTGGACACTGTGTTAACAAACCTCCAATTGAGCTTCAACGCCATGCAACACTCCTTCCGTAGCCTCCAGCTGCTCTTAAATGTTAGTAAAACTAAATGCATGCTCTTCAACCAAACGCGGCCCGCACCCGCCCGCCCGACTAGCATCACTACTCTGGACTGTTCTGACTTAGAATATGTGGACAACTATAGATACCTAGGTGTCTGGTTACACTGTAAACTCTCCTTCCAGACTCACAATAAGCATCTCCAATCCAAAGTTAAATCTAGAATCGGCTTCCTATTTCGCAACAAAGCCTCCTTCACTCATGCTGCCAAACATAGCCAAACAAACTGACTATCCTACCGATCCTTGACTTCGGCGATATCATTTACAAAATAGCCTCCAATACCCTTCTCAATAAATTGGATGCAGTCTATCACAGTGCCATCCGTTTTGTCACCAAAGCCCCATATACTACCCACCACTGTGACCTGTACGCTCTCGTTGGCTGGCCCTCGCTTCATACTTGTCGCCAAACCCACTGGCTCCAGGTCATCTATAAGTCCTTGCTAGGTAAAGCTCTTCCTTATCTCAGCTCGCTGGTCACCATAGCAACACCCACCCATAGCACGCGCTCCAGCAGGTATATTTCACTGGTCATCCCCAAAACCAACACCTCATTTGGTCACCGTTCCTTCCAGTTATCTGCTGCCAATGACTGGAACGAATTGCAAAAATCACTGAAGTTGGAGATTTTTATCTCCCTCACTAACTTTACGTTTCAGCTGTCAGAGCATCGTACTGCAGAATTTCACAGCCCATCTGTAAACAGCCCATCCAACCAACTACGATTCACATATGTTTTTGTTTTCTGCTCTTTTGCACACCAGTATTTCTACTTGCACATCCTCATGTGCACATATCACTCTCGTGTAAATTGCTAAATTGTAATTACTTCGCCACTATTGGCCTATTTATTGCCTTACCTTCTTACTTCATTTGCACACACTGTATGCAGATTTTTCTATTGTGTTATTGACTGTATGATTGTTTATCCCATGTGTAACTCTGTGTTGTTTTTGTCACACTGCTTTGCTTTATCTTGGCCGGGTCGCAGTTGTAAATGAGAACTTGTTCTCAACTGGCCTACCTGGTTAAATAAAGGTGAAAAAATATATATATGAAATTGCAAAATCCTGAAGTGTCTCTTTAAATGCTCCAAAATACCTGTTTATGCATGTCACTGCCAGCAAGGCAATTCTGGCATATTGATTTCCTATCTATGGTATCCAGCTTTTCCTTTGATGTTTTGGAAAACTGACTAATCGGAAGAGATCGGATGTATTGGCTAATCTAATTATGTCATTGCTCATTAAGTTACAAATCTCATTCCTTATTTTAGGACTAGTGTAATCATGGTTGCACGTCTTTAACCAGCTGAGAAGAACTGTGTTATCTTCTGCCTTGTCTTTTTAAAAGTTGATACATATTTCTGCGTTCTTCCTCATGACCTCTTAAAGCCTCACCCTTTCTTGGTAAGTACTGCACTGAACCTACAATCTTCAGTAGACAATGTCTCGCTTCCTCTTGTCTGACTGAAGCAGTAGATAACTGTGAGTCCACAGGGCTTGATTATTGTGCACTCACTGTAACTGAGTGGCAATGGGAGTGACTTTTAGCATGAGCTGAAAACGTCTCAATAGCCTTCCTCCAATTTCTAAAGCCTGAGCTCACAAATGCAGGGTATGATTCTGAAAAACTTTGGTGCAATGGAAGCATAAAACCCCCTTTAAAGAGGCACTGTAATGGAGCCTGGGAAATCTTCAAACCACTTCTCTTGAAATGAAAGAACTCTGTCAGCTCACTTCTGGTTAACAATAAACTTGGGATGTGGTTGATTTGGCTTTGTGCTGGTGCTGATGTCCATGTATTCTATTTGTCCTGTGACTTTGTCCCTGTCATCTGTGCTCAACTGGTCCCTGACTTGTGGCTCAGCCCCTTACAACAAACTTTCTCTTGCCAAAATAGAAGGGCCTTTCTACTGCCAAAATATGATGAAACTTAAACAAGAATACATCTACAAGATATGTCTTAAGACTACGCTTAAAGGGTGACTGTATTACCACCACACCGGCAGCCACGAGTCATGACCACAGTCAAATTCCATGTGACCATTGAGTCACGGTAACTAGGCTTATCCAAAACTACGCTCTGATGGTCATTAGTAGCCTACCAGTCGCTAATGGCCGGTAATCAGAACTCTACTGTCCCTCTAATCAAATCAAACACTCGCATTCCAACACACACTCGTGCACACACACACACATTTAAATAGTGCCACACATGCACACAAACACACACACATGCACAGTTGACCTTGTGGTTTATATTTTTGTCCTTGATGTCTTTTGTTTTGCATTGTTGTTTTGGTGTTGTATTCCTTTGTTCTTGTGACTTTTTTTATTTTTATTGGTTGTTGGCACATCTGGTGGCTAGTTGTTTGGTTGGGTTGGACAGGGATGGTGGCTCCGAGGGGGTGGAGATAGGGAGTGAAGTGGGAGATTGAGGATGGTTGAACAGCTTCACTGCAGGTGGATTGTATGTTTTAAACTTACATTTAAATAAAATAAATATCAAACACTTCATGAGAGCCCTGGCATCGAGTTTGAGGCCTACTGTATTTATTTCTCAACTTTCCTAATATTAAGCACATTGCTTCGCTTTACAACTGGAGTAGCCTACCTGGCTGGCATGAAAATGAACCATTGGAAAAGCTTCCTCAATTCGCTATTCAAGTGCATATGGATGATGTCTTTTTTTAACCCGCGCCTGTTCCGACAGGTGAAGTATAATGGCCCATTCTAAATCAAAATTAATTTCACACATATATTATTTAGTATATCTAAAGACAAGATTAAATTGAGAATAGCCTGATGGGTGAAAATATTGTAAATTGTGAATGATGCCAGGCATGTGAAGTAGGAGGCAAGAAACAGCGCATTGCATGCATCATGTAGCCTAGCCCATTGGCCAATATGTTTTCATACGGTTTGTATCACAACTAAAGTGGCCAAATAACTCCAAACATAGCCTATAGGCTTATTGATGCCGGATGTGATTAACCTCTCTAGGGTATGTGGGACGTTAGCGCCCCATACTTTAAATTCCTCAAACATACAAGTATTTTACACCATTTTAAAGCTACACTGTTGTAAATCCAGCCAAAGTGTCCGATTTCAAAAAGGTTTTACGACGAAAGCACACCAAACGATTATGTAAGGTATGAGCCAAGTCACAGAAAAAGAGCATTTTTTTCAGCTAAAGAGAGCATTAACAAAAAGCAGAAATAGACATAAAATGAATCACTAACCTTTGATAATCTTCATCAGATGACACTCGTAGGACTTCATGTTACCCAATACATGTATTTTATGTTCGGTAAAATTCATATCCAAAAATCTGAGTTTAGGCAAGACGCTACTGTATCACTTGGCAAAAAGCCTGAGAAAATGCATAGTGCCACATTAAAATGAATGACTATGAAAATTACTATAAAATCAAACTTTCATTAAATCACACATGAAAGATATCAAATTAAAGCTACACTGGTTGTGAATCCAGCCAACATGTCAGAATTCAAATAGGCTTTTCAGCGAAAGCATACGATGCTATTATCTGAGCATAGCACAATTGTAAACAAAAGAGAAAACATTTCAACCCTGCAGGAGCGACACAAAACGCAGAATAAAAATATAATTCATGCCTTACCTTTGACGAGCTTCTGTTGTTGGCACTCCAATATGTCCCATAAACATCACAAATGGTCCTTTTGTTCGATTAATTCCGTCGATATATGTCCAAAATGTCCATTTATTTTGCGCGTTTGTTCCAGAAAAACACTGGTTCCAACTTGCTCAAACATGACGACAAAATATATCAAAGATTACCTGTAAACGTTGCCAAAAAATGTCAAACTACTTATGTAATACAACTTTAGGTATTTTTTAACGTTAATAATCAATCAAATGGAAGACGGGGTGATATGTGTTCAATGCAGGATTAAAACGATATGTAGCATGCCTTCTGTTTGATTGAAACTCATGTTTAGGACACCAGGAGTGCCTCGACTTCAAGATGGTCGTATTTCTTCATTGCACAAAGGAATAAACTCAACCTATTTCTCACGACTGTTGACATCCAGTGGAAGCCGTAGGAACTGCAAACAAGTTGCTTAGAAATCTGAATTCCCAATGAAACTCATTGAAAAGACAGTGACCTCAAAAAAGAAAAATCTGAATGGTTTGTCTTCGGGGTTTCACCTGCTAAATAAGTTATGTTATACTCACAGACATGATTCAAACAGTTTTAGAAACTTCAGTGTTCTCAATCCAAATCTACTAATAATATGCATATCTTATCTCGTGGCGATGAGTAACTGGCAGTTGAATTTGGGTATGTATTTCATCCAAACGTGAAAATGCTGCCCCCTACCCTAGAGAAGTTAACGAGTCCGACGAGAAGGATATCCTGCTTTAACGTGAAAAGGCCCAGATTCCAGCCTTTTGCGTGAAGAAAATAAGCAGAAAAAGGGGCCGCAGATCGGGCAACCTTCTGAGAATCTGTAGGAGAGCGAGTAAACTCCCAATGCCATCAGTTCTTCTTGCTAAAGTGCAATCCTTGGAAAACACACTGGACGATTTATGATTAAGATTATGCTATAAACGGGACAGTACAATCTGTAACATTTTATGATTCACCAAGACGTGGCTGAACGACGATACGGACAATATAGAGCTAATGGGATTTTCCATGCACCGGCAGAACAGAGACACTACCTCTGGTAGGACAAGGGTGGGGTGTGTGTCTGTTTGTCAATAACAGCTGGTGTGCGATGTCTAATATTAAAGAAATCTCAAGATATTGCTCGCCTGAGGTAGAGTACCATATGATAAGCTGTAGACCGCACTACAGTTGAAGTCGGAAGTTTACATACACTTAGGTTGGAGTCATTAAAACTCGTTTTCCATCACTCCACAAATTTCTTGTTAACAAACTATAGTTTTGGCAAGTCGCTTAGGACATCTACTTTGTGCATGACACAAGTCATTTTTCCAACAATTGTTTACAAACAGATTATTTCACTTATAATACACTGTATCACAATTCCAGTGGATCAGAAGATTACATACACTAAGTTGACTGCATTTAAACAGCTTGGAAAATTCCAGAATATTATGTCCTGGCTTTAGAAGCTTCTGATAGGCTAATTGACATAATTTGAGTCAATTGGACGTGTACCTGTGGATGTATTTCAAGGCTTACCTTCAAACGCAGTGCCTCTTTGCTTGACATCATGGGAAAATCAAAAGAAATCAGCTAAGACCTCAGAAAAAACATTGAAGATATCCACAAGTCTGGTTCATCTTGGGAACAATTTCCAAATGCCAGAAGGTACCAAGTTCATCTTTACAAACAATAGTACGCAAGTATAAACACCATGGGACCATGCAGCCGTCATACCGCTCAGGAAGGAGACGCGTTCTGTCTCCTAGAGATGAACGTACTTTGGTGCGAAAAGTGCAAATCAATCCCAGAACAACAGCAAAGGACCTTGTGAAGATGCTGGAGGAAACAGTTACAAAAGTATCTATTTCCACAGTAAAACGAGTCCTATATCGACATAACCTGAAAGGTCGCTCAGCAAGGAAGAAGCCATTGCTCCAAAACCGCCATAAAAAGCCAGACTACCATTTGCAACTGCACATGGGGACAAAGATTGTACTCTTTGGAAAAATGTCCTCTGTTCTGGTGAAACTGTTTTGCCATAATGACCATTGTTATGTTTGGAGGAAAAAGGGGGAGGCTTGCAAGCCAAAGAATACCATCCCAATCGTGAAGCACAGTGATGGCAAAATCATGTTGTTGGGGTGCTTTGCTGCAGGAGGGACTGGTGCACTTCACAAAATAGATGGCATCATGAGGAATGGAAAACTATGTGGATATATTGAAGCAACATCTAAAGACATTAGTCAGGATAGTTAAAGCTTGGTCGCAAATGGGTCTTCCAAATAGACATTGACTCAAGCATACTTCCGAAGTTGTGGCAAAATGGCTTAAGACAACTAAGTCAAGGTATTGGAGTGGCCATCACAAAGCCCTGACCTCAATACTATAAAAATGTGTTGGCAGAACTGAAAAAGTGTGTGCGAGCAAGGAGGCCTCCAAACCTGACTCAGTTACACCAGCTCTGTCAGGAGGAATGGGCCAAAATTCACCCAACTTATTGTGGAAGGCTACCCGAACCGTTTGACCCAAGTTAAACAATTTATAGGCAATGCTACCAAATACTAATTCAGTGTATGTAAACTTCTGACCCACTTGGAATGTGATGAAAGAAATAAAAGCTGAAATATATCACTCTCTACTATTTTTCTGACATTTCACATTCTAAAAATCAAGAGGTGATCCTAACTGACCTAAAATGTCAGGAATTGTGAAAAACTGAGTTTAAATGTATTTGGCTAAGGTGTATGTACACTTCTGACTTCAACTGTACATTCAATATCAATATTATAAGCATTTGTAAGTACATTTATAAACGGTTAATAACTGACTGGCTATCACACTATTTTGACCAATTCGTTATAACCCATTTACTAATGGTATATTTGGCATTTTCAAATAATGAAATAACCATTTATAACATAGTTATAATTTCTTAATAAACCTTAAGGCAACCTTACTATAAAGTGTTACCGATATGCAGCTCGTAAATAACACGACTGTAGTAGGCCACTAAGCATAACAAGCAATAAAGCCGGGATAAATTAGTAAAGAGGTTCTCTCTTGCTTCCACTGAATGCATTTCACATTGTGTCCAAGTGTTATTCCCATATGTGCCGTGGAGATGTCAAGACATCGTTAGATTGTTGAAGGTGTTGATGAGCCCAGTCACCCCGATTAGGCCCGCCAGCGCAGAGCAATTTATTTGATAGCTGGGGGATTGTTTTTGTGACAAATTAGAGGAAACAAATACGCAAGAGGTGTTAATTAATAGACATTCGAAATACCAACTTGGTGTCGTTGCTACAACTTGTATACACTGATTTACTGTATTTTTTGGACTTTGTGTTTATTTAGAGAGTATGGTACAATACAGAAACGTGGCAATCAAATATTGTGAATGTATGTACTGTTTTTTAATCCACACCATACAGTTTGAACTTGCCTTGTATGCCTATTGTTTGTTGGTCAGATTGCACACCTTGAAGTTTCACGTTTCAAGCTTTAATGTCACGTGCACAAGTACAGTGAAAGGCATTTCTTTCCAGCTCTAAACCCAACAATGCAATAATCAATATCAATGTAGTTTACCCGAAAGATGAGTGAACCATTCCTTCACCTCATTATAACATCTTTGTTCTGACAGACGTTTACGTGACACCTAGAATGCAATGTATAATATCAACAAACATGGCGCCACACATACAGTGGCTTGTGAAACTATGTTTTCTTGTGAAACAAACAAGAAATTAAGACAAGAAAACTTGATTGTGCATAACTATTCATCCCCCCAAAGTCAATACTTGTAGAGTCACCTTTTGCAGCAATTACAACTGCAAGTCTCTACGGGTATGTCTGTATAAGCTTGGCACATCTAGCCACTGGGCAAAAATCAAGGCAAAACTGCTCCAGCTGCTTCAAGTTGGATGGGTTCCGCTGGTGTACAGCAATATTGAAGTCATACCACAGATTCTCAATTGGTTTGAGGTCTGTGCTTTGACTAGGCCATTCCAACACATGTTTTATTGTTTCCCCTTAAACCACTCGAGTGTTGCATTAGCAGTATGCTTAGGGTCATTATTTAGCGCCATCCATCATTCCTTCAATTCTGCCCAGTTTCCCAGTCCCTGCCGATGAAAAACATCCCCACAGCATGATGCTGCCACAACCAGGCTTCACTGTGGGAATGGTATTCTCGGGCTGATGTGAGGTGTTGGGTTTGCGCCAGACATAGCGTTTTCATTGATGGCCAACAAGCTACATTTTAGTCTCATCTGAGTACCTTCTTCCACATGTTTGGGGAGTCTCCCATATCCCTTTTGGAGAACACCAAACGTGTTTGCTTATTTTTTTCTTTAAGCAATGGCTTTTTTTCTGGCCACTCTTCCGTAAAGCCCAGCTCTGTGGAGTGTAAGGCTTAAAGTGGTCCTATGGACAGATGCTCCAATCTCCGCTGTGGAGCTTTGCTGATCCTTCTGGGTTATCTTTGGTCTCTTTGTTGCCTCTTTGATTAATGCCCTCCTTGCCTGGTCCGTGCGTTTTGGTGGGCGGCCCTCTCTTGGCAGGTGTGTTGTGCTGCCATATTCTTTCCATTTTTTAATAACGGATTTAATGGTGCTCCATGGGATGTTCAAAGTTTTGGATATTGTTTTATAACCCAACCCTGATCTGTTCTTCTCTACAACTTTTTCCCTGACTTGTTTGGGAGCTCCTTGGTTTTCATATTGCCGCTTGCTTGGTGGTGCCCCTTGCTAAGTGGTGTTGCAGACTCTGGGGCCTTTCAGAACAGGTTTATATATACTGAGATCATGTGACACTTAGATTGCACATAGGTGGACTTTATGTTTGAGACTGTAAATACATTATGCTCCATACATACATACGTTATGCTACAGTAGAAATGACAACACGATTTACAGAAAATAAGGAACTTACTTTGATAGAAACGCACACGTCCAAAGTTTTTATTTGTAAGGAAAACAACAATAGAGGCAATGCGAGCGCCAGCCAGAAAATGTGCCAGTTTGTGCAAGACTGCGCAAATGTCTGCATACTTGATGTGTGGGAAAATGGGGAAGAGCTCTCCTGGAAGAGAAAACTTTTTCGGCTCAGTAAAGTCTCAAACATAAATTTTCCGCAATACTGAAATGGGCTACTTCTATATGAATAATTGAGGAGGTGGAACACACCCCAATTCAAACTGTTGTTAGAAAATACAACTTGTTCAAAAATAATTAGAAATCGACAAGTTGAAACATAGCCTATGGATAATTAGCAGACAGCGCATGTTACTGTAACTGTCCTGTTGCGTTATAATCACATTTTGGAACAGTGAGTGCATTCTGACATCACGTGCATAAAATAACTCACACTGGGGCGACCGTTAGAGATATTTGGAACTCACATGTGAAACGGTTAAAACATACAATCTACCTAAAATTAAGCCACTGAACATTATCAAAGCAACCCACTGTCACGGCCATCGTCGGAAGGAGACCAAGGTGCAGCGTGGTGAGCGTACATTTTATTTTAATGTCGCCAACGAAACAAAGAAACAACCGTGAAGCTTAACATGGCTATGGTGCCACTAACAAAGATAACTACCCACAAACACCAAAGGAAAAATGGCTGCCTAAGTATGATTCCCAATCAGAGACAACGATAGACAGCTGTCCCTGGTTGAGAACCATACCCGGCCAAAACATAGAAACACTAACATAGAATGCCGACCCAAATCACACCCTGACCAAACCAAAAAGAGACATAAAAAAGTCTCTCTAAGGTCAGGGGGTGACACCCACAAGAGCAACTAGGGTCAAGCGCACCGCTCAATTGCACATCAACAGATCACCCACCAAGTCAAATAGGGGACCCAAACCAGTGACCTTTGGGCCACCGGCTTCCAGCTGCCAAGTCCACCAACCATCCAAGATCCCCCCACAAATGGTCTATTGATTCTGTATCCTCACAACAAATCTGCAGAACTGCGATGATTGCATTCCCCAGAAATGGAACATTTTGTTGGGAGCAAGAATTCTGTACAAGACTTTTAGCTGAAAAGCACGAAGTCTTGACTTTTGCGTCATTTTATACAGTTGAAGTCAGAAGTTTACATACACCTTAGCCAAATGCATTTAAACTCAGTTTTTCACAATTCCTGACATTTTATCCTAGTCTTAGGTCAGTTAAGATCCCCACTTTATTTTAAGAATGTGACATTACATAGTAAAAGAGAGATTGATTTCTTTCATCACATTCCCAGTGGGTCAGAAGTTTACATACACTAAATTTGTATTTGGTAGCATTGCCTTTAAATTGTTTAATTGGGTGAAACATTTTGGGTAGCCTTCCACAAACTTTCCACAATAAGTTGGGTGAATTTTAGCCCATTCCTCCTGACAGACCTGGTGTAACTGAGTCAGGTTTGTAGGCCTCCTTGCACGCACACACTTTTTCAGTTCTGCCCACAAATGTTCTATAGGATTGAGGTCAGGGCTTGTGATGGCCTCTCCAATACCTTGACTTTATTGTCCTTACGCCATTTTGCCAACACTTTTGAAGTTGTCCATTTGGAAGATCCATTTGCGACCAAGCTTTAACTTCCTGACTGATGTCTTGAGATGTTGCTTCAATATATCCACATCATTTTCGTGCCTCATGATGCCATCTATTTTGGGAAGTGCACCAGTCCCTCCTGCAGCAAAGCAACCCCACAACATGATGCTGCCACCCCCGTGCTTCATGGTTGGGATGGTGTTCTTCGGCTAGTAAGCTTCCCCCTTTTTCCTCCAAACATAACAATGGTCATTATGGCCAAACAGTTCTAGTTTTTGTTTCATAAGACCAGAGGACATTTCTCCAAAAAGTACGATCTTTGTTCCCATGTGCATTTGCAAACCGTAGCCTGGCTTTATTATGGAGGTTTTGGAGCAGTGGCTTCTTCCTTGCTGAGCGGCCTTTCAGGTTATGTCGATATAGGACTTGTTTTACTGTGGATATAGATACTTTTGTACCTGTATCCTCCAGCATCTTCACAAGGTCCTTTGCTGTTGTTCTAGGATTGATTGCAGTTTTCACACCAAAGTACGATCATCTCTAGGAGACCGAACACGTCTCCTTCCTGAGGGGTATTATGGCTTCGTGGTCCCATGGTGTTTATACTTGCATACTATTGTTTGTACAGATGAGCGTGCTACCTTCAGGCGTTTGGAAATTGTTCCCAAGGATGAACCAGACTTGTGGAGGTCTACAATTTGTCAATTTGTGTATTTGAACAGCATTCGCACATACAGTAGGTATTCTTCCTCTTAGGTAGGTGGGTGAAGGCAGTGTGGAGTGCAATTGAGATTGCGTCGTCTATGGATCTGTTTGGGCGGAATGCAAAATGGATGGGCCTAGGGTATTTGGGATGATGGAGTTGTTATGAGCCACAATCAGCCTTTCTACAGGGCAGTAGTCGTTGTGGCATGAAGCCTTAGAGTTATTGAAACAGGAATGACAGGAGTCAGTTAAAGACGTGTGGATTACAGACTGGGAAAAAGGAGAGGTCAGAAACGACCATGAATATGCCTGCCAGCTGTTCTGTGCATACTCTGAGACGTGCCCTGGAATACCGTCCTGGAATACCGTCCTGTGGTGTTGCCGGTGTTGACATAAATCTTTAGCAAAGCATTTACAGTAGTACATCATAGACATCAAATACACTGCTCAAAAAAATAAAGGGAACACTTAAACAACACAATGTAACTCCAAGTCAATCACACTTCTGTGAAATCAAACTGTCCACTTAGGAAGCAACACTGATTGACAATAAATTTCACATGCTGTTGTGCAAATGGAATAGACAAAAGGTGGAAATTATAGGCAATTAGCAAGACACCCCCAAAAAAGGAGTGATTCTGCAGGTGGTGACCACAGACCACTTCTCAGTTCCTATGCTTCCTGGCTGATGTTTTGGTCACTTTTGAATGCTGGCGGTGCTTTCACTCTAGTGGTAGCATGAGACGGAGTCTACAACCCACACAAGTGGCTCAGGTAGTGCAGCTCATCCAGGATGGCACATCAATGCCTGTGTCTGTCAGCGTAGTGTCCAGAGCATGGAGGCGCTACCAGGAGACAGGCCAGTACATCAGGAGACGTAGAGGAGGCCGTAGGAGGGCAACAACCCAGCAGCAGTAACGCTACCTCTGCCTTTGTGCAAGGAGGAGCACTGCCAGAGCCCTGCAAAATGACCTCCAGCAGGCCACAAATGTGCATGTGTCTGCTCAAACGGTCAGAAACAGACTCCATGACGGTGGTATGAGGGCCCGACGTCCACAGGTGGGGGTTGTGCTTACAGCCCAACACCGTGCAGGACGTTTGGCATTTGCCAGAGAACACCAAGATTGGCAAATTCGCCACTGGCGCCCTGTGCTCTTCACAGATGAAAGCAGGTTCATACGCAAATGTGACAGACGTGACAGAGTCTGGAGACGCCATGGAGAACGTTCTGCTGCCTGCAACATCCTCCATTATGACCGATTTGGTGGTGGGTCAGTCATGGTGTGGGGTGGCATTTCTTTGGGGGACCGCACAGCCCTCCATGTGCTCGCCAGAGGTAGCCTGACTGCCATTAGGTCCCGAGATGAGATCCTCAGACCCCTTGTGAGACCATATGCTGGTGCGGTTGGCCCTGGGTTCCTCCTAATGCAAGACAATGCTAGACCTCATGTGGCTGGAGTGTGTCAGCAGTTCCTGCAAGAGGAAGGCATTGATGCTATGGACTGGCCCACCCGTTCCCCAGACCTGAATCCAATTCAGCACATCTGGGACATCATGTCTCGCTCCATCCACCAACGCCACGTTGCACCACAGACTGTCCAGGAGTTGGCGGATGCTTAAGTCCAGGTCTGGGAGGAGATCCCTCAGGAGACCATCCGCCACCTCATCAGGAGCATGCCCAGGCGTTGTAGGGAGGTCATACAGGCACATGGAGGCCACACATACTACTGAGCCTCATTTTGACTTGTTTTAAGGACATTACATCAAAGTTGGATCAGCCTGTAGTGTGGTTTTCCACTTTCATTTTGAGTGTGACTCCAAATCCAGACCTCCATGGGTTGATACATTTGATTTCCATTGATAATTTTTGTGTGATTTTGTTGTCAGCACATTCAACTATGTAAAGAAAAAAGTATTTATATTTCATTCATTCAGATCTAGGATGTGTTATTTTAGTGTTCCCTTTATTTTTTTGAGCAGTGTAGTTTAAATGAAAATAAAAGTGAGTCAATTAGTGCACCATTCTCTACTATCTGTTCTGAGGTGAATAGAGGACTCCCTCTAATGGAATGCATTTCAGAGAATATCCTTTCAAACAGGTCACCAGCTGAAGCAAAATGGTCAATAGAATGGAGGAACAAAGTGACCGTTTTTCCTTTTGCCTTAATCTCGCCAGGACTCCCCCTATCTTGCCTCTGTAACGCTGGCATTTCCTCTTGGATACCCCATAAATTGGGTCGAAATAATAGAAAGAGCCCAGGGCAGATGAGTCGAAGTTGAAGCCGGAATTGAGGTAAGTAACTGCCGATCTGATGCTCAAAAGTTCTTGTTGGTTGTAAGAAATGATACCGGATACATTTAGTTAAAATAAAGTAAAAATGAACAGCAAAAGAGTCACAAAATAGCTAAGTTGGTTTGACGCTTGCAAAATGGCGATCATACAGTACGGCGGCCATCTCGTTGTGTTGTTGGGAGTTTTTACCTCTTTACCTTTGGCCAAAGAGGTATCCGTAAATCATCATCTGATCTTTGTACATATATTCCTCTATTTCTCTGGAGTGATGACCTTGCATTTAATATTTCTCCTTGGCCTCCACTAAGTATGAGAAACAGGAGCGGGCCAGATGGGGGCTGAATGTATTAAGTTTCATTTATGGATGTGAGCAAAGCGAGAGGGTTTTTCTTTTGGCCTTGACTAGAGGTCTCCAATGATGATAAACTTTGAGAAATTACCAGAAGAGGCATTTGCCGTATGCACTGGAAATTAATTAGATAGTTATTTATCCTGGACTTCTGCCACAGTGTGTCTGAGAGAGTAATTTTAATTTCTCCTGACCTCCAGTTTGGAAAGGATAACAAAAACTCATTCCACCGTCAAATGTAAGGCACACAAATACACACTTTAATGAGACACAGAACAGGTTGGAACATGGACCTGAGGGGAGAAGGGAACCAAACGGGGAGTACCCAGTCTGCTCAGAAATATGGCCATGATACAGAACTCCTCTATATGCACATGTATAAGTACAAAGGACCATATCTACAAAGTGCATACTGCAGCTTTATAGCCGCAGATCTATACTACATCCTTAAAATTGTCCACAATACAACTCATTCACGTTTTCAAACCCATTTTCAATCAGTTTATTTTTGGTTTGGGACTGTTGTGACAGTGTGTGCACTTAAGCGAATCATGATAATGTTTTTGAATGGGGATAGGTGAACTGCACAGCGTATAGTAAATACTTTCACACTTTGTGGATGTGCACTAAGAAGTAGTCAACCGTACTTATCCTCAGAAAACCTCCACTGTGAATATTCCATCTCTGTGTGAATGGCCATGCCATCACGCTGCTGTTCACCTAACACCTTTTTTGCACTATTGGTTATTGTGTAAGTAAGCATTTCACTGTAAGGTGAACCTGTTGTATTTGGCGCACGTGACAAATTAACTTTGATTTGATGTTGATTTGCTAGCCTAAACAGAACTTGTCTCCCTACATTCAGGCCAGGCCACCATGCTGCTCCTACTGAATGATAAAACACCTCAGGTGGTACTTCTGTCGCCTCTTCTCTAGGTGATTTTAACTAATATTTTAGGACCGACTAAATATTGCAAGGCCTTTATGTAGGTGAATGCAGGAAGATGTTGAGGAGGTGTGAATGTGTGTGTGCATGTGAGTGACTGCGAATGTAGATATACAACATGACCAAAACTATGTGGACACCTGCTCATTGAACATCTCATTCCAAGATCATGGGCATTAATATGGAGTTGGTTCCCCCGTTGCTGCTACAACAGCCTCCACTCTTCTGGGAAGTCTTTCCACTAGATGTTGGAACATTTCTGTAGGTATTTGCTTCCATTCAGCTACAAGAGCATTAGTGAGGTCAGCTCGCTTTGTGCACAGGGGCATTGTCATACTGAAACAGGAAAGGGCCTTCCCCAAACTGTTGCTCCTAGACTTTTACAATTCACAATAACAGCACTTAGTTGTCCGAGGCAGCTCTTGCAGGGCAGAAATTTGATGAACTGACTTGTTGGAAAGGTTGCATCCTATGACGATGCCACGTTGAAAGTCACTGAGCTCTTCAGTAAGGCCATTCTACCAGCTGAAAACTCCCTCGGGAGGTAGAAGGATCAGAATTTGACCATCAGGCATTCCAAGACTGGTAAACAGTGGGTTGACATGTGCACCGCACTCGAGTCAGCACACCAGTTGTTGTTGATGAAGAGGGAAACCCCTCCCCCTCTCTGACTCCACTGTCCTGTCTGCACAGTGAATGGAGAATCCATCGAGTTGGATAGCCATTGGGGGTATCTAGTCCAAGAGCCATGTTTCAGAAAAGCCGAGAATATTGCAGTGTCGAGAATCAGCGCCATTATAATTATAGAGCCTTTTAACACTGTGCTGTAAAGTAGAACTTGATAGGGAGCGAGCCTGCTATAGTTGTATTAAATGGGATTTTGCTAAATATACTATCACATTGACAATTTTATTTTTGAGAAGCCCAGTTGATTCTGAATTCGGGAATGTGAATATTTCTAAAATGCGTACTTTCACATTTTCCGAATGCACTTCCGTATTTAACCTGAACTGCTTGCGCACCGAATCTAAACTAACCTAAGGATTATTAATCTAAGGATTGTTCTAGATCAGGGTTTCCCAAACTAGGGGTTACCCCTGATTTGAAAATTTGAGTCGCGAAAGAAAATTCACGCTTGATACATAGAAGGGTTACGTCAGTGTCCTCGGGTAGCCGCTAGATGTGGTTGTAATAAACAGAGTGGTTTCTGTTTACTTCCTACAAATGTTGCTCCATCTTTTGAATGGTTTAAACTACAAATTATTATAACCCCATCACTGAAAGATAAGACTCTCAGGAACACGTATGTACGTACTGTTTCCTTTTACTTTACCCATAAGCCGTTAGAACCGAGTGGAAAAGAGTAGGCACTAAATCAGACTGCGGGAAAAAGAAAGGGAAAGGGAAAGGGGGATACCTAGACAGTTGTACAACTGAATGCCTTCAACTGAAATGTGTCTTCCGCATTTAACCCAACCCCTCAACATCAATTATGATGTTCTTTTCTACACAGATCATACAACATTATTGCCTGATGATCTTCTGAATTTCCCAATACCTTTCTGATGCATTTCAGTCACTTCAAACCATACTGTCTTCATGTTGAAATACTGTCAGACTGATTTGTAATAGACAATAGTCATATCCCAAATTGGAAAAAGTAGACATTGCCCGTTGATTATACAACTTTTTTTTACATGGTGGGGTCTAAAAATTCTTTGGGTATCAAAATAGGGAGAAGGGCCCAAAGAAATGAAGGAACCCCTGTGGTAGATGGTGATGGACTGAGAGATCAGCCATTTAAAACCAGAGGTTGTTTCATCTGCTACTGCCAAAGGCTTTCATTCATTCATTCTGAGGAGCTGTGAAACCAGACAGTTTGACAGAGTGAGAGCCAGCTGGTGGGCGGGATTTGTTTAGACCAATCACAGGCCTGTCAGCCTTGACGAGAGGCGCAAATGCACTCCAACTTCATTGTCTAAAATATATACCCTGGTTGTTTGTCTGAGAAATTAATATGGAGGAACCTGTTGTGTGTTCTTCCATTGTCTATTGACCTCAAAGATCAAAGTAGTCCACAATTTCTGTTTTATTATGGTCTTTAACAGATGTGGATCTCATTGAGGCATGTCTATCATATTATACAGTGCAAGACCTGTACAACTGGATTAAAGGGGTGAATCAGATTTAGACTAGATGTATTTCTGAGCTCTATAGCGCCGAGCGATTAGTGCTTTTTGAGGTTGGTTAGGTTTCGGTTTGATTTTAAAATAATAATCACGTTTTTCAATTTCAGATTCAAGATCTTTTTCAAACCTTAAATGCACTATGCATTATGTGGGTTGAATGCTGTAACAACACAGCATAACATAATGAATAAAAGTCCCACAATGGTAGAAACTACCCATTACTGCTTATCACTCATTACATGTATTATTTCATCCCGAGACATCATCTCTATTGAGCTGCTGCCTATGCTGTTTGACAAAATCACTATTTTAGTAGTTATTCAAAGTAAATAAGGCATACTTTTGACTGCTGGATACCAACTATCAGTGTATTCTCTAGTCTAGAGATACAGTACCTCGCGAAGCAACTTCTCTCTATCCCTCTCCATCATGCATTCTCCTGTCTCTTTTACATAGCAGTTATTGTGACTGTGGTATATATTCCAACTCAGGACAAGAGAAATAACAAGCTGGCACTTAACCGACTGTATGAGGCAATAAACAAGTAGGAAAACTTACATCCGGAGGCTGCTTTTCTGGTTGTCGGCGATTTAAATTTGCGTCATTAAGACACGTGATGCCCAACTTCCATCAACAAGTCTCCTTCGCCACTAAAGGTGATACATTCCTAGATCACTGTTATTCTACCCACATGCAAACATACAAGGCCCATCATCATCCGCTATTCAGCAAATCAGATCAGAACTTTCTGCTTGTTAACAGAAGCTCAACAGTACCCGTGACTCACTCCATTGAGAAATGGTCCCCAGAATCAGAGATTTTGCTACAGGACTGCTTTGCTAGCTCTGATTGGAATATGTTTTGAGACTATGCCGAAAACATAGACGAGCTAACCACTTCCGTCACCGGCTTCATTAGGAAATGCATCGGTGGCATTGTCCCCATAGTGAAGGTTCGCTGCTTCCCCAATCACATGCCTTGGATTGGTGCTAAACTAAAGGAAAAGGCTACCGCAGACAACCCTGAGGCTATGGCTGAAGACAGGAACAAGTCCAAAAAGTCCCACTAAGACCTCCGCAGAGTCATCAAATGAGCAAAAGGACAATATCGAAGGGGAAACATATTCAACAGGCCCCGCCGCATGTGGCAGGGGCTACAGTCCGTTGTGGATTTCTAAGGAGGACCGAGCCGTGATCGGTCCAAAGATGCCTCTGCAACAGACAAACTCAATGCATTTTATGTACGCTTCGACAACAGCAACATTGTGTCAGGTCTGAGGGCCGTCACCGACCCACAAGACTGGGGGATCTCACTCTCCGAGGCAGACGTGAAAAAGGTCTTTAATCAGGTCGGCACCTGCAAGGCCGAGGGGCCCGACGGTATTCCAGGGTGCGTTCTCAGAGCATGCTCAGAATATTCACTTCCAATGTTTATCTATGGAGATTGCATGGCTGTGTGCTCAATTTTATAGACCTGTCAGCAACGGGTGTGGCTGAAATAGCCAAATCCACTAATTTGAAGGGTTGTCCACACAGTTTTGTATATATAGTGTGTGTGTGTGTGTGTATGTGTGTGCTACTGTTGCACGGTATACCGAAACTTCAGTACTTTTTTGGTACTAGAACATGAAAGAACAGTTCTGTACTAGAAATTTTGTTACTTTCAGCACCTCTGTCAAATGTGTCTCACATCGTCTACTGATTGAAAGAGGATTAAGACTGTCTATCAGCACAGCCGATAACCCCTTGTAGCGCAGAGCACCGTGCCTGCTCCACTTACGCATTGCTAGCTTTAGCCTGTACTGAGGAACCACTGCACTCAGTGGGAGTCTGGGCTGCATCACCACTTACGCTGCACAGAAGTTAACACACGTGAATAATACAAAGGCAGTATTGAGTAGCTTGGATGAATAAGGTGCCCAGAGTAAACTGCCTGCTACTCAGTCCCAGAAGCTAAGATATGCATATTATTAGTATATTTGGATAGAAAACACTCTGAAGTTTCTAAAACTGTTTGAATAATGTCTGTGAGTATAACAGAACTCATATGGCAGGTAAACACCTGAGAAAAAAATCCATCAGGAAGTTGGAAATCTGTGGTTTGTAGTTTTTCAACTCATCGCCTATCAAATATACAGTGGGAAATTGGTCATATTGTACTTCCTAAGGCTTCCACTAGATGTCAACAGTCTTTAGAACCTTGTTTGATACTTCTACTGTGAAGGAGGGGGGGATGAGGGCTCTTTGAGTCAGGGGTCTGGCAGAGTGCCATGAGCTGACCATGCGCGTTCACGTGAGAGTTAGCTTGCGTTCCATTGCATTGCTGAAGACAAAGGAATTCTCCGGTTGAAACATTATTGAAGATTTATGATAAAAACATTCTAAAGATTGATTCTATACATCGTTTGATATGTTTCTACGGACTGTAACGGAACTTTTTGACTTTTTGTCTGCTCGCGCGTCATGAATTTGGATTACTGGGCTAAACGCAAGAAACCAAAAGGAGGTATTTGGACATAAACGATGTACTTTATCGAACAAATCAAACAGTTATTGTGGAACTGGGATTCCTGGGAGTGATGAAGATCATCAAAGGTAAGTGAATATTTATAACGCTCTTTCTGACTTCTGTTGACTCCAACATGGTTTTGTTATATGAGCGCTGTACTCAGATTATTGCATGGTTTGCTTTTTCCTTCAAGTTTTTTAAAAATCTGACACAGCGGTTGCATTAAGGAGAAGTATATCTCTAATTCTGTGCATAACACTTGTATCTTATATTAAAGTTTATGATGACTATTTCTGTAAATTGATGTGGCTCTGCAAAATCACCGGATGTTTTGGAAGCAAAACATTACTGAACGTAACGCGCCAATGTAAACTGAGATTTTGGGATATAAATATGCACTTTATCGAACAAGACATACATGTATTGTGTAACATGAAGTTCTATGAGTGTCATCTGGTGAAGATCATCAAAGGTTTGTGATTAATTTTATCTCTATTTCTGCTTTTTGTGACTCCTCTTTTTGGCTGGAAAAATGGCTGTGTTTTTCTGTGACTAGGTACTGACCTAACATAATCGTTTGGTGTGCTTTCGTCGTAAAGCCTTTTTGAAATCGGACACTGTGGTGGGATTAACAAGTTTATCTTTAAAATGGTGTGAAATACTTGTATTTTGTGGGAATTTTAATTATGAGATTTCTGTTGTTTGAATTTGGCGCCCTGCACTTTCACTGGCTGTTGTCAAATCGATCCCGTTAACGGGATCTTAGACGATCTAATCCATAACAGGTTTTAAAGGAAAAGGAAAGGGGAGAGAAAGGGGGAGAAATAGAAGATAAAAGCAGGAGTGAAGGGAAGAAGACACATTCTTATAATCTGTAACATCTGGTTGGGTCAAACTTGTTGATCTGTGGATTGAGTTAGGTTTTATAGTGCACTAACAGTCTGTTGTAGTGATTTGCATTATACGTTAAGCAGTGAGATGCATTTCACATAAAGTCAGATATCAGTGTTGACATATGCCTGCAAATATTTATCATGGGCACAGACATTCAGTTAACAAATACTTAATACACTATACAGAGACTAAAAATAAACACTCGAGCACAACACACACACACACACACACACACACAGGATGATCTATAGGTCCAGGCAATGCCTATGAAGGCCGAGGGCCGCCCTCCATCCGCTGTCATCCTCCATTATGGTTTCATTAGGCCAGTGAGATGCTCTGTCTGGTCTGCTCTAGGATGGATGGGTTGAGAGTCATCCCTTCGTTCCAGTCTAATGTTCAGGGCCAGGGAAAGCAATGGAAAGAGTCATTCATCCTCCTCTATTTTTTCTTTTGCTCAGTGCATCTCTCTTTCTCGTTCTCATTTCTATTGTTTATTTCTGTTTTTATAAGAAAACAATTCATTAAAATGTATTCAGTTCCTGTATGTGGTGATTGTATATTGGTGTGTTTTTCGCTATTTGAATGTTCTCCCAGTAAGCACTCAGGTACTACCTGTAATTGAAAAATATAATTTCCATTTAAGGTAACTGGATGAGTTGGAAATGTATGCACACTTGAGAAAACATTGACAGAGCATTAATATGACCATCTCATTCCAAAATTGAACATCTCATTCCAAAATCATGGGCATTAATATGGAGTTGGTCCCCCCTTTGCTGCTATAACGAGCCTCCACTCCACTCTTCTGGGAAGGCTTTTCACTAGATGTTGGAACATGGCTGGGGGGACTTGCTTCCATTCAGCCACAAGAGCATTAGTGAGGTCGGGCACGGATGTTGGGTGATTAGGCCTGGCTCGCAGTCGGCGTTCCAATTCATTCCAAAAGTGTTCGATGGGGTTAAGGTCAGGGCTCTGAGCAGGCCAGTCAAATTCTTCCACACCAATCTTGACAAACCATTTCTGTATGGCACAGGTGTCAAACTCATTCCATGGAGGGCCGAGTGTCTGCGGGTTTTCGCTCCACCCTTGTACTTGATTGATGAATTAACATCACTAATTAGTTAGGAACTCCCCACACCTGGTTGTCTAGGGCTTTATTGAAAGGAAAGACCAAAAACCTGCAGACACAAGGCCCTCCGTGGAATGAGTTTGACACCCCTGCTGTATGGACTTGTAGACTGTTGCCACAAAGTTGGAAGCACAGAATTGTCTAGAATCTTCACTGGAACTAAGGGGCCAAGCCCCAATCATGAAAAACAGCCCCAGACCATTATTCATCCTCCACCAAACTTTACAGTTGGCATAATGCATTGGGGAAGGTAGCGTTTTCCTTGGCATCCACCAAAAACAGATTTGTCTGCTGGACTGCCTGATCGTGAAGTGTGATTCATCACTCCAGTGAACGTGTTTCCACTGCTCCAGAGTACAATGGCGGCAAGCTTTACACCACTCCAGCCGATGCTTGTCATTGCGCATGGTGATCTTAGGCTTGTGTGCAGCTGCTCGGCCATGGACACCCATTTCATGAAGCTCCTGAGGAACAGTTCTTGTGCTGACATTGTTTCCAGAGGCAGTTGTGAGTGAGGCAACTGAGGACAGACGATATTTATGCGCTTCAGCACTCGGCGGACCCGTTCTATGAGCTTATATTGCCTACCTCTTCACGACTGAGCTGTTGTTGATCCTAGAATTGGGCAGAAAATTGACAAACTCACTTATTGGAAAGGTGGCATCCTATGAAGGTGCCACGTTGAAAGTCACTGAGCACTTCAGTAATGCCATTCTACTGCCACTGTTTGTCTATGGAGATATACACCTGTCAGCAACGGGTGTGGCTGAAATAGCCGAATCCACTAATTTGAAGGGATGTTCATATCATTTTGCATATACAGTACAGAGTATCTCTTCTTGAAGAAGAAATTGTGTTTGAGAGCAGGAGAGTGTGTAGACTCAACCGCTTGACTGGTATTAATGATTTGATTCTCTTATCACTGGCCAGTGAGCTGAACTGATTGAGATGTGTAGGTCTGTACTTGCGCATGTACGCACACATACCTGCAGTCAAAATGTAAGCGTGTGTTTGCCTTTATCCCCAGAGGATGTGTGTGTATCTGTGTGTGTGTATCTGTGTGTATCTGTATGTGCATGTGGTGCTCTGAGATGGCCCGCACAGCGGAAGAAATACGTTCAACAGAAGGGGCACTTTCACAAGGATGAATACGAGTCAGTCCTCTTCTCACCCTCCCGCCAACCACAGCCAGAGAAAGAAATAAGGAGAGAGAGACCGATAGAGACTTCAGAGGGAGGGTTCTTCATTCCTCGCCCCAGCAGCCAACATTGCAAACCCACATAAAAGATTGACGAGTTTGGCCTGCTCCGGCCTTGAAGATCAAATGTGCCACTGCTAATCAACCCTAGGTCACACGCTGGGAAGGGAGACCGCCTCGGTCATCCCAATGTTTAATTATTGACATTCCCATTGCTGGAAATGTATTTCGTCAACTCAGCAAGTGAAACACTTTTGTTTGACTTAACACCATCAGTTTCAGCAACGCCAGTATGCAGTATGGGTATGGTAATGATTTGCTGGAGGTGAAAGAAGCCTGCAGTCCCTGGCCAGCTCAAGTGTAATTTCCTGTAGATCACACTCCCACACACGAGAGAGTGTGTCTAATAGCAGCTTTGTAGTGCTAAATCACACTCATAACCCAAAGGGAATACTGAAATACTGTGTAAAGCTGCAATATACACTTTTGGGTCTACTTGCTAATGTTCTTAATGTTGTTTTGGAGGAATTATGAATTTAGCTTTCGAGATACAGTAGGGAACCTCAGCTTAATCATTGAACATCACTGAAAAAAACAAATGATGGAGAGAGGTTTCCTGTAGGTACGGTGTGATTCTAAGTCTGTTCTAATAATATGGACATTGAATTACTATAGTTGCATATAATGATCATATTGCATTTTCTTCACAAAAAAAACGAACCACCATTTTGATATGTCATTTTGAATTAGGGTTGTTGTTAATTATACACATCAATTATATGATAAATACAAAAATCCCCTCAGACACAGCAGTTGGACAAACCATTATCTCGCAGCATGATGAGAACCCTCAACAAAGAATCTCATTGGGAATATTTTGTAGAAAGACTTCAAAGTATCTCGGTGCGACAACAGCCCTCAGAGTTATACAAAGTTACTCACTGACAGGGTCTGTCTGGCAGCTGTGTTTTTTGTGGACAACTACCCCACAAAAATAAATAAAAAAGAACAACCTGGTCATTAAACATCATTATTAAGAGAAGCAGCTGGTCTTCACATTAAAAGATACTCTTCCTCTAAAGAAAGGCATGTTTGCCTTGTGCTGATGCAAGACTTTTGTTTGGAGGACTCGTTACCCCCTGTCTGTGTTCACTTATGAAGGTTACGGCACACTTTTTCCGGAACTATTTATTTTGTGTCTGGTCGCATTCCTTATTCATGCTGCTTACTGTGCTCATCAAAGCACACCAAGCATCCAACATTCTTATGTTGAATGCATGTAAAAGACCACCAAGGTAGCATTTGTAAACATGTTTTTTCTGCGATGTTTCCATTGGTTGTGGCTAAGACCACACTGATTGAAAGTCAACAGCAAAAAAATTAAGTAAACAGCATATCTACATCTACAGCGGTTGAGATTCAAACTAATGTTATTCAATGGCAAATGCAGCTTTGAGTCAATATGCAATGGAACGTCGTCAGGATGTCAGACTTGAATGCAGTTGCAGCTGAAAGGAATTCCAACAAGTAGATAGCTTGGGAGGTGTGTCATCTATAACATGCTTTAGGGTAGCTTGGGGGAACCCCCCTCCCCCCTATCTTTTTGATATGTAATAAAATGTAATAAAAATCTGAAACTTTAGAAAGGGGGCGTTTTTAACTCACTATTGGGGAAAATGCCCCCCTCTATAGGGAAATGTCTAGGTATACATATTTTAATCAAATAAATCAAATAATCGCAACAAAATGAAACTTCACATCTCACTATTAATAAATCTTCTCAGGGATAGCCCTTTTTTTCAACTTTTTTTTTGCCTAAAATTACATACCCAAATCTAACTCCCAGTAGCTCAGGCCCTGAAGCAAGGATATGCATATTCTTGGTACCATTTTAAAGGAAACACTTTGACGGTTGTGTAAATGTGAATTGAATGTAGAAGAATATAACACAATAGATCTGGTAGAAGAAAAGAAAAAGATAAAAAAATGTTTCGTTTCTACCACCATCTTTGAAATGCAACAGAAAGGTCCCACGTCTAGCCATCAATCTGGTTGTAATTCCGATGGTGTCCACAAGATGGCAGCAGTGCAAGTTTCAAACAGATAACTTGAAGTATGAGCAAACTACATGACATTTAGTGTGAAGTCACCCAGGTACATTTGGGCAAATCGTTACATTTTTCTGCAAGAATATCGTCAAACCTGTATACTTGGACTTTGATTTAGCTTTTTCAGTATTAGTAGCCATATTATAAGTTCAACATTTGCAAAACAACCAGTTTTCATAACTTCATAACTCTCCATATTCTTATCATTTTTATCCAAAAGGAAAAGTTGCACAAGGTTAGCAGCTACATTTTGCAACAGATACGGGGTTTCTGGATACTCCCATAAAGCACAGCCATTTCTATCTAGCTAGCTTTGTTTGACCCCGATTGGTGCTTATTTGAAAAAGTTAGTCGATCAAGTGAAGACCACCCGCGTCATCGGCGTGCCATGAAGGCGTCACACTCTGACCAAATTTGGTGTCCTATAGGATATACTACACCTCTAATGATATAGTGAAGTCTGGTTACGTTCTAAGATCTCTGATAAATAACTGGTTGAAACAACATTTAGGGTTAGATTTTCACAGATTACTTTCTTTGCAAATTGAACGAGTGGAAATACAAAATTGATTGTGCATACTATATGGACCTTTTTAGGATATGACAAATGATTTTATCTAACAAACGGCACTTCATTTCATCTCTGGGACTTTTTGGATGACAAATCAGAGCAAGATTTCAGAATTTAAGTACACATTTCACCTTCAGAGGTGAATTTATCATATCTATTGCGGTGAAAACATTTTTGTTGTTCTTAGGAGCTCTCCTTTAACAATAGCCTGGCATTTTCTCTCAGTAATAACTACTGTATATTGGACAGTGCAGCTACATTAACAAGAATTTAAGCTTTCAGCTGATATAAGACACTTATATGTACCGACATTTGTTGTTTCTCTAAAATCTGCGATCGTGACACAAGGCGCTGCATGATTTAGAACTGTCCCATTGAAGGGACGCCTATCCCTATTAATATCCACTCTATGATGAGGTTTGATCTTTTTATTTTCACACTTCCTATCCAAATCATCCTAAGGTATCTCAAAATGTGTGTAACTCAATGAAGTTACTTATAGAAGATTAGGACATGATGTGGAAAATGCTAACATAGGTACCATTGAATTGCATTGGATTGCCCTGGGGGCATGTTGCCTCACCGGAGGAAGAGGGGTGCATTTTACCCCAAACATACTCAATTTAAAATGACATTTTTTAAATAAACAACTGGTTACATTTTTTCCCTCTAACCAAGTGGATTACTCATCTTCAGGCTATACAGTTGAAGTTGGAAGTTTGCACACATTTAAACTCAGTTTTTCACAATTCCTAACATTTATCCCGAGTAAAATCCCTGTCTTAGGTCAGTTAGGATCACCACTTTATTTTAAGAATGTGAAATGTCAGAATTATAGTAGAGAGAATGATTTATTTCAGCTTTTATTTCTTTCACCACATTCCCAGTGGGTCAGACATTACAAAATCGATCGTGCATTCTATATGGACCTTTTTAGGATATGAAAAATAATTTTATCTAACAAATCAGCTTGCAAGCCTTCCTCTTTTTTCCTCCAAACATAACGATAGTCATTATGGCCAAAAGTTTTATGTTTGTTTCATCAGACCAGAAGACATTTCTCCAAAAAGTACGATCTTTGTCCCCATGTGCAGTTGCAAACCGTTTTTATGGCGGTTTTGCAGCAGTGGCTTCTTCCTTGCTGAGCGGCCTTTCAGTTTATATAGATATAGGACTCGTTTTACTGTGGATATAGATACTCTGTACCTGTTTCCTCCAGCATCTTCACAGGGTCCTTTGCTGTTGTTTTAGGATTGATTTGCACTTTTTGTACCAAAGTATGTTCATCTCTAGAAGACCAAACGCATCTCCTTCCTGAGCGGTATGACGGCTGCGTGGTCCCATGGTGTTTATACTTGCGTACTATTGTTTGTACATATGAACGTGGCATCTTCAGGCGTTTGGAAATTGTCCCCAAGGATGATCCAGACTTGTGGAGGTCTACAATGTTTTTTCTGAGGTCTTGGCTGATTTCTTTAGATTTTCCCATGATGTCAAGCAAAGACGCACTGCGTTTGAAGGTAGGCCTTGAAATATATCCACAGGTCCTAACTGACTTGCCGAAACTATAGTTTGTTAAAACCTCTCTAGGGTACGTGAGACGGTAGCGTCACACCTCTTCAACAGCCAGTGAAACTGCAGGGTCCCAAATTCAAATACAGAAATACTCATTATAAAAATTCAGAAAACAAAACATATTTTACAAAGGTTTAAAGATGAACTTCTTGTGAATCCAACCACGGTGTCAGATTTAAAAAATGCTTTACGGCGAAAGCATACCTTACAATTATTTGAGAACATAGCCCAGCAGACAAATCATTACATACAGTAACCATCCAAGTAGAAGAGTTACACAAGTCAGAAATAGAGATAAAATTAATCCCTTACCTTTGATGATCTTCATATGGTTGCACTTAGAAGACATTCATTTATTCAATAAATGTTCCTTTTGTTCGATAAAGTCTCTTTATATCCAAAACCCTCCGTTTTCTTCAGTAATCCACAGGCTCAAACGCAGTCACAATAGGCAGACAAACTCAAAATTGTATCCGTAAAGTTCATAGAAAAATGTCAAATGATGTTTATATTCAATCCTCAGGTTGTTTTTAGCCTAAATAATATTTCAACCGGACAATAACGTTGTCAATATAAAATGTAAACATTAAAGACACTCTCTCGGTCGTGCGCATGAAAAAGCTCTGTGACACGGCAGGGTCCACTCATTCAGACTGCTCTTACTCCCTCATTTTTCAGAATACAAGCCTGAAACAATTTCTAAAGACTGTTGACATCTAGTGGAAGGCATAGGAACTCCAATTTGAGTCCTAAGTCAATGGATACTGTAATGGCATTGAATAGGAAACTACAACAACAACAAAAAATCCTACTTCCTGAATGGATTTTTCTCAGGTTTTCACCTGCCAAATAAGTTCTGTTATACTAGCAGACACTATTGTAACAGTTTTGGAAACTTTAGAGTGTTTTCTATCCAAATCTACCAGTTGTATGCATATCTTATCTTCTGGGCCGGAATGCTGAATGCTGCCCCCTACCCTAGAGAAGTTAACTTCTTATGGCTGCAGTCCCGTTAACAGGATCGATATGACAACAGCCAGTCGAAGTGCAGGGCGCCAAAAAAAAAAAAAGAAATCTCATAGTTAAAATTCCTCAGACATTCATGTGTCTTATATAATTTTAAAGGTAATCTTGTTGTTAATCCCACCAAAGTGTCCGATTTCAAATAGGCTTTTCAGCGAAAGCACTACAAACGATTGTTAGGTCACCACAAAACCACAATAACCACAGCCATTTTTTCCAGCTAAAGATACCTTTCACAAAAACCAGAATAGAGAAAATGAATCACTAACCTTCGATTATTTATCAGATGACACTCATAGGACTTCATGTTACACAATACATGCATGTTTTGTTTGATTAAGTTCATATTTATATCAAAAAATCTGAGTTTACATTGAGGCGTTAGATTCACTAGTTGCAAAAACATCAAGTGACTTTGCATAGCCACATCGTTTCAACAGAAATACTCAACATAAATATAAATGATAATACAAGTAATACACACAGAATTATAGATATACCTCTCCTTAATGCAACCGCTGTGTCAGATTTCAAAAAAACTTTACGGAAATATAAACCATGCAATAATCTGAGCCGGCGCTCAGATGATTAGCCAAATTAGCCACCATGTTGGACTCAAAAGAAACCAGAAAATATATGATAAATGTTTCCTTACCTTTGATGAATTCATCAGAATGCAGTCCTAGGAATCCCAGGTCCACAATAAATGCTTGATTTGTTTGTTCATGTCCGTTATTTATGTCAAATTAGCTACTTTCAAATTGTTTACCAAATACCCTAACCAAAGTCTCAAAGCGCGACCACTATAACGTGACGAAATGTCCAAACGTTCCGTTACAGTCAGTAGAAACATGGCAAACGATGTACTGAATCAATCTTTAGAATGTTGTTAACATACATCTTGAATAATGTTCCAACCGGAGAATTAAATCGACTTCAGTTGAGAGAAGTAACGGAGCTCACTCTCACGTGAACGCGCCAGTTCAATGCGTGGCACCTCATGGCAGTGATTACTCATTCCTGTCTCCTCATCAGACTAAGTTCTATTGACTGTTGACATCTAGTGGAAGCCGTAGGAAGTGAAAACCCATCCATATCTCTCTTTATATTCAATGAGAGCTTGGTTGAAAATATGGCACCCCCAGAAAAAAATCCAAACAGGAAGTGGAACTTCTCAGGTTTTTGCCTGCCATATGATTTCTGTTAATCTCACTGTAACGTCCTGACCAGAGTTATTATGTGTTTTGCTTGTTTAGTGTTGGTCAGGACGTGAGCTGGGTGGGAATTCTATGTTGTGTGTCTAGTTTGTCTGTTTCTATGTCCAGCCTAATATGGTTCTCAATCAGAGGCAGATGGTAATCGTTGTCTCTGATTGAGAATCATATATAGGAGGCTTGTTTTGTGTTGGGATTTTGTGGGTGTTTGTTTCCTGTCTCTGTGGTTGTCTGCACCAGATAGGTCTGTCTCGGTTTTTGCACATTTTGTTATTTTGTATGTTGTTTGTATTGTTTCACTTGTTCTTTTATTAAATATGTTGAACACTAGCCGCGCTGCACTTTGGTCCTCTCCTTCACCTATGGAAGAAAGCCGTTACACTCACAGACTTAATTCAAACAGTTTTAGAAACTTTAGAGTTTTCTATCCAATACTAATAATAATATGCATATACACTGCTCAAAAAAATAAAGGGAACACTAAAATAACACATCCTAGATCTGAATGAATGAAACATTCTTATTAAATACTTTTTTTCTTTACATAGTTGAATTTGCTGACTACAAAATCACACTAAAAATATCAATGGACATTTTTTATTTATTTTATTTATTTCACCTTTATTTAACCAGGTAGGCAAATTGAGAACACGTTCTCATTTACAATTGCGACCTGGCCAAGATAAAGTAAAGCAGTTCGGCACATACAACAACACATAGGTACACATGGAGTAAAACAAACATACAGTCAATAATACAGTGAAAAATAAGTCTATATACAATATGAGCAAGTGAGGTGAGATAAGGGAGGTGAAGGCAAACAAAATATATATATAAATAAATACAAATATAAAAAGGCCATGGTGGTGAAGTAAATACAATATATCGATGTCATAAGGTGAATGCACCAATTTGTAAGTCGCTCTGGATAAGAGCGTCTGCTAAATGACTTAAATGTAAATGTAAAAAATATAGCAAGTAAAAAAACACTGGAATGGTTGGTTTGCAGTGGAAGAAGGTGCAAAGTAGAGATAGAAATAATGGGGTGCAAAGGAGCAAAATGAATAAATACAGTAGGTAAAGAGGTAGTTGTTTGGGCTAAATTATAGATGGGCTATGTACAGGTGCAGTAATCTATGAGCTGCTCTGACAGCTGGTGCTTAAAGCTAGTGAGGGAGATAAGTGTTTCCAGTTTCAGAGATTTTTGTAGTTCGTTCCAGTCATTGGCAGCAGAGAACTGGAAGGAGAGGCGGCCAAAGGAAGAATTGGTTTTGGGGGTGACCAGAGAGATATACCTGCTGGAGCGCATGCTACGGGTGGGCGTTGCTATGGTGACCAGTGAGCTGAGATAAGGGGGGACTTTACCTAGCAGGGTCTTGTAGATGACCTGGAGCCAGTGGGTTTGGCGACGAGTGTGAAGCGAGGGCCAGCCAACGAGAGCGTACAGGTCGCAGTGGTGGGTAGTATATGGGGCTTTGGTGACAAAACGGATGGCACTGTGATAGACTGCATCCAATTTATTGAGTAGGGTTTTGGAGGCTATTTTGTAAATGACATCGCCAAAGTCGAGGATTGGTAGGATGGTCAGTTTTACAAGGATATGTTTGGCAGCATGAGTGAAGGATGCTTTGTTGCGGAATAGGAAGCCGATTCTAGATTTAACTTTGGATTGGAGATGCTTGATGTGAGTCTGGAAGGAGAGTTTACAGTCTAACCAGACACCTAGGTATTTGTAGTTGTCCACATATTCTAAGTCAGAGCCGTCCAAAGTAGTGATGTTGGACAGGCGGGCAGGTGCAGGCAGCGATCGGTTGAAGAGCATGCATTTAGTTTTACTTGTATTTAACATTTACATTTACATTTAAGTCATTTAGCAGACGCTCTTATCCAGAGCGACTTACAAATTGGAAAGTTCATACATATTCATCCTGGTCCCCCCGTGGGAATTGAACCCTGGTCCCCCCGTGGGAATTGAACCCACAACCCTGGCGTTGCAAGCGCCATGCTCTACCAACTGAGCCACACGGGACCATTAAGAGCAATTGGAGGCCACGGAAGGAGAGTTGTATGGCATTGAAGCTCGCCTGGAGGGTTGTTAACACAGTGTCAAAAGAAGGGCCAGAAGTATACAGAATAGTGTCGTCTGCGTAGAGGTGGATCAGAGACTCACCAGCAGCAAGAGCGACATCATTGATGTATACAGAGAAGAGAGTCGGTCCAAGAATTGAACCCTGTGGCACCCCCATAGAGACTGCCAGAGGTCCGGACAACAGACCCTCCGATTTGACACACTGAACTCGATCAGAGAAGTAGTTGGTGAACCAGGCGAGGCAATCATTAGAGAAGCCAAGGCTGTCGAGTCTGCCGATGAGGATGTGGTGATTGACAGAGTCAAAAGCCTTGGCCAGGTCAATGAATATGGCTGCACAGTACTGTTTCCTATCCATAGCGGTTAAGATATCGTTTATGACCTTGAGCGTGGCTGAGGTGCACCCATGACCAGCTCTGAAACCAGATTGCATAGCGGAGAAGGTATGGTGGGATTCGAGATGGTCGGTAATCTGTTTGTTGACTTGGCTTTCGAAGACCTTAGAAAGGCAGGGTAGGATAGATATAGGTCTGTAGCTGTTTGGGTCAAGAGTGTCCGCCCCTTTGAAGAGGGGGATAACCGCAGCTGCTTTCCAATCTTTGGGAATCTCAGACGACACGAAAGAGAGGATGAAGAGGCTGGTAATAGGGGTGGCAACAATTTCAGCAGATAGTTTTAGAAAGAAAGGGTCCAGATAATCTAGCCCGGCTGATTTGTAAGGGTCCAGATTTTGCAGCTCTTTCAGAACATCAGCTGACTTTATTTGGGAGAAAGAGAAATGGGGAAGGCGTGGGCGAGTAGCAGAGGGGAGGCCAGTGCTGTTGACCGGGGTAGGGGTAGCCAGGTGGAAAGCATGGCCAGCCGTAGAAAAATGCTTATTGAAATTCTCAATTATAGTGGATTTGTCGGTGGTGACAGTGTTTCCTAGTTATCAAACCATGGAGGTCTGGATTTGGAATCACACTCAAAATTAAAGTGGAAAACCACACTACAGGCTGATCCAACTTTGATGTAATGTCCTTAAAACAAGTCAAAATGAGGCTCAGTAGTGTGTGTGGCCTCCACGTGCCTGTATGACCTGCCTACAACGCCTGGGCATGCTCCTGATGAGGTGGCGGATGGTCTCCTGAGGGATCTCCTCCCAGACCTGGACTAAAGCATCCGCCAACTCCTGGACAGTCTGTGGTGCAACGTGTCGTTGGTGGATGGAGCGAGACATGTTGTCCCAGATGTGCTCAATTGGATTCAAGTCTGGGGAACGGGCGGGCCAGTCCATAGCATCAATGCCTTCCTCTTGCAGGAACTGCTGACACAGTCCAGCCACATGAGGTCAAGCATTGTCTTGCATTAGAAAGAACCCAGGGCCAACCGCACCAGCATATGGTCTCACAAGGGGTCTGAGGATCTCATCTCGGTACTTAATGGCAGTCAGGCTACCTCTGGCGAGCACATGGAGGGCTGTGCGACACCCCAAAGAAATGCCACCCCACCCCATGACTGACCCACCGCCAAACCGGTCATGCTGGAGGATGTTGCAGGCAGCAGAATGTTCTCCACGGCGTCTCCAGACTCTGTCAAGTCTGTCACATGTGCTCAGTATGAACCTGCTTTCATCTGTGAAGAGCACAGGGCGCCAGTGGCGAATTTGCCAATCTTGGTGTTCTCTGGCAAATGCCAAACGTCCTGCACGGTGTTGGGCTGTAAACACAACCTCCACCTGTGGATGTCGGGCCCTCATACCACCCTCATGGAGTCTGTTTCTGACCGTTTGAGAAGACACATGCACATTTGTGGCCTGCTGGAGGTCATTTTGCAGGGCTCTGGCAGTGCTCCTCCTGCTCCTCCTTGCACAAAGGCGGAGGTAGCGGTCCTGCTGCTGGGTTGTTGCCTTCCTACGGCCTCCTCCACGTCTCCTGATGTGCTGGCCTGTCTCCTGGTAGCGCCTCCATGCTCTGGACACTACGCTAACAGACACAGCAAACCTTCTTGCCACAGCTCGCATTGATGTGCCATCCTGGATGAGCTGCACTACTTGAGCCACTTGTGTGGGTTGTAGACTCCGTCTCATGCTACCACTAGAGTGAAAGCACCGCCAGCATTCACAAGTGACCAAAACATCAGCCAGGAAGCATAGGAACTGAGAAGTGGTCTGTGGTCACCACCTGCAGAACCACTCCTTTATTGGGGGTGTCTTGCTAATTGCCTATAATTTCCACCTTTTGTCTAATCCATTTGCACAACAGCATGTGAAATTTATTGTCAATCAGTGTTGCTTCCTAAGTGGACAGCTTGATTTCACAGAAGTGTGATTGACTTGGAGTTACATTGTGTTGTTTAAGTGTTCCCTTTATTTTTTTGAGCAGTGTATTAGCAACTGAGACTGAGGAGCTGGTCATTTACAATGGGCACCTTTCATCCAAGCTACTCAATACTGCCCCTTCAGCCATAAGAAGTTAACAAGAAATGTGTGGAGTGGTCAAAAATGAGTTTTAATGACTCCAACCTAAGTGTATGTAAATTCTATATAAACATTTTATAGATCTAACTTCATTAGATTATATATAAATAACATTTTCTAAATGACAAATTATTAGATCAATGTACCTCAAAACAGTTTATATTTTTAGTTGAGCAAGGCAAGTGGCATCCAGGGTTGATGACAAAATGGTTTATGTGAGAATTACAGGAGGGGAGAGTTTAACCCTGGGGGGTGTTTAACCCCAAGTTACCCTCCCCCTCCAATACAACCTAAACATCCTAAGGGAAATTGCATAGCAGAACAATGGACAATATTACATCGAATGTTTGATTAGTGTTACTTCTTTCAACTAATACTACATTTTAAACTTCACTGATCTTAAATTCGAATACAACTACTTAATTTCCCCGCAAAAGGTCCTCAAACTGTCAGTGTGACCTCCATCCACTCCAACTGTTAGTCCTGCCCCAGTGCAACCTTGTCAGGAGAGTAGATCTTATTCCATACATTACGTTATCTCTGCTTTATCTTTGCATAAAGATAGAGGGCCTCTCTTCTAAACCCACTCAGGCATAACTAATCGCTGTCAGAGATCGGTCCCCGATTCTGACACGTAACTCTGAAAGTGACTTGTGTGTATGATTATGTGCATAAATATAAATACTTTGTATGCATGATGCAATTATATCACTGTGCCTCTCTGAAATGAACTCTGTGCAATGTCATTATATGACCTCTCTTTACCCCCACTTACCAAACACTTGTTATGTAAACAGTATTAATAACAGTGCAGTGCTTTTCCTCAAATGTCCCTCTACTGTCCCTCTAAAGTTGACAATGAAGTCAAGTCTGTTGGGTTCTCTACAGCACAAGCAGTTGTCAGCCTGCTTACTAAACACCAACCCCTAGCTGTAATGGCAGTCCTGATCAGCCTGACAATTCTATCCAGTCCTGTCTAAATGTACTGAACGAAGCCGGCATTGACTTTCAGTGAGACCCAGACGTTAGCCGCTGCAAAGAGCAAAGAGAGGGTTGAAAACGCCCTATGTCTTCATCGTTCTCAGCATACCGGGACTGCAGCTCATAGAAAATCTATAAAAGGCATACTCTGTAGAAACTGGATTAGGTTTGGGCACTGGAATCAAAATTAATTTGTGTCGATGTTCAGGCTTGCCGCCATTACCTGAGGCAGGACTCATTAAGTTAGGGAATGACTGCTCTCCACTCATCTTGTGTATGTGGTGGCGGATGCACCTTTTGTATTTATCATGTGTCACACAAACACCAGAGGCAGTGGAGGGTTTAGAAAAAAGAAGCCAGTGTGTGGCCTGAAATTAAGGTCTAGTTGGACTTGTTGTTGCTTTAGTTATTTTCTCTTTATCTCTGTAGATTGAGAAGTCAGACTTTCTTCCCACTGAAATAAATCTTCTGATCATAGTTTAAATACTATTTATTTAAATCATCAATAACTATTTATTTGATTTTCAATTCTGATTGAGCAAAAATAGGTTTGTTTTTCAAGAGACCTGATTAAGTCAGTTGAACTGATCATAGTAACCCATACTGACAACTAAACCTGACAACGCAACATTCCACAAGTCTTAACTTTGGAGAGGAACAGCTTTCCTTTGCAAGAGGTTCCTCTACAAAATAACAGCTTGTGTTCATACTTCTAAATAAGCCCACAGTCAAATATTTCCTCTCTGCAACAGTCACTGAAACTGTATCCCTTTATAGTCCAATGTATTGACAATACAGTGATCTCCAATGATATTCCTATGCTTGAACCTTTCTTGCTGGCTCACGTTGTTGGGTTAGATAGCAGCCGTGCTTCACGTACTTTCATTTCTGCTAGATATCATCAGTTCTGATATGAGAGGTGGGTAGGTGTACAGATAGATTCCCAGCCTTGAAATTAAGCCTGGTAAGCCAGCCTTTATAGCGAAGATTCCTGATTTTCAAAAAATCAATCTGCTTGAGTCTTCGCCGGACTAAAATCTAGTAATCGATGGATGATAGATATCCAAGGTTGTAATGTAAAGGCTATTCAGCCACCTTGGCAATTCTCTCTACAATTTTTCATAAATACATTTTAGAACAGTTCTGAATGATTTCTGAACTAAAAAACGTTGAGCTCTACAGTCCTATAATCACAGGTTAGAATGTTGCTATCTACAGTGCCTTCAGAAAGTATTCACACCCCTCGACTTTTCCAACATTTTGTTGTGTTACAGCTGGAATTTAAAATTGATTAAATTTACATTTTGTGTCACTGGCATACACACAATACCCCATAATGTCAAAGTGGAAATGTATCTTTTTTAAATTAAAAAAAATGTATTAAAAAGGAAAGTCGTCTTAAGTCAATAAGCCTCAATAAGTTCACGAGTAAAATGTGCTTAACAAGTTACATTGTAAGTTGCATGGACTGCAATAATAGTATTTAACATGATTTTTGAATGACTGCCTCATCTCTGTACCCCACACATTATCTGAAAGGTCAAAGACAAGGGAGGTTTTCCGAAGCCTTGCAAGTAAGCATATTACCTCAAATGGATCAATTGAAAGTGTGGGTTCACAGCTCCAATCGAGATGTGTTGGTCATTACTGAGACGTGGTTAAACCACCTGACCAAGTCCTAAAGCAATGGGACTCCCTAAATCTGTAACGATGTGCGTTGAGAGTCGGGAAGCAAGTTCAGGGAGTGAGTGTTTTAATAAAATTAATGGAACATAATACAAAACAAGAAATACTTACAGCACACAGACATGACATAGAAACAATGACACCTGGGGAAGGAACCAAAGGGAGTGACACATATAGGGAATATAATCAGAGAAGTGATGGAGTCCAGGTGAGTCTGACGACCCGCAGGTGCGCTTAACGATGGTGACAGGTGTGCGCCATAATGAGCAGCCTGGAGACCTAGAGGCCGGAGAGGGAGCACAAGTAACAAAATCTTTCTCCGATTATTACCAATCCCACAAGGTATGACTCCAAACACCCAGAAAAGGCTACTCTACTCAATGTTATCCTCACAAAAAATCCTGATAGGTACCAGTCTGGTGTTTTCTGTAATGCCCTTAGTGATCACTGTTTTACAGCCTGTGTTCGTAATGGCTGCTCAGTGAAATGATCTGTCCTGATTTGTCATAGACGCTTTCTAAAAAACTTTAATGAGCAAGTCTTCCTTCATGAACTGGCCTCTGTAAATTGACTCAGCCATGCCTCCTTGCCCATCCAACATTTCCGAATGTCCCACCCCTTCTAATGCAACTAGCTCCGATGCTCCTCCCTCTTCTTCCCCTGCCCCACTACAAAGTTTCTCCCTGCAGGTGGTCACTGAGTCCAAGGAGCTAAAGGAGCTCCTTAACCTGTTTGGGCTGCAGGGGCAGTATTGAGTAGCCGGATAAAAGGTGCCCATTTCAAACGGCCTCGTACTCAATTCTTGCTCGTACAATATGCATATTATTATTACTATTGGATAGAAAACACTCTCTAGTTTCTAAAACCGTTTGAATTATATCTGTGAGTAAAACAGAACTCATTTTGCAGCAAACTTCCTGACAGGAAGTGGAAAATCTGAAATCGATGCTCTGTTCTAGGGCCTGCCTATAAATGTCCTTGATATGTATCAGTATACATGCACTTCATACGTCTTCCACTAGATGTCGACAGGCAGTGAGAGAAGAAATGGAGTGTGTAACTTGATCTGGGGTCGAACAAAAGTTCTTTGTATGACGTGTCACCAGTTTCCTGTTTTCTGGAGAGCGCGTGAAGGGACCTGGTTTTGCCTTCTGTACAGCTGTCGTTATAGACGACTAATATCTCCGGCTTTGATTTTATTTGATACATGTGACAATATCATCGTAAAGTATGTTTTTTCAATATAGTTTTATTAGATTATTGAAATTTTTTCGGGACGTTAGGCGTGTTGCGTTGTGTGCCTTTGTTCAGGAAGGAGAGCTTCGCGACAATTTGCTAGCTTTCCGTGCTAATTTACTGGAGAAGAGGACATTCTAAACCCAAACAACGATTGTTCCCGACAAAGGACCCCTTGTACAACATTCTGATGAAAGATCGTCAAAAGTAGGACCCATTTTATGATGCTATTTCATATATCTGTCGAACATGTGAAATAGTCGTTTGCGCCCAGATTTTGGGTACTCTCTCGCTATACCTAAGCTGGATGTCGTAATGAAGTTATTTTTAGAATTCTAACACGGCGATTGCATTAAGAACTAGTGTATCTATCATTTCCTATACAACATGTATTTTTTAGTAACGTTTATGTATAGTTATTTGGTCAGAATAGTTGAGTGCCATAAAAATATCCGCACATTCTGGGAAAAAGATGCTACGTTAGCACATTGTATAACCACACATGTCCAAACGCTCGTGCAAATGCAGGCGAACTCGGATGACAGGTTGAATAAACTGGTCAAACTAAGTAGATAATCAATCTTCAGGATGTTGTTATCATATATATCCAATAACGTTCCAACCGGAGCATTCCTTCATGTCTGTAGAAGTTATGGAACGCAAGGCGATATCATGAGGAAAGCGCATGACCAGGAACTGGCAATCTGCCAGACCACTGACTCATTCCCCTACCATCCGGCCCCACAACAAAGCATAAGCTTCATTCCACATCCTACAGACTGTTGACATCTAGTAGAAGGCGTAGGAAGTGCAAACGGATCCATATCTTACAGGGAATTGAATCGGCGATGAGTTGAACGTTGACCAGTCTCAGAATTCTCACTTCCTGTTTGGATTTTTTCTCAGGTTTCTGCCTTCCATATGAGTTATGTTATACTCACAGACATCATTCAAACAGTTTTAGAAACTTCAGAGTGTTTTATATCCAATAGTAATAATACTATGCATATATTAGCATCTGGGACAGAGTAGGAGGCAGTTCACTATGGGCATGCAATTCATCCAAAAGTGAAAATGCTGCCCCCTATCATAAAGAAGTTAAGGTTGCTGCCCCTATAATCGCCAAGCCTATCTCTGACCTTTTAAACTTGTCTCTCCTCTCTGGGGAGGGTCCCTTTGCTTGGAAGGCAGCCACAGTTGTTCTTTATTTAAAGGCGGAGATCAAGGTGATTCTATCTGTTATAGGCCTATTTATATTTTGCCCTGTTTATCAAAATTGTCAATAATCAACTGACTGGCTTTCTTGATGTCTATAATTTTCTCTCCGGTATGCAATCTGGTTTCCTCTCAGGTTATGGATGTGTCACTGCAACCTTAACCTGTTGAGGATGGGGGCGCTGTTGTGACTATTTATGCTAATCGTGTAATTTTTGAAACGGCTTCCCACAAAAACCTTGATCGTACAATATGCATATTATTATTATTATTTGATAGAAAACAGTCTATAGTTTCTATAGGAGTTGAAATTTTGTCTCTAAGTGGAACAGAGCCCATTCTACAGCAATTTCCCTGACATGGAGTCAGATTTCAGAAATTTTGGCCCCTGATCTGGAGTCAGTTAAAAGGGCACTGTTATTGCTATGAGTATACGGACACTGCTTACGTCTTCCCCTGGATGCCTTTACGTGATGACGATTTGAATGGGGTCGATTGCGCGTTCACAGGCACTACAAATTAAAAAACCCTGAGGCTAGTCACTCTTTTGGAGCTGCGTCATGCGCCTAGAGGACACCGACCCGCACCTGTTCCAAGCATTAGTGGAGGGAGTAATATTACTCTGGTCATGTTTCTACTCGTTATGGGAGTTAAAAACATCATAAGGTAGTTAATTTAAAGCGTTTTATAGCAATTTATATCCGTTTAGTGCGATTTTGGGACATTTATTTCTGAAACGCTGTGAATTGCTGGGCACGCTTCCAGTTCATCCCGAACGCAGTTGGCATTTCCACATGGCAAGAGGACAGCTTTCCACCAAAAGACGATTGGACCCAAGAAAGGATCCTTTGCCCAAGATACTGATGGAAGAACAGCTCAAAGTAGGACATTTTTATTATGATAAATCGTGTTTCTGTCGAAAAATGTTAGTGGCTTAGGACTCCATGTTTTTTGACGTAGCTTCGCTTGGCGCAAACTGTATTGAAAAGTAAGGATAATTTTAAAAAAATAATTCCGCGATTGTATTAAGAATTAAATTGTCTATCAATCCCTGTCCACCCTATATTTTTTAGTCACGTTTATGAGTATTTATGTATAAGAGTAGATCACTGTCTAATATGGCGCACGGACATTTTCTCACCAGCTTGGCTACATTTCACATTGTCTAACCATGATTTTGGTGGCTAAATATAAACATTTTCGATCAAACTCTATATGGATTGTGTAATATGATGTTACAGGAGTGTCATCTGAAGAATTCTGAGAAGGTTAGTGAAAAAATTAATATATTTTGGCGATGTTGACTTTTATCGCTCACTTTGGCTAGAATCAATGCTGGGCTGCTATGTGCTATGTGCTATGCTAATATAACGATTTATTGTGTTTTCGCTGTAAGACACTTAGAAAATCTGAAATATTGTCTGTATTCACAGGATCTGTGTCTTTCGATTAGTGTATGCTGTGTATTTTTACGAAATGTTTGATGATTAGTAAGTAGGTAAACACGTTGCTCAATGTAGTTTTTCTAGTCCATTTGTGACGGTGGGTGCAATTGTAACCTATGCCATCTACCTGAAATATGCACTTTTTTCTAACAAAACCTATCCCATACCATAAATATGTTATCAGACTGTCATAAGATGAGTTTTTTTCTTGGTTAGGGGCTATAAATATCTTAGTTTAGCCGAATTGGTGATAGCTACTGGTGTTGGTGGACAAATAAAAGATGGTGGATTATGCTAATGTGTTTTTAGGTAATAGATGTACATCTTTACATATTGTGTCTTCCCTGTAAAACATTTTAAAAATCGGACATGTTGGCTGGATTCACAAGATCTGTGTCTTTCATTAGCTGTATTGGACTTTAATGTGTGAAAGTTAAATATTTAAAAAAAAAAAAAAATTTGAATTTCACGGCTCTGCCTTTTCAGTGGGGGGGGGGGGGGAGTGCCGCTAGCGGGACCCTCATCCTAGACAGGTTAAAGATCCTCAATGATGTCACCATTGCCCTTGATTCTAAGCAATGTTGTGGTGCTATTTTTATTGACTTGGCCAAAGCTTTTGATACAGTAGACCATTCCAATTCTTGTGGGCCTTCTAAGAGGGGTCTTTGGCCTGGTTTGCTAACTACCTCTCTCAAAGAGTGTAGTATATAAAGTCAGAACATCTGCTGTCTCAGCCACTGCCTGTCACCAAGGGTGTACCCCAAGGCTCGATCCTAGGCCCCACGCTCTTCTCAAATTACATCAACAACATAGATCAGGCAGGAGGGAGCTCTCTCATCCATTTATATGCAGTTGATTCAGTCTTATGCTCAACTGGCCCCTCCCCGGATGTTGTGTTAAACGCTCTACAACAAAGCTTTCATAGTGTCCAACAAGCTTTCTCTGCCCTTAACCTTGTTCTGAACACCTCCAAAACAAAGGTCATGTGGTTTGGTAAAGATAATGCCCCTCTCCCCACAGGTGTGATTACTACCTTTGAGGGTTTAGAGCTTGAGGTAGTCACGTCATACAAATACTTGGGAGTATGGCTAGATGGTACACTGTCCTTCTCTCAGCACATATCAAAGCTGCAGGCTAAAGTTAAATCTAGACTTGGTTTCATCTATTGTATTCACTCCTCTTTCACTCCAGCTGCCAAACTAACACTGATTTCAGATGGCCATCCTACCCATGCTAGATTATGGAGACATCATTTATAGATTGGCAGGTAAGGGTGCTCTCGAGCGGCTAGATGTTCTTCACCATTCGGCCATCAGACTTGCCACCAGTGCTCATTATAGGACACATCACTGCACTCAATACTCTTCTGTAAACTGGTCATCTCTGTATACCTGTCGCAAGACCCACTGGTTGTTGCTTATTAATAAAGCCCTCTTAGGCCTTACTTCCCCCTATCTGAGATATCTCCTGTAGCCCTATTCTCCACATACATCACCCGTTCTTCAGTCACATTCTGTTAAAGGTCCCCAAAGCACACACATCCCTGGGTCGCTCATCTTTTCAGTTCGCTGCAGCTAGCGACTGGAACAAGCTGCAACAAACACTCAAACTTGACGGTTTTATCTCAATCTCTTCAATCATGGACACTCTTACTGACAGTTGTGGCTGCTTTGCGTGATGTACTGTTGTCTCTACCTGCTTCCTCTGTGTGCTGTTGTCTGTGCCAAACAATGTTTGTACCCTGTTTTGAGCTGCTACCATGTTGTGCTTCTGCCATGTTGTGTTGCTACCATGTTGTTGTCATGCTGTGTTGCTGCCATGCTATGTTGTCGTCTTAGGTCTCTCTTTATGTAGTGTTGTGTTGTCTCTCTTGTCGTAATGTGTGTTTTGTCCTATATTTTTATTAAATGTATTTTTATTTTTAATCCCAGCCCCCATCCCCGCAGCAGGCCTTTTGCCTCTTAGTAGGCCGTCATTGTAAATAAGAATTTGTTCTTAACTGACTTGCCTCGTTAAAAAAAGAAAAAAAAGAAGGGCACCAATTGGTAGATTGGTAAAACATTTAAAGTAGACATTGGATATGCCTTTGAGCATGGTGAAGATATTAATTACATGTTGGATGGTGTATTAATACACCCAGTCACTACAAATATACAAGGGTCCTTCCTAAGTTAGTTGCCAGAGAGGAAGGAAAACTCTCAGGGATCTCACCATGAGGCCAATGGTGACTTTAAAACAGTTACAGTTAAATGGCTGTGATAGGAGAAGACTGAGGATGGATCAACAACATTCTAGTTACTCCAAAATACTAACTTAATCACAGGGTGAAAAGAAGGAAGCCTGTATAGAATACAAATATTCCAAAACATCCATCCTGAAAGTAAAACAGGCATCATTTAGGTATTGACTCAGAGGTGTGAATATTTATGTAATTCATTTTCAATAAATTAAAAAAATTGTCTAAAAACATGTTTTCACTTAATCATTATTGGGTATTGTGTGTAGATGTTTTTTTTTAATCAATTTTGAATTCAGGCTGTAACAATTGTTTTTTAATAAGTCAATGGGTATGAATACATTCTGAAGTATTGAATACAGGGAGGGATTTAACAATTGAGGTGGCGATATCTCTTCATAAATATATTTATTTCTATGTTTCTAATTTTGATGGACGGTGGCAACTGACCACAGAACCAGTAGTCACTTTTTTTCTAATAAAGACCATCATCTTAAATCGGGAGGAATTGTAGAGGTAAACTTGTCTATAATTGCTACCTCAACTGACCAGTGAGATGTATTTTTAAATGGCGGGACAACCGTCACGTTGGCCAAATGTACTGTATAACTTTTCGCTGTCAGGATTCGTTTACACTTCAAGGATATCCGTACAAGTTGCGTCTTTGACTACCTCCGGAAGTGTTCAGGAAGATCTAATCACAATCAGATCGCAATGCGTCTTTTGATTGTCGACACCTGTTGACAGATGTGGGCACAATCAGAATGTGGACAATATCAGGGCAACAGACGCATTTTAGAACCAGGTATAAACGGGGCTGCTGACAACGACTAAATGCGGCATCCATATTAGGAATTTGTGTTGTCTGACCACTGACAACTTTCTAATATGGATGCAATAACAAAAATAAAGAATACATTGAACAGAGTGCTACACACCAAAAAGAAGAATACAGGTTTTAATGTTTTTTTTCCAGAGACCTGAAGCTGTGTTTTCCAAATCTCTAAGAGAGATACAGCACATCAAAGGGAGTACACAGAAACACTTTAAAATCCTCATTACGGTGATCAGTCATTGTGTAGGGAGAGTCTCTGTTTGAATGAGTGAGGGGGAAAGCAATTGAGTCATATGGGACACACAAAGGCGTAGATAAGTGGGTTGGAGTGGAGTGGGCCCTATTTAGATGTGCTGCATAACCATGTCATTTCAATGTTACTTCAAAGCAATGTGCTCTTTTCTGAGCTGTTGTTTCTGAGATATCTACCTTCATTCAGTTTAAAGAGAGAGCGAGAATGGAAGGGATAGAGGGAGGGAGAGAGAATGAAAGTGGAATCTGGGAGAGATTGAACAAGTGAGGCAGCAAGAGAGCGAGATGGCGAACGGGAGAAAAAGAATGAAGGGGGGAAATGGGGAAACGTTAAACAGGAGAGAGCGAGTTAGAGAGAAACGGTAAGGGAGAGAGAGTAGGAAAAGTTGTCGGAGAAAGGGAGGAATCGCAGAAAGCTAATGAGCATACCAAGGGGCACATTAGTTATTTATTTCCCAAGCTTGTTTCGTTAAGAGAAGGGCACAGCAATTAGCTTTGAGGAGTTGACATCCCTGGGTGCCCTTGTGCTTTGGCTGCAAGGCAACACTAGAGCACCCTGTCTGAAATGCTAAACAACCTGTAGAAGGGTTCTCGCACGAGGTGGACGAAAAATAGCGCAGGTAGGGGAAGAGAACAGGGTAGGCACATGGCCTAGAGAGACATCTCTGAAGCATAGGGGCCAGCTGAACTTATATTATGCAGAATAGAGGAGAGGAGAATGGCTGGCTTCTAATTCAGATGTGACAGAGAGAAAAGGCCATATGGACTAGGAGGCTTTACGAGAGATGCATATGCAACCGGAACTAACATAGTTTCTCACTTATTGGTTTGCTCCCTTTCCTCCTGGGACCTAACATACAACCTGTAGGTAAGGGTTGGGATCGGAGGGGGGTGGTCTGTTTTTCAGATGAGAGTGGTTGTGAATTGGATTTACGGAGGGAGATGAATAGGAAAATGCTACTTTGGAAGTGTTGATGGGGGTTTTGAGGGGGATCATATCTCTAGAAGGAGAATGAGTCCATTCGCACACACACACAACTCCACCCATCCATCCACCCACACACACTCTCCCACACAGTGCACATACCCACTGACTCTCACATATCTATGATACAGATCAAAGCAAACACCCCTAATAGCCTGATATCTAGACAAGCAGTTCCTATTTCCCTATTCTCACACATAGTGAAATGATCCCCTCTGCTCCAACCAAACGAGAGAGCACAGTCGGTCTCTGTTGAAATGTCAACCCGCCACCATGCTAATTGGACCCGAGTCCTTCCAATCAGTGGAACAAAAAAAAGATGCCCGTGGAGGTGGGCGGGAATGAGATGGGCTTTTGTATGTGGTGAAGAGAGGCTGATTGAAATTATACACCAGCGACAGGCCATGCGATAAACACGCTGATGCAAACTGTAATATGCACATTGCCATCTAAGAACCTTCCCGTTGACTCTGATACAGAGATGGAAATGTATTGTGTATGCACTGTATACGAATTGGAAAATAATAGTGGAAATATGGCTGTAACTTCCAGTAATGCAACCTTGTTCAGTGCAGGATACTGAATATGTGTTGACAACAACAAACAATGTCATACTGTGTTTGCTTGCTCCTGTGTGTGCGTGTGTGTGCTTGAAGTGTGCTTGCGTGGGTGTGTCACCATCTGTCTGTGTCAGTGTGTTCGTGCTTGACATGTGTATGCATTCATGCACAGTACACAGGTGCACCAGACAGATAAACAGATCAGAAAGTTCCACATATCTGTCCACGCCCTGTTTGTCAGCCATATAATCCTGCCTATTATAGACTACAGAGATGCATTCTTATTGGCTTTATCGGTGACTGGAATGGCTGTATCGGGCTGCCACAGACTGTTCTGCACATGACCTCAATCTGCTTTGTGCCGTGCGTCTCTGTGTGCGCCTACATGGTTGTGTGTGTGTGCGCATGTGTATCTACGCTATCACACACAGTACCATTTCCATTCCTCAGGTGAAGCCAAGTTGTTTTATCTCATCCAGAGGAATGCAGCCCTGATCCCTGTATGGCAACGATTATCGACACTCCTCCACTGCATACATTTGCTACCAGGTAACAACAGAGAATGCTCTGAATGCAGTGGAGAACCGTGACTATTGGAGCTAGGCCCTCATTTTAGGAAATGATCTGACCTCATACATATAGAGAACTCGGATTCCTGTGTATACAGAGCATGACTTGAGACCGTTCTTTTGCAGACCTACAGTTGAAGTTGAAAGTTTACATACACCTTAGCCAAATACATTTAAACTCATTTTTTCACAATTCATGACATTTAATCCTAGTAACAATTCCCCATCATATGTCAGTTGGGATTACCACTTTATTTTAAGAATGGGAAATGTCAGAATAATAGTAGAGAGAATGATTTATTTCTGCTTTTATTTCTTTCATCACATTCCCAGTGGGTCAGAAGTTTACATACACTCAATTAGTATTTGGTAGCATTGGGTCAAACATTTCAGGTAGCCTTCCACAAGCTTCCCACAATAAGTTGGAGATGGTGTAACTGAGTCAGGTTTGTAGGCCTCCTTGCTCGCACACACTTTTTCAGTTCTGCCCACATATTTTCTACAGGATTGAGATCAGGGCTTTGTGATGGCCACTCCAATACCTTGACTTTGTTGTCCTTATTAAGCCCATTTTGCCACAACTTCGGAAGTATGCTTGGGTTAAATGTCCATTTGGAAAACCCATTTGAGACCAAGCTTTAACTTCCTGACTGATGTCTTGAGATGTTGCTTCAATATATCCACATACTTTTCCTGCCTCATGATGCCATCTATTTTGTGAAGTGCACCAGTCCCTCCTGCAGCAAAGCACCCCAACAATATGATGTTGCCACCCCCATGCTTCACTTTTTGGATGGTGTTCTTTGGCTTGCAAGCCTCCCCCTTTTTCCTCCAAACATAATGATGGTCATTTTGGCCAAACAGTTTTATATTTGTTTCATCAGACAAGAAGACATTTCTCCAAAAAGTACAATCTTTGTCCCCATGTGGTGTTTCAAACCGTAGTCGGGCTTATTTATGGCGGTTTTGGAGCAGTGGTGTCTTCCTTGCTGAGCGGCCTTTCAGGTTATGTCGATATATGACTCATTTTACTGTGGATATACACTGCTCAAAAAAATAAAGGGAACACTAAAATAACACATCCTAGATCTGAATGAATGAAACATTCTTATTAAATAATTTTTTCTTTACATAGTTGAATGTGCTGACAACAAAATCACAAGTATCAATGGAATCAAATTTATTAACCCATGGAGGTCTGCATTTGGAGTCACACTCAAAATTAATGTGGAAAACCACACTACAGGCTGGTCCAACTTTGATGTAATGTCCTTAAAACAAGTCAAAATGAGGCTCAGTAGTGTGTGTGGCCTCCACGTGCCTGTATGACCTCCCTACAACGCCTGGGCATGCTCCTGATGAGGTGGCGGATGGTCTCCTGAGGGATCTCTTCCCAGACCTGGACTAAAGCATCCGCCAACTCCTGGACAGTCTGTGGTGCAACGTTGCGTTGGTGGATGGAACGAGACATGTTGTCCCAGATGTGCTCAATTGGATTCAGGTCTGGGGAATGGGCGGGCCAGTCCATAGCATCAATGCCTTCCTCTTGCAGGAACTGCTGACACACTCCAGCCACATGAGGTCTAGCATTGTCTTGCATTAGGAGGAACCCAGGGCCAAACGCACCAGCATATGGTCTCACAAGGGGTCTGAGGATCTAATCTCGGTACCTAATGGCAGTCAGGGTACCTCTGGCGAGCACATGGAGGGCTGTGCGGCCCCCCAAAGAAATGCCACCCCACACCATGACTGACCCACCGCCAAACCGGTCATGCTGGAGGAAGTTGCAGGCAGCAGAACGTTCTCCAAGGCGTCTCCAGACTCTGTCACATCTGTCACATGTGCATGTGAACCTGCTTTCATCTGTGAAGAGCACAGGGCGCCAGTGGCGAATTTGCCATTCTTAGTGTTCTCTGGCAAATGCCAAACGGCCTGCACGGTGTTGGGCTTACAGCCCCACAACCCCCACCTGTGGACGTCGGGCCCTCATACCACCCTCATGGAGTATGTTTCTGACCGTTTGAGAAGACACATGCACATTTGTGGCCTGCTGGAGGTCATTTTGCAGGGCTCTGGCAGTGCTCCTCCTGCTCCTCCTTGCACAAAGGCGGAGGTAGCGGTCCTGCTGCTGGGTTGTTACCTTCCTACGGCCTCCTCCACGTCTCCTGATGTACTGGCCTGTCTCCTGGTAGCGCCTCCATGCTCTGGACACTACGCTGACAGACACAGCAAACCTTCTTGCCACAGCTCGCATTTATGTGCCATCCTGGATGAGCTGCACTACCTGAGCCACTTGTGTGGGTTGTAGACACCGTCTCATGCTACCACTAGAGTGAAAGCACCGCCAGCATTCAAAAGTGACCAAAACATCACCCAGGAAGCATAGGAACTGAGAAGTGGTCTGTGGTCACCACCTGCAGAACCACTCCTTTATTGGGGGTGTCTTGCTAATTGCCTATAATTTCCACCTTTTGTCTATTCTATTTGCACAACAGCATGTGAAATGTATTGTCAATCAGTGTTGCTTCCAAAGTGGACAGTGTGATTGACTTGGAGTTACATTGTGTTGTTTAAGTGTTCCCTTTATTTTTTTGAGCAGTGGAGATACTTTTGTACCCGTTTCCTCCAGCATCTTCACAAGGTCCTTTGCTGTTGTTCTGGGATTTATTTGTACTTTTTGCACCAAAGTATGTTCATCTCTAGGAGACAGAAGGCGTCTCCTTCCTGAGCGGTATGATGGCTGCGTGGTCCCATGGTGTTTATTCTGGCGTACTATTGTTTGTACAGATGAACGTTGTACCTTGAGGCTTTTGGAATTTGCTCCCAAGGATGAACCAGACTTGTTGAGGTCTACAATTTATTTTCTGAGGTCTTGGCTGATTTCTTTTGATTTTCGCATGATGTCAAGCAAAGAGGCACTGGGTTTGAAGGTAGGCCTTGAAATACATCCACAGGTACACCTCCTATTGACTGAAATGATGTCACTCATCCTATCAAAAGCTTCTAAAGCCATGACATCATTTTCTGGAATTTTTCAAACTGTTTAAAGGCACAGTCAACTTAGTGTATGTAAACTTCTGACCCACTGGATGCAGTGAATTATAAGTGAAATAATCTGTCTGTAAACAACTGTTTGAAAAATGACTTGTCATGCACAAAGTAGATGTCCTAACCGACCTACCAAAACTATAGTTTGTTTACAAGAAATTTGTGGAGTGGTTGAAAATTGTGTTTTAATGACTCCAACCTAAGTGTATGTAAACTTCCGACTTCAACTGTATGACGGCTCTGGCAGGTCATAGCAGGACGGCTCTGGCTGGTCATGGCAGGACGGCTCTGGCTGGTCATGGCAGGACGGCTCTGGCTGGTCATGGCAGGACGGCTCTGGCTGGTCATGGCAGGACGGCTCTGGCTGGTCATGGCAGGACGGCTCTGTAGGGAGGAGAAGGAGAGACAGCCTGGTGCGTGGTCTAGGCACTGGCTGCGCTGGAGAGGAGGAAACAGCAGGAGAGAGAACCCGGAGAGACAGCCTGGTACGGGGGGCTGCCACCGGAGGACTGGTACATGGAGGTGGCACCGGGTCTACCGGACCGTGAAGGAGGACACGTGCTCTTGAGCACCGAGCCTCCCCAACCCTACCAGGTTGAATGGTCCCCGTAGCCCTGCCAGTGCGGCGAGGTGGAATAGCCCGCACTGGGCTATGCAGGCGAACCGGGGACACCACCTGTAAGGCTGGTGCCATGTACGCCGGCCCGAGGAGACGTACTGGAGGCCAGATACGTTGGTCCGGCTTCATGACATCCGGCTCGATGCCCAACTTAGCCCTCCCAGTGCGGCAAGGTGGAATAGCCCGCACTGGGCTAAGCACGCGTACTGGGGACACCGTGCGCTTTACCGCATAACACGGTGTCTTACCAGTACGACGCCTTCTACCTCCACGGTAAGCACGGGGAGTTGGCTCGGGTATCCTACCCGGCTTTGCCACACTCCTCGTGTGCCTCCCCCCAAGAAATTTTTGGGTCTGACTCACGGGCTCCCAACCGCGTCGCCGCGCTGCCTCCTCATACCAGCGCCTCTCAGCCTTCGCTGCTTCCAACTCCTCCTTGGGACGGCGATATTCCCCTGGCTGAGCCCAAGGTCCTCTACCATCCAGGATCTCCTCCCAAGTCCAGGAGTCCTTGTTGCTCTGTTGAGCATTCCCTTGCCGCTTGGTCTTAGTGTGGTGGGTGATTCTGTAAGGGCTGTCTTCCTCCTCATCCTCGGACGAGGAGAGGAGAGAAGGATCATCAGACCAAAATGCAGCATTCGGGAAATAAGCCATCTTTTTATTTAACACGACGATGGCAACACGAAAAACAAAACACTTTCAAAATACAAAACAAGAAAACGACGTAGACGAAAACCTATACATGAACTTACATAACTAACGTAAAACTCACGGACAGGAACAGACTACATCAAAACGAAACGAACATCCAAACAGTCCCGTATGGTGCAAACATAACACAGATACGGAAGACAATCACCCACAAACAAACAGTGAGAACACCCTACCTAAATATGACTCTTAATTAGAGGAGAACGCAAAACACCTGCCTCTAATTAAGAGCCATACCAGGCAACCAAAACCAACATAGAAACAGATAACATAGACTGCCCACCCAAAACACATGCCCTGACCTAAACACATACAAAAAACAACATAAAACAGGTCAGGACCGTTACATGTACACAGATAGGCTTGAGGCATTAAGGATTATTGATAACCTGTAGTGTAATTGCATGATATAGTGCATTGTTGACAGTGTGCTAATAAGTCAGTGTACGTGTACACCATTGTACGCCATTCATTTCCTATGCATCACCCCGAGTTGTCTATGGGGCGAGGGCTGTAATTTATGTCATTTACTATAGCATTAAACAATGTGAAGGTCAGGGAGGTCGCGAGAGAGACAGGATTAAACCACCGCATTGGTCCCTCTTGTCATAATTACCTCAGCAAGGTTAAAGGGAGAGGGAGAGAGAAGGAATAGCAGAGGATGGAGAGTGAGGAAAGAGAGAGAGGAGAGGGAGGAAACCCAGCGGAGTGACAACCCTCACCTGCCCCACCCCCCCCCCTCCTCCTCCTGTTGTGCTCATGTCTAATGGCTGGCGGTTACAGGTCCCGGTCCTCCCGGGTGTCTGTTTCTCTGCCTGATTGTTTTCCCCTTTTGTTCAGCGATGCCTGGGACGACAGATTTACCGCTCACCTCAGCTCAACACACACCCCAAGGGGTAAGGAGGGAACAAGAGAGGGAGGAGGGGAGGAGGAGGTATGAAAGAGGTCGAGGTGGATAACGCTAGACAGGAGGCCTCATATTAGAAACCAAATTTAAGAAGAGCAGGATTTTCCCCTCAGCAACCTACTTTAAATGCAAATGCCATAGGCCTGACTCAGGGAGAGAGAGTAAAAGAGAGAGAGAGAGATGGAGAGAGGGGGGGCGCGCTGATGTGTAAAGCGGGCGTTTTATCGCCATGGGCCTCCTGTAGCTGCTGGGAACAAATTAAAATGACTGGAAAGAATATCCTCGCTCCTCCGGTTATTGTTTGCTTGAATGGCGCCCAGGACGGGTGTTCTGAGTGTGTGTGTGTGTATGGAGACTGACAATGAAAGAGGCTCCCATGATGTCTCTCAATTGCCTCAGTGTCCGCCTGGATGGGCTTTTGTATTTCATTCTCCATCTAAATGTGCTTTCAGAATAATCATTGGCAGGGAGGAATAATTACAAAGTTACTCCAAAACAGAGGGATAGGGTGAGGAGGGTGTTGAGAATACCCCACTCTCTCCATGAACCTCTGTTGACATATGTTTTTATACAGGAGGCAAACATGTGTCCTAACAGCATCATGTTTTTCATAGGAAGTTGCATACTGGTTACATGTTAAGTTTTCCAGGAATTGCACAATATTAGCTGGAGTTGTTTTTGCCTGGCTACCCAAACTCCTTGCTGCAGCCAAACACTATGCCACGCCCACGGACGTTAGTTTCTTCTTCGCATTGAGTCTGGATCTGAGCGCCTCCCGACCCTTCACCGAATGCGAACACATTCGGGGCAGTCTGATTGGTCCAGAAACTGATGGGTTGGGCCGGAGCCAGAACACACGTGGGTAAAGCGGCGTTTTGGAAATTGGTCATTGGCTTTGATATGGTCCAATCGATGATGATTGGGTTTTGTACAACGCCCCCTCATGCCCATTGTCACCACAAAGGACTTCAGTGATGGCAGTCTCAGACTAAAGTATATACAGTAACGAATGACAGAGCATCGGAATAGTTTAGTGTGAGTCATCAGGCTAGGGGGGGGGTTTGGCTGTATGGGAAATTAGTCATCAAGCATACACTGCTCTCCTATCATCTAACTTCTTTACATGTTAAAAACACAACTTATTCTGTCAGTATTTTAAAAGGACTCTATAATGTGACTAGTGCAAGGGCTCCTGTCGTAATTGAATGCAGTTACAGTTGAAAAACAACATTAGTCTTTTGAAATTGGGGTTGCAAAGAGAGGGTATATTAGTGAAAACTTTCTAAGTTTAATAGTAAACTACCAGAATGCTGGTAAGGATTTGATGTAATTTATCACAAGATATCTAGTGGCCTTTTTGGGTACTGCAAATTATCACAGGTCTTTAATATGAGTGTTTTTAAACATGAAATATCATATATATTTTTACACACTTTTACTATGTCAACATGTCTTTTTGTAAATGTTTTGGCGCCAAACTGTTGGCATATATTACCTGTTAATTACCAACATTTCAGAAAAATTCACCTGAAACTAAATTGTCTTCAAACCATCCTATCATCACTTTTTTATTTTTATTATCCTCTATGTGAATCAATTACACACAAATACACACAGTGGCGCATTAGCTGATATGAGCTAGGCCACATAGCAGCACAATTTACCACTGTAAATGTTTACCCTTTTCTGTTTACCCTCCAAAATCTCTCTCTCGCTCTCTCTCTCTCACACATGCTTTAGTACCAGAGCATTACAAAGCCATTTGCCACAGTGTGTACATTTTCATTAAGCTGGTCGGTTTTCCCTCGTCAGAATGCATGAATGGCTCTAATTTAAGTGAAGAGGCACTGAACTGCTACAAATCTTTAATTTCAGTTTTTTGATGATCCCGCCCCTAACCTCCTCCCTCTGTTTCCCCCCATAACATGCTAAACTCCCCAGGGATAGAGTGAGGATGGAGAGAGAAAAAGTGAAAGAGAGCAAGAGAGATAAAATAGAGGATAATTCAAAGCAAGACCCCATCAACCCCTGAAAAGCTCACGCAAACCCCAGTTACAGAGCATGAGGGTAAAAATGCTTACATTTGTATAAATTATCCCCCCAAAAAGGGAAGGTCAAAAAGTGCTTACCGTTCATGTTGAGTGAATTAAAACTCAAGGTAAGGTTTAGCTCAGTATGGAAATGTAGATCTGATCTTTTTTTAAGTGGAGAATATATTATATTGTTTAGGCACATTGTCAAAAAATCAGCCCTCCCTGTCCCTCGCTCTCTCATCCTTTAAAAAAAGCTAGACCTGTCAGAAATGTGTCAAATTACTTTGCTTCTGTCATTGTTAATTTCATATCCAGCACTCATATCACTCTTCTGCATTATAGATGTAAAATAGTGTTTCAGGCATTTTGGGAGGTTTTTGTAAAGACTGTCTGCTGGTCTGCAGTGAGATGGTCCCCAAACCAACCAATTACTATAGTGGTCTGTGATGCTCTTATCCCTGCTTCCCCCAGCTATCTGCTCAGTCAAAAGGAACTAAGACCATCCCTATGGGTCTCCCTCAATCAACCACAATTAGATGGTTTTTCAAATGAAATGTTCATCAAATTCATACACATACAAATGCCTGGACCTATGACTCATTTCCTGGACATGTATTGAGAATTTCTCAGACATATTGCAAGGTAACATGGTAGTTTGCCATTTTTCATAGTGTACTGTAGCAATGTGTCGCAACAGCCAAAACATCTCTCCATTGTCAACAATCCAGAGGGGAGTTGGACCACTGGTATAGATATATGGTAGGACACCAGACTACTGTTGGACCAGAACAGACCAGATGGTTGTTCGGCAGTTTGGGAATGAGCGATCGTCAGAACATGTTCCAGCTATGGAACAGGACACCAGGTTTTTCCAGGTTTTCTAAAGATTGCGCCAATGTTATTAAATTACTACTTGTTCAAGATTAGGAAAGTTTAACCTCTGGCATCACCCATATCAGTTTTATCCGCACTCATGGGGACTGTTTCAAAATATATTTTTTCAGCATAGAAAGCACAAGCTGACATTTCAACCTCATGTCTCAGTCAAAGCACATGCCCCGTCTCTCTCATACCCATGCTGTTTCTGTCCCCCACTTGACCCGGATCAGTGTTTTGGAATGTGCAGCCATAACATGTTATATCCCAATCATAACACCAGTGGACAGAAGCATATGGGAAAGCTGACATTATGAGCACTGATGACAAGCCTGACAACCCAAAGCCTTGGACTCGAGACACAAGATCCTCAATAGACCCATAATCTATAGCTCGTGATTTTTATTTCCCTAATCTCGGCCCGGTCAGCTGGCGCTGGCGTTTTAGGGGTTTGGGGTTTTGATTTCGCCCTCGTAAAGCGCTCGTCGGTCGTAGCGGCCGGCAGCTGTTCCGCGGTCGCCTTTGTATTTGGACAAGGTCGTGTGGGAACTAAATAATGGGGGTGGAAACCCGACACTCACTTTAACGCCATCTTGGCTCTTAAAAGGCGGTGAGGAGGACACACAATAGAGAGGGGTGGAGAGTTTGTCCTCTCGGTCTCAATGGAGGAGTAAGTTTTTATCATCCATTCAGCCAACCTTGGTCTCCATTGTTTCATCTCACACAAATACTGGGGATGTATAGAAAGAGGCTATGCTTATAGGCCTATACAATAACACAACTTAGCATTGGCATTTTAGTCTGTCTTTTGCTACAACAGCAGTAGCTGTCTCAGGCTTTGCATTGATTTTATCGCACTGTTCACATAGTCCAAAAAATTATTACAGTCTCTCTGTCTGACACCAATTAAGTACTACCCTCCCCAATCCTCCCACTTTGTTTGGTCTCATTCCACTAGAGCTCCGAATAATCAACATGTTTTGCTGCTAGATGCACGATGGCCACGGTCCAGTGAAAACGGGGTGGTCCTACCCGTCTGGAGACGGTAATGTTACATTTAAACACAGATTAATCATACATAAAATCCTAATTCATCATCACCATGTCATCTGCAAAAACATCCCATTTACGTCCCAATCCTCCTCCATCCCCGCCGATCCCCTCGAGCTTTTACATTTACTAGAAAAGCAGAAAAGCCTGACTTCTTTAAAAATCCCCATGCATGGATATAGAATATGTATGGGGAAGTGGACATTCAAATGCTAATAGCACTTGCGGCTATGAGTGAGGAGTTAACCAAGCTTGACGGGGGCCCATGCGACCGCCCTGAGGTGTCAGAGTGCTAGGAAAAACATCTATCATGTGACATGGCCCAGTTGAAGCCGGTGCAGGCCCTGACTTAAGATGGATGCCCCTTCACCCTGCACTTATATATCTCTAGGACTGTTTCAAAATATGTAAATTATATGTAAATTATAGCTGAATTATAACAAATAACTTCTCCACTCCATGTCTGGGAGGGTGAGCTAGCTGTCAGCTAGAATCAATTTGTGTGGATGCTATTTGCTATATGTTTATACATTCCTTTCTCTCTCGCTCTCTTTCTCTTTGTTTTTCTCACCCTCCACTCGAAGTGTGTGTGTGCACACAATCTAGGTGCCATTCTCCTTCAGCTTTACACATTGACGTTCAGACAATGCTGGAGTACAGGTGACTTGACATTTACTGTTATTCGACCTCACATAAACCCTGAGGTGTGAGTGTGTGTGCATGCGCACATGCGTCTGGCCCCTGACCTTAGGCTACCTGTGGCCTTACCTGGAACTACCGAAACAAGTCCAGCAGTCACATAGGTTTGGTCAGGTGTTGTCACTTTACTGGTGTTAAGGAGTGAGGTGCAGATGCAAACAGAATTCAGACTGACATTTGGAGACACTTTCGAATTCTCCTTTTTCAGAGTTCAATAATCTTAGTCATAGCGCTTGACCTCTACTAAAGTACCTAACAGATATAGTATATCACAGTTGCACCTATACGCTTTGACATTACCTATTCCCTTCTTCCACAAGTTTCTTTTGCAATGTGAAAATGTCAAGCCAAACTGCGGTACTGCCAAGGACTAATGTAATAGTGGGAAAGATCACCTCTAGTGGTAGAACTTGTTACCACAGCACTGGATCACTGCATCAGAGCTCATTCTCTTCTTCTTCTTTTTCTTCTAAAAGGCTATACTTTTTGATGATACTAAACGCCTGCATATCCTTATCAGTAGAACAGTGGACATTGAGCCCTTTATTATGTACATCTACTGCACTGTAAAAATATATGTTGATTCAACATACACTTGTAAGGCAACCAGCTGCAATAGCATTGTGAGTTTGCTCAACATTTGGGCATATAGCTGAACCGACATACATTCTCATGTTGAATTGTATGTTGAGTGAACAAACAAACTTGAGTATTTATTCTATCTTAATTGCATATATCCGAGTGTAAAAATGTAACTCTTTATAACAGTGAATTACATACGGTACCAGTTAAACGTTTGGACACGCCTACTCATTTCAGGGTTTTTCGTTATTTTTACTATTTTCTACATTGCAGGATAATAGTGAAGACATCAAAACTATGAAATAACACATATGGAATCATGTAGTAACCAAAAAAGTGTTAAAGTATTTGAGATTATTGTCAACCCTGTCAACCCTGCTAGCTAGCCAGCTAGCCACCGAATAGCAGCACTGTAGAAACGATTACATTACAACGGAACGACTTGATTAGTGTAGTGTTAGCTAGCTACATAGTTGTCTTTGCTATCTTTGTATCTAAGATAATTGTGTAGTTTTGAGTAATTATCGGTTAGCTAGCCAGCTATTTTCGTCCGCCGCGCTGCCGTTCTCCTTCCTAGTCAACACTGCTAGCTAACACTGCTAGCTAGCCAACTTCTACCGAATAGCAGCACTGTAGAAACTTACATTACAACGGAACGACTTGATTAGCGTAGTGTTAGCTAGCTACATAGTTGTCTTTGCTGTCCTTGTATCCAAGATAATTGTGTAGTTTAGAGAAATTTTGAGAAATTGTCGAGGTTACCTAGCCAGCTACACTTTCAACAACGCAGCCACTGCTAGCCAGCCTACTTCACCAGCCAGCAGTACTATATCATTTTAGTCAATAAGATTTTTTTATTTATTTTTTGCAACGTAAGCTTAACTTTCTGAACATTCGAGACGTGTAGTCCACTTGTCATTCTAATCTCCTTTGCATTAGCGTAGCCTCTTCTGTAGCCTGTCAACTATGTGTCTGTCTATCCCTGTTCTCTCCTCTCTGCACAGACCATACAAACGCTTCACACCGCGTGGCCGCTGCCACCCTAACCTGGTGGTCCCAGCCCGCACGACCCACGTGGAGTTCCAGGTCTCCGGTAGCCTCTGGAACTGCCGATCTGCGGCCAACAAGGCAGAGCTCATCTCAGCCTATGCTTCCCTCCAGTCCCTCGACTTCTTGGCACTGACGGAAACATGGCTCACCACAGATAACACTGCTACTCCTACTGCTCTCTCTTCGTCTGCCCACGTGTTCTCGCACACCCCGAGAGCTTCTGGTCAGCGGGGTGGTGGCACCGGGATCCTCATCTCTCCCAAGTGGTCATTCTCTCTTTCTCCCCTTACCCATCTGTCTATCGCCTCCTTTGAATTCCATGCTGTCACAGTTACCAGCCCTTTCAAGCTTAACATCCTTATCATTTATCGCCCTCCAGGTTCCCTCGGAGAGTTCATCAATGAGCTTGATGCCTTGATAAGCTCCTTTCCTGAGGACGGCTCACCTCTCACAGTTCTGGGTGACTTTAACCTCCCCACGTCTACCTTTGACTCATTCCTCTCTGCCTCCTTCTTTCCACTCCTCTCCTCTTTTGACCTCACCCTCTCACCTTCCCCCCCTACTCACAAGGCAGGCAATACGCTTGACCTCATCTTTACTAGATGCTGTTCTTCCACTAACCTCATTACAACTCCCCTCCAAGTCTCCGACCACTACCTTGTATCCTTTTCCCTCTCGCTCTCATCCAACACTTCCCACACTGCCCCTACTCGGATGGTATCGCGCCGTCCCAACCTTCGCTCTCTCTCCCCCGCTACTCTCTCCTCTTCCATCCTATCATCTCTTCCCTCTGCTCAAACCTTCTCCAACCTATCTCCTGATTCTGCCTCCTCAACCCTCCTCTCCTCCCTTTCTGCATCCTTTGACTCTCTATGTCCCCTATCCTCCAGGCCGGCTCGGACCTCCCCTCCCGCTCCGTGGCTCGACGACTCATTGCGAGCTCACAGAACAGGGCTCCGGGCAGCCGAGCGGAAATGAGGAAAACTCGCCTCCCTGCGGACCTGGCATCCTTTCACTCCCTCCTCTCTACATTTTCCTCTTCTGTCTCTGCTGCTAAAGCCACTTTCTACCACTCTAAATTCCAAGCATCTGCCTCTAACCCTAGGAAGCTCTTTGCCACCTTCTCCTCCCTTCTGAATCCTCCTCCCCCTCCCCCCCTCCTCCCTCTCTGTAGACGACTTCGTCAACCATTTCGAAAAGAAGGTCGACGACATTCGATCCTCGTTTGCTAAGTCAAACGACACCGCTGGTTCTGCTCACACTGCCCTACCCTGTGCTCTGACCTCTTTCTCCCCTCTCTCTCCAGATGAAATCTCGCGTCTTGTGACGGCCGGCCGCCCAACAACCTGCCCGCTTGACCCTATCCCCTCCTCTCTTCTCCAGACCATTTCCGGAGACCTTCTCCCTTACCTCACCTCCCTCATCAACTCATCCTTGACCGCTGGCTACGTCCCTTCCGTCTTCAAGAGAGCGAGAGTTGCACCCCTTCTGAAAAAACCTACACTCGATCCCGCCGATGTCAACAACTACAGACCAGTATCCCTTCTTTCTTTTCTCTCCAAAACTCTTGAACGTGCCGTCCTTGGCCAGCTCTCCTGCTATCTCTCTCAGAATGACCTTCTTGATCCAAATCAGTCAGGTTTCAAGACTAGTCACTCAACTGAGACTGCTCTTCTCTGTATCACGGAGGCGCTCTGCACTGCTAAAGCTAACTCTTTCTCCTCTGCTCTCATTCTTCTAGACCTATCGGCTTCCTTCGATACTGTGAACCATCAGATCCTCCTCTCCACCCTCTCCGAGTTGGGCATCTCCGGCGCGGCCCACGCTTGGATTGCGTCCTACCTGACAGGTCGCTCCTACCAGGTGGCGTGGCGAGAATCTGTCTCCTCACCACGTGCTCTCACCACTGGTGTCCCCCAGGGCTCTGTTCTAGGCCCTCTCCTATTCTCGCTATACACCAAGTCACTTGGCTCTGTCATAACCTCACATGGTCTCTGCTATCATTGCTATGCAGACGACACACAATTAATCTTCTCCTTTCCCCCTTCTGATGACCAGGTGGAGAATCGCATCTCTGCATGTCTGGCAGACATATCAGTGTGGATGACAGATCACCACCTCAAGCTGAACCTCGGCAAGACGGAGCTGCTCTTCCTCCCGGGGAAGGACTGCCCGTTCCATGATCTCGCCATCACGGTTGACAACTCCATTGTGTCCTCCTCCCAGAGCGCTAAGAACCTTGGCGTGATCCTGGACACCACCCTGTCGTTCTCAACTAACATCAAGGCGGTGGACCGTTCCTGTAGGTTCATGCTCTACAACATCCGCAGAGTACGACCATGCCTCACACAGGAAGCGGCGCAGGTCCTAATCCAGGCACTTGTCATCTCCCGTCTGGATTACTGCAACTCGCTGTTGGCTGGGCTCCCTGCCTGTGCCATTAACCTGTCTAGGATCAGCGTGCCGCTAGCGGCACCCCCCCCCCCACTGAAAAACCAGTGCCGCGAAATTCAAAAAAAATATTTTTTTTTAATATTTAACTTTCACACATTAAAGTCCAATACAGCTAATGAAAGACACAGATCTTGTGAATCCAGTCAACATGTCCGATTTTTAAAATGTTTTACAGGGAAGACACAATATGTAAAGATGTACATCTATTACCTAAAAACACATTAGCATAATCCACCATCTTTTATTTGTCCACCAACACCAGTAGCCATCACCAATTCGGCTAAACTAAGATATTTATAGCCCCTAACCAACAAAAAAACTCATTAGATGACAGTCTGATAACATATTTATGGTATGGGATAGGTTTTGTTAGAAAAAAGTGCATATTTCAGGTAGATGGCATAGGTTACAATTGCACCCACCGTCACAAATGGAATAGAAAAACTACTTAGAGCAACGTGTTTACCTACTTACTAATCATCAAACATTTCGTAAAAATACACAGCATACACGAATCGAAAGACACAGATCCTGTGAATACAGACAATATTTCAGATTTTCTAAGTGTCTTACAGCGAAAACACAATAAATCGTTATATTAGCATAGCACATAGCACATAGCAGCCCAGCATTGATTCTAGCCAAAGTGAGCGATAACGTCAACATCGCCAAAAATATATTAATTTTTTCACTAACCTTCTCAGAATTCTTCAGATGACACTCCTGTAACATCATATTACACAATCCATATAGAGTTTGATCGAAAACGTTTATATTTAGCCACCAAAATCATGGTTAGACAATGTGAAATGTAGCTCAGCTGGTCAGAAAATGTCCTTGCGCCACTTAGACAGTGATCTACTCTTATACATAAATACTCATAAACGTGACTAAAAAATATAGGGTGGACAGGGATTGATAGACAATTTAATTCTTAATACAATTGCGGAATTACATTTTTTAATTTATCCTTACTTTTCAATACAGTTTGCGCCAAGCGAAGCTACGTCAAAAAACATGGCGTCCTAAGCCACTAAAATGTTTCGACAGAAACACGATTTATCATAATAAAAATGTCCTACTATGAGCTGTTCTTCCATCAGTATCTTGGGCAAAGGATCCTTTCTTGGGAGTAATCGTCTTTTGGTGGAAAGCTGTCCTCTTGCCATGTGGAAATGCCAACTGCGTTCGGGATGAACTGAAAAGCGTGCCCGGCTATTCACATCGTTTCAAAAATAAATGTCCCAAAATCGCACTAAACGGATATAAATTGCTATAAAACGCTTTAAATTAACTACCTTATGATGTTTTTAACTCCTATAAAGAGTGAAAAGATGACCGGAGAAATATAACAGGCTAAACTAACGCTTGGAACAGGAGCGGCTCGGTGTCCTCCACGCGCGTTACGCACCAAGAAAAGACTTGCTAGCTACAGGGTTTTTTCATTTGTAGTGCCTGTGAACGCGCAATCGACCCCATTGGAATCGTCATCACGTAAAGGCATCCAGGGGAAGACGTAAGAAGTGTCCGTATAGTCATAGCAATAACAGTGCCCTTTTAACTGACTTCAGAACAGTGGCCAACATTTCTGAAATCTGACTCCATGTCAGGGAAATTGCTGTAGAATGGGCTCTGTTCCACTTAGAGACAAAATTTCAACTCCTATAGAAACTATAGACTGTTTTCTATCCAATAATAATAATAAAATGCATATTGTACGATCAAGGATTTTGTGGGAAGCCGTTTCAAAAATTACCCAATTAGCATAAATAGTCTCAACAGCGCCCCCATCCTCAACAGGTTAAACCCCTACAACTCATCCAGAACGCCGCAGCCCGTCTGGTGTTCAACCTTCCCAAGTTCTCTCACGTCACCCCGCTCCTCCGCTCTCTCCACTGGCTTCCAGTTGAAGCTCGCATCCGCTACAAGACCATGGTGCTTGCCTACGGAGCTGTGAGGGGAACGGCACCTCAGTACCTTCAGGCTCTGATCAGGCCCTACACCCAAACAAGGGCACTGCGTTCATCCACCTCTGGCCTGCTCGCCTCCCTACCACTGAGGAAGTACAGTTCCCGCTCAGCCCAGTCAAAACTGTTCGCTGCTCTGGCACCCCAATGGTGGAACAAACTCCCTCACGACGCCAGGACAGCGGAGTCAATCACCACCTTCCGGAGACACCTGAAACCCCACCTCTTTAAGGAATACCTAGAATAGGATAAAGCAATCCTTCTGACCCCCCCCCCCCCCCTAAAAGATCTTGATGCACTATTATAAAGTGGCTGTTCCACTGGATGTCATAAGGTGAATGCACCAATTTGTAAGTCGCTCTGGATAAGAGCGTCTGCTAAATGACTTAAATGTAAATGTAAAATTATTCAAAGTAGCCACCCTTTGCCTTAATGACAGCTTTGCACACTCTTGTCATTCTCTAAACCATCTTCATGAGGTAGTCACCTGGAATGCATTTAAATTAACAGGTGTGCCTTGTTAAAAGTTAACTTGTGGAATTTCTTTCCTTCTTAATGTGTTTGAGCCAATCAGATGTGTTGTGACAAGGTAGGGGTGGTATACTTGGTAAAAGACCAAGTCCATATTATGTCAAGAACAGCTCAAATAAGCAAAGAGAAACGACAGTCCATCATTACTTTAAGACATGAAGGTCAGTCAATGCGGAAAATGTCTAGAATTTTGAACACTTCTTCAAGTGCAGTCGCAAAAATCATCAAGCGCTATGATGAAACTGGCTCTCATGAGGACCGCCACAGGAATAGAAGACCCAGATTAACCTTTGCTGAAGAGGATAAGTTCATTAGAGGTAACTGCACCTCAGATTGCAGCCAAAATAAATGCTTCACAGAGTTCAAGTAACAGACACATCTGAACATCAACTGTTCAGAGGAGACTTAGGCCTTCATGGTCGAATTGCTGCAAAGAAACCAGATTGCTGCAAAGAAATCTGTCTTTTGTCCAAATATGCAATTTTTGGTTCCAATTGCAGTGTGTTTGTGAGACGCAGAGTAGGTGAACGGATGATCTCCGCATGTGTGGTTCCCACTGTGAAGCATGGAGTAGCAGGTGTGATGGTGTGGGAGTGTTTTGCTGGTGACACTGTCAATGATTTATTTAGAATTCAAGGCACAGTTAAAACTTCTTCAGGCTGCAGGGTGAATATTGAAAAAACTGGAAAATATGTGCACATTTTCAAACGGCCTCTTAAGAAATTTTTGATTTTACAATATGCATATATTTACTACTGTTGGATAGATAAGTCTATAGTTTCTAAAAACGTTTTAATTATTTCTCTAAGTGGAATAGAACTATTTTTACAGCCATTTTCCCAGCCGAATTGAGATTTCCAAAATGCGATGTGTCTCTTTAAGACCTTGTCTATACAAGGTCATGACACTTAGGACCGTAGAAACAGGTCATATGCCTTCATCTGGGTGTAATGCGGAAGTGAGAGTTGAAAGGAGTCGAATATCTCTTCCATGGACTGAATACCACATCTTCTTGTGAGACCTGCGCAGTTAAAAAAAAATTCCGGGCGCGAGGCAGAATCTGGACTTGGCTCATGGAAGACGCTCGTTTAAGGTGAATATGACCTCTAGCTACGATATTATTTGATACATGTCAAAAAATCATCCTAAAGTATGTTTTTTCAATATACTTTAATTATATTATTGCAATTTATTCTGGACTTTAGACGTGATGCTTTGGAAGAATTTTTTGAAGAAAGACAGATTAGCGCCGCACGGCCGTTGTGCTTGCTAACCAAAGAGGGAAATATTTCGTTCTGCAACCCAACTAAAGACTGTACTGGACATTGGACCCCGTTACAACATTCTGATGGAAGATCAACAAAGATAAGGACCCAATTTGGGATGCTTTTTCATATATCTGTCGAACTGTGCTATGCTAGCGCTTGACTAGAATCAATGCTGCCGTATGCTAGCTAATGTTGTAAGCTAATATAACGATATATATTGTGTTTTCGCTGTAAAACACTTCAAAAATCGGAAATATTGGCTCTATTCACACAATATTTGTCTTTCATTAGCTATCCACCATATGTTTTTCTGAAATGTTTTATGAGGTGTAATTAGTAGTTGACGTTGGTGTCTGTATTTTCTCTGGCTACTCCCGGTCGATTTCAGACTGTAGCTAGGATGTAGCTATGATGGGAGCTGCAATGTAAAACTGATTTATAGCTAAAATATGCACATTTTTTGAACAAAACATAGATTTATTGTGTAACATGTTATAGGACTGTCATCTGAGGTAGTTTTTTCTAGGTTCTTTAGGTTGGTTCTAGGTTAGTTCGGTTGGCTTGTGCATGCTACTTGAATCATAATTCATACATCATAATCATAATCATACGTGTCTGTCCACTTTTGTATTTGGTGGTGAGCTAACATAAATATATGTGGTGTTTTCTCTGTAAAACATTTAAAAAAATCGGACATGTTGGCTGGATTGACAAGATGTTTATCTTTCAAATGCTGTCTTGGACTTGTTAATGTGTGAATGTTAAATATTTTTAAAAAATAGATTTTGAATTTCGCGCCCTGCAGCTGTTGTCATTTTCGTTCCGACGTCGGGCTTGCAGCCCAAACAGGTTATTAACCAGCATGGCTACCACAGCATTCTGCAGCTATACGCCATCCCATCTGGTTTGCGGTTAGTGGGACTGTCATTTGTTTTTCAACAATGACCCAAAAACACACCTCCAGGCTGTGTACGGGCTATTTCACCAAGGAGAGTGATGGAGTGCTACATCAGATGACCTGGCCTCCACAATCACCCGACCTAAACCCAATTGGGATGAGTTGGACTGCAGCGTGAAGGAAAAGCATCCAACAAGTGCCTAGCATATGTGGGAACTACTTCAATACTTTTGGAAAAGCATTCCTCATGAAGCTGGTGCAAAGCTGTCATCAAGGCAAAGGGTGGCTACTTGAAAGAATCTCAAATCTCAAATATATTTAGATATTTTCTTTAACTTCTTATGGCTGCAGGGACAGTATTGAGTAGCTTGGATGAAAGATGCACAGAGGTGCCCATAGTAAACTGCCTGCTCCTCAGTCCCAGTTGCTAATATATGCATATTATTATTCATATTGGATAGAAAACACTCTGAAGTTTCTAAAACTGTTTGAATTATGTCTGAGTATAACAGAACTCATATGGCAGGCAAAAACCTGAGAAGTTCCATTTCCTGTTTGGATTTTTTCTGAGGTGGCAGATTTTCAAACAAGCTCTCATTGAAATTACAGCGAGATATTGATGAGTTTTCTTCCTACGGCTTCCACTAGATGTCAACAGTCAATAGAACTTTGTCTGATGACTTTAATGTGAAGGGGGGCCGAAGGAGACAGGAATTAATCACCACTGCCACGAGCTGACCATGCTTTCACCATGCGCGTTCACATAAGGAGGACCTCCGTTCCACCGCTCATCTGAAGTCAATCTAATTCTCCGGTTGGAACGTTATTCAAGATGTTTGTTAACAACATTCTAAAGATTGATTCAGTACATCCGTTGACATGTTTCTACTGACTGTTACGGAACTTTTGGACATTTCGTCACGTTATAGTGGACGCGCTTTGTGACTTTGGAATTGTTTACCAAACGCGCTAACCAAAGTAGCTAATTGGACATAAATAACGGACATTATCGAACAAATTAAGCATTTATTGTGGACCTGGGATTCCTAGGACTGCATTCTGATGAAGTTCATCAAAGGTAAAGAAACATTTATCATGTATTTTCTGTTTTCTGTTGACTCCAAAATGGCGGCAAATTTTATTATATTTCTGAGCTCCGTCTCAGATTATTGCATGGTTTGCTTTTTCCGTAAAGTTTTTTTGAAATCTGACACAGCGGTTGCATTAAGGAGAGGTATATCTATAATTCCATGTGTATAACTTGTATTATCATCTACATTTATGATGAGTATTTCTGTTGAAACGATTTGGCTATGCAAAATCACTTGATGTTTTTGGGAACTAGTGAATGTAACGCTCCAATGTAAACTCAGATTTTTTGATATATATATGAACTTTATCAAACAAAACATGCATGTATTGTGTAACATGAAGTCCTGTGAGTGTCATCTGATGAAGATAATCAAAGGTTAGTGATTCATTTTATCTCTATTTCTGCTTTTTGTGACTGCTATATTTCGCTGTAAAAATTGCTGTGCTTATTGTGGTTTGGTGGTGACCTAACATAATCGTTTGGTGTGCTTTTGCTGAAAGCATATTTGAAATCAGACACTTTGGTGGGATTAACAACAAGATTACCTTTAAAATTATATAAAACACATGTATGTTTGAGGAATTTTAATTATGAGATTTCTGTTGTTTGAATTTGGCGCCCTGCATTTTCACTGGCTGTTGTCATATCGATCCCGGTAGCGGGATGCAGCCATAAGAAGTTACTACTTTTTTGGGGGGTCTTGCAAACTGATGTGTAATTCCAGTTGAAATCCAGCTAGAGTGAGGATATCTAACAAGTGGAACATTAAATCACTTGCAGGGAAGATTTTTAAGACTACCTAAATCATATAAACTGGAAATGCCATATCATTATTAACAGGTGCAAAAGGTCCAACCACTAACAGATTGAATTAGTTTAGAAGAAACTGTTATTTATGTTTGTGTAGCATAAGATTAAACAACCAATCAGTGCCCTTTTAAAAAGACAGGTATTGAAACAAACAATTCTGAAAATCAACCATGATATTGATGGGTGTAGTTTTAAATGGTTTTGAGCAAAATACAGTTGTAATTTTACTCAACAAGCTTGTTCAAATTCAGCTCACTTTTTTTTGATTCAAAGTATAATTGTTATACAACCAGCTGCAATTTAACTGAGTTTGCTCAACAGTTGGGTATATACTGCTGAACCAACATACATTCTCATGTTGAATTGTATGTTCACTCAACCTTTAATTTTAGGTTGCGCAAACATATAATACAGTGTTGCCTTCCAAAGGCAAACATGAATTTGTCATTTGACTCAAAAAGCATTTAAGCTTTTTCAAATTCAGCTCACTTCGAGCAGAGTTTGTTGGGTGAACAAACTTTAACACATTAGCTAACGTTCTTTTTTAATTTGAAGTCCAATTCACAGACTAACACGGATAAAGCAATTGGTTAAGTTTTTATTTAATATTTTACATTGCGGTATTAGTGGTTCTCTGGTCTCGCTTACCCATATAGACATTTATCCTTTGGTTTGAGTCCCAGCACTTATGCAGAGATGTGGTGCAGCCACTCTTTTGCATGTTTGAGAGATCATTAGGGCTTTTCACATAGTTGTGCTGTAACCACAGCTGCAGCCATATTACAATGAGGGTGATCTGTACTATGTTCAAGAACTATAGCACGGTTATAATACTGTGTGTGTGTGCGCAGTGTACAAAACATTCCATGACATACAGTGCATTTGGAAAGTATGCACCCTTCACTTTTCCACATTTTGTTAAGTTACAGCCTTATTCTAAAATGGATTAAATCATTTTCCCCACCCTCATCAATCTACACACAATAGCCCATAATGACCAAACAAAAACAGGTTTTTAGACATTTTTGCAAATGTATTAAAAATAAACAAGAGAAATATCAAATTTACATACATTTTAGTATTTTCTTAGACGCTCTTATCCAAGGCAATTTGGGTTAAGTGCCTTGCTCAAAGACACAAACAGATGTTTTCATCTAGGTGGCTCCGGGAATAGTACTAGCAACCTTGCAGTTACTGGCCCACCGCTCTTAACCGCTAAGCTACCTGCCACCCATTTACGCAAGTATTCAGACCCTTTACTCAGTACTTTGTTGAAGCACCTTTGGCAGCGATTACAGCCTCAAGTCTTCTTGGGTATGTCGCTACAAGCTTGGAACACCTGTGTTTAGGACGTTTCTCCCATTCTTCTTTGCAGATCCTCTCAAGCTCTGTCAGGTTGGATGGGGAGCTTCGCTGCACAGCTATTTCAGGTCTCTCCAGTGATGTTCGATTGGGTTCAAGTACGGGCTCTGACTGAGCCACTGAAGGACATTCAGAGACTTTTCCCGAAGCCACTCCTGCATTGTCTTTCCTGTTGGAAGGTGAACCTTCGCCCTAGTCTGACGTCCTGAGCCCTCTGGAGCAGGTTTTCATCAAGGATCTCTCTGTATCCTGACTAGTCGGCCAGTCCCTGCTGCTGAAAAACATCCCCACAGCATGTTGCTGCCTCCACCATGCTTCACCATGGGGAAGGTATTGGCCAGGTGATGAGCGGTGCCTAGTTTCCTCCAGACGAGACGCTTGGCATTCAGACCTAAGAGTTCAATCTTGGTTTCATCAGACCAGAGAATTTTGTTTTTCATGGTCTGAGAGTCCTTTAGGTGCCTTTTGGAAAACTCAAGCGAGCTGTCGTGTGCCTTTTACTGAGGAGTGGCTTGCGTCTGGCCACTCTACCACCAAGGCCTGATTGGTGAAGTGCTGCAAAGATGGTTCTCCTTCTGGAAGGTTCTCCCATCTCCACAGAGGAACTCTGGAGCTCTGTCAGAGTGACCATCGGGTTTCTGGTCACCTCCCTGACCAAGGCCGCCCTCCTCCAACTGTGGGACCTTATATAGACAGGTGTGTGCCTTTCCAAATCATGTCCAATCAATTCATTTACCACAAGTGGACTCCAATTAAGTTGTAGAAACATCTCAAGGATGATCAATGGAAACAGGATGCACCTGAGCTCAACACTCAAAGTGTCTGAATACTTAAGGTAAATAAAGTATTTATAAAAACCTGTTTTCGCTCAGTCATTATGGGGTAATGTGTGTAGATTAATATTTTTTAAATGTAATCTATTTTAGAATGAGGCTGTAACGTAACAAAATGTGTAACAAGGGGTGGTCTGTAGACTCGTCTGTAGACTGACCTGGTGAATCCAGGTGAAAGCGAAGATCCCTTATTGATGTTACTTGTTAAATCCACGTCAGTTGGTGTAGATGAAGGGAAAGAGACAAGGTAATGAAGCATTTTAAAACCTTGAGACAATTGAGACATGGATTGTGTCTGTGTGCCATTCAGAGGGTGAATGGCCAAGACAAAAGAGTTAGCTGCTTTTGAACGGGGTATGGTAGTAGGCGCCAGGCGCACCGGTTTGAGTGTGTCAAGAACTGTGACACTGCTGGGTTTTTCACGCTCAACCGTTTCCTATGTGTATCAACAATGTTCCACCACCCAAAGGACATCCAGCCAAGCATTGTTGTCAACATGGGCCAGCATCTCTGTGGAAGGTTTCGACAGCTTGTAGAGTCCATACCCTGTTCCGAGTGCAAAAGGGGGTGCAACTCTATATTTGGAAGGTGTTCCTATTGTTTTATACATTAAATTCATGTGCAACATCAGCAAAATACAGATCCCATAGCTCACCCATACTGACAGTCATATGTGGTGGAGATGCATGAGTTTCCCAGGAGTGATCCTCTTCTTTAACACCACACACAGCTCACTGTACTGTATGTATATGATGTGTGTGTGTGTGCCTGTGCTTGTGTCGCTTCAGATGATAGAAAGAACTGCCTATTTGCGGAAAACTAAATTATGCCCCGAAACATATCGATATTGCTGTTCCCTATGCCTGTTTGCAGCAGTGGGGACATCCGGATATAGCTGCCTAACTCCAAACAACTCCATACATTTTTCCACTTTAATCATAGCACAGAAAATAAAAATGTATTTCCTGCATGCATGCTTTTTCTACTGAGTCATCTCGAGTCCCATGCTATTTCAACTTTAGAAAAGGACATAGATACTTTGGTGCTTTGGTTTTTTGTGGTTTGTTTATGTATGTCTGTGTGCCTCTTTGCCTCTCTCTCCCTCTCTGCCTTGTGGTCATTACATACACTGTGAAATAAATCCTGTTGTTTTTAAGGTAACTTACTGGCAGCCAGAAGTTACTGTAAAAAAAGTAAAGGATTATTGGTCGCTGATACAAATTTGCAGATATCGCAGGTGCAGCGAAATGTTTGTTTCAAGCTCAAAATGTGCAGTAATGTCAAGCAATACAATGTCAAAGACCAGAATATAAATATTTATATACATTTATAAATATGTATGTATTTATTGATATATATATACAGTTGAAGTCAGAAGTTTACGTACACCTTAGCCAAATACATTTAAACTCAGTTTTTCACAATTCCTGACATTTAATCCTAGTAAACATTCACTGTCTTAGGTCAGTGAATTTTTTAAAGAATTTGAAATGTCAGAATAATAGTAGAGAGAATGATTTATTTCAGCTTTTATTTCTTTCATCACATTCCCAGTAGGTCAGAAGTTTAAAATACACTCAATTAGTATTTGGTATCATTGTTTAACTTGAGTCAAACATTTCGGGAAGCCGTCCACAAGCTTCCCACAATAAGTTTGGTGAATTTTGGCCCATTCCTCCTGACAGACCCAGTGTAACTGAGTTAGGTTTGGAGGCCTCCTTGCTCGCAAGCACTTTTTCAGTTCTGCCCACAAATTTTCTATGGGGCTGATGTCTTGAACTGTTGCTTCAGTATATCCACATAATTTTCTATCCTCATGAAGCTATATGTTTTGTGAAGTGCACCAGTCCCTCCTGCAGCAAAGCACCCCCCACAACATGATGCTGCCACCCCCGTGCTTCACGGTTGGGATGGTGTTCTTCGGCTTGCAAGCCTCCCCCTTTTTCCTCTAAACCTAACGATGGTCATTATGGCAAAACAGTTCTATTTTTGTTTCATCAGACCAGAGGACATTTCTCCAAAAAGTACAATGTTTGTCCCCATGTGCAGTTGCAAACCGTAGTCTGGCTTTTTTTATGGCGGTTTTGGAGCAATGGCTTCTTCCTTGCTGAGCGGCCTTTCAGGTTATATTAACGTACGACTCATTTTACTGTACCTGTTTCCTCCAGCATCTTCACAAGGTCCTTTGCTGTTGTTCTGGGATTGATTTGCACTTTTCACAACAAAGTAGATTCATCTGGGAACGCGTCTCCTTCCTGAGCGGTATGAAGGCTGCTGGTCCGATGGTGTTTATACTTGCGTATTATTGTTTGTACAGATGAACGTGATACCTTCAGGTGTTTGGAAATTGCTCCCAAGGATGAACCAGACTTGTGTAGGTCTACAATTTCTTTTAATTTTCCCATGATGTCAAGCGAAGGGGCACTGAGATTGAAGGTAGGCCTTGAAATACATTCACAGGTATACCTCAAATTGACTAAAATGATGTCAATTAGCCCATCAGAAGTTTCTAAAGCCATGACATCTTTTTCTGGAATTTTCCAAGCTGTTTAAAGGCACAGTCAACTTAGTGTGTGTAAACTTCTGGCCCACTGGAATTGTGATACAGTGATTAAGTAAAATAATCTGTCCTTAAACCATTGTTGTAAAAATGACTTATGTCATGCACAAAGTAGATGTCCTAACCGACTTGCTAAAACTATAGTTTGTTAATAAGAAATTTGTGGAGTGGTTGAAAAGCGAGTTTTAATGACTCCAACCTAAGTGTATGTAAACTTCCCACTTCAACTGTATATATATATATATATATATATATATATATTGTGGCAGACCAGCTGGGTTTGGTCAAGACGTTTACCCAGATCAGACACGGACAAAGAAGGATTAGCTCAGTTTCAAGCGTGTTTTTTAAAATAATAGATCAAAAAGAAAAGGATAGGTCTTCAGTGTTCTGGGTCTGGCTGTATCCTGTCGGGCACAAAACTGTTACCTCTGCAACCGTCAACAATAACACAGGAGTCCTTTCTTTCCCCACCCTCCCTGTGTGCTTCTGGCAGCTTTAAGGGCACGTCACAGCTGGTGAGCAATCCGCCCTTGATTACTCACCAGCACCCAATCAGCTCCAATTAGTCCTGGCTGGAGAGCCCGTCGAGACCTGGCACGTCCAGCAGATGGAGACATCGCCTCGTGATGCATACTCCATCTGTTACCAGGCCTCGACGAGTCTCCCCCTGGTGGCTGACCTGCTGTACTCCCCCCCCCCCCACCCCCCTTAGCTCTGTCGGGAAGGGGACTGTCATCAGTGCAACGTAGGTCTCCCTTCTCGATAGGGAATCTGCGTTTCCATGCTTCGCCCCTGACCTGTGCACAACAGAAAAAGAGAAGCGTTGAAGGGACAAGAACCACCTGGTGACCCGATCGTCCGTGTCCTTTCCCCTGGCTATCCAGACCAGGGGAGCATGGTCCGTGACCAGGGTGAAGTGGGTACCTAACAGGTAATACTTGATAGTGTCTAGCGCCCACTTCACCGCTAGACACTCTCAATGAAAGAGTATATACTTTGGTCAGATCAAGGGTGCTGATGTACCGGGCCTTTCCCAATCGGTCGATGAGCTCGTCCACCCTCGGCATGGGATATGAAAAAGCTGATGTCGTTCACAACCCGGAAATCGTTACAAAAGCGGAGGCTACCGTCCGGTTTGGGCACCAACACGATGGGGCTGCACCATGCGCTGTGGGACTCTTCCACGACGCCCATCCTCAGCATAGCCTCCACTTCCTGTTTCACGGCCTCCCTTCGGGCCTCCCGGAATCCGATATGGCCTCTTTCATACCGTTTCCCCGGGCCGGGTACAGATGTGGTGTTCAATGAGGGTCGCGCGGCCCGGCTTCTCGGAGAAGACCGCCCTGTTCCGATCGACGAGCTCCCTGAGCTCTTGCTTCTGGGCCGGGTCGAGGTCCTCATTGTTCGGGACCTCCACTGGTACCGTTGGTGTCCTGGGTCCCGACCATAACACGGCCAAGGCTGTCCTCTCGTGCCACTTCTTCAACAGGTTCACGTGGTAAATCTGTTGGGGTTTCCATCTCCCCGGTTGCCGTACACGGTAATTGACAGTACCCAGCTTCTCGATCACCTCGTATGATCCGTGCCATGTTACCAGGAACTTACTTTCGGCCGTGGGGATCAATACGAACACCCTGTCTCCCACCTGGAATTCTCGGGGCTGGGCTCCTCGATTGTAAACCTGGGCTTGGGAACGTTGGGCTTTCTCCATATGTTCTCTCACGACTAGCCATATGGCTGTCATCCACTCCCGCATCGTCTCCACGTGCTCTACCACGCTGCGTAAGGGGGTCGGTTGGGCTTCACACACCTCCTTAGCGAGGTCCAGTAGGCCACGTGGCCTCCTCCCGTAGAGGAGTTCGAATGGGGAAAACCCAGTGGAGGATTGGGGTACTTCTCGGATTGAGAAAAGTAGATGGGGTAGTAGCTGGTCCCAGTTCTCCCCGTCCTGCTTGATGACCTTCCGCAGTATCTGTTTGAGCGTTTTGTTAAAGAGCTCGACGAGCCCATCCGTCTGCGGGTGAAAAACGGAGGTACGGATCTGCTTGATCTGCTAAGAGTGCACACAACTCTTTCATGAGGCAGGACATAAACTCTGTACCTTGGTCTGTCAGGATCTTGTTCGGGATGCCCACCCGGCTAAAGAGGTGGAACAGCTCCCGGGCGATTCCCTTGGATACCGCCGCCCATAGGGGAATGGCCTCGGGATTCCGGGTGGCATAGTCTACTATTACCAAGACGTACCTGTGTCCTCGTGCAGTCTTTACCAGGAGTCCAACTATGTCCATGGCGATGCGTTCAAAGGGCACCACGATGATCGGCAGGGGGACTAGAGGGTTTCGGAAGTGTGCTTTCGGGGCAGTGAGTTGACACTCTGGGCAGCTGCGACAGTACTCTTCCACAGCCCTCCTCACCCCGGGCCAGTGGAACCGGGCGGCAATCCGTTCCCGGATCTTCTCCATTCCCAGGTGCGCCCCCGACAGGTGGGTGTGGGCCAGCTGAAGAACGGTTCCTACGTACCGTCGGGGCAGCAACAATACCTCTCGAAGTTTCCCCTGTTGGCGCGACACCTGATTCAAAAGGTTATTCTTAATTTGGAAATGTGGGTATCGCCAGTCACTCACCCCCGGAAGTAGCTGTCCATCCACCGCTATCACTTGGGCGGCAGCAGCTTTCAAATTCTGATCCTCTCACTGGGCCGTCCCGAATTGTCCCCTCAGTTGGCCCCCAGCGGGTAACTTTGATTTAAAACCTCTCTGGGGCAGGTGGGACGCAAACGTCAAATAGCATGATATAAAAATCAAACTTTCATTAAATCACACATGTAAGATACCAAATTAAAGCTACATTCGTTGTGAATCCAGCCAACATGTCAGATTTCAAAAAGGCTTTTTGCCAAAAGCATAAGATGCTATTATCTGATGATAGCACAACAGTAAACAAAGAGAGTAGCATAATTCAACACTGCAAGCACGACACAAAACGCAGAAATAAAATATAAATCATGCCTTACCTTTGACGAAATTCTTTTGTTGGCACTCCCATATGTCCCATAAACATCACAGATGGTCCTTTTGTTCGATTAATTCCGTCGATATATATATATCCAAAATGTCAATTTATTTGGACTGTTTCATCCAGAAAAACACAGCTTCCAACTTTCACCTAGTCACTACAAAATATATCAAAGTTACATGTAAACTTTACCAAAACATTTCAAACTACTTTTGTAATACAACGTTAGGTATTTTTAAACGTTAATAATCGATCAATTTGAAGACGGGATGATCTGTGTTCAATACAAAAATAAAACAAACTGACGCAACTTTTTTCGTAACGTGCCTCTTCTCAAAAAATGTACTTCATGTGACCCTGATTTATGATAGTCCTACTTCTTCACTACACAAAGGAATAACCTCAACCGATTTCCAAGGACTGGTCACATCCAGTGGAAGCGGTAGGAACTGCAAGCAAGTCCATTAGAAATCTGGTGTCTCTAAGAAATCTCATTGAAAAGACAGTGACATCAAAAAAATATATATTCTGAATGGTTTGTCCTCAGGGTTTTGCCTGCTACATAAGTTCTGTTATTCTCACAGACATGATTCAAACAGTTTTAGAAACTTCTGAGTGTTTTCTATCCAAATCTACTAATAATATGCATATATTATATTCTGAGGATGAAGCAGTTGAATTTTGGCATGCTATTTTTCCGAAAGTGAAAATGCTGCCCCCTGCCCTCAAGAAGTTAACAGTACATTGCTGTAAACATTACTGTAAACTTTATAGTAATGTACTGTTAAATCAACATTTATTTGGAATTTACGGTAACATACTGTACTTTTTTTTTACAGTACTGTACTTTTTTATTTACAGCAACTTACAGGTAACTTGCTGCCAGTAGGTTGCCATATTTTTTAAACAGTGTAGGCATACGATACCTCCTTAGCCTCTTCACATAGTACAGTGGGAACTCAGTCAGGCTTTCAACTTACTCATGAAAGTTGGGATCGTAGAAAGCACAAGGTGCAGTTTCGAAATTGGGTAGTGCATCATCAGTTTTCCTCTTGTCATTGCATACCTTAGTGAGCTATTTATAACTTGTCAGAAATGTTTAGATCAAGCAGCCAATGTCAGCTAAAAAACTTTAAATCGTTTTTGTTGTAAGGTTTGAGTCACTCATATCACATGAATTCACATTAGACATGGCAAAATGTATAGAATTTCAAGACTGAGCTTTAAAATGGCAAAATTGTCTCTGCCTCCCCATGAAAAAAATTGTAGAATTGCAGGAAATAAACTTTAACCTGCAAAATGTTCTCTCCGCCAACAAGAGGGGTGTGAACAGTTTGTCATGCCCACAGAAATAGTCATGGTACAGGCAGGGGAGGTGGGGGATGTTCCCCAAAGCTGGAAAAAGTTTGGAAACCTCTGGCATAGCACACAAATTCTGATGACTCGTCACCTACACGTATACTAATGACTCGTTACCTGAACATATTTTGATGGCTCAGCATTTATGAGGTATTTTAATAAACTTCTGCGACTTTGCTGGAAATGAGCATTGACTCAAACTCCTGTGTGTTATCAAATAAAGAGAGAGCGAGAGAAAGAGGGAGAGCGAGAGAGAGATGTGTTTCAGCACCTCAGCACTTTCCTCTTCCTTGATCGAGATGCAGCCTCTTTAAAAAGCAATGGTCTCACCTTGGGCAAATTTGACACTTTACTATTGACAAATTTTACACTTTACTATTGACACTTTTTCCTGCAGGCAAATATGACCAAGCCGATAGCTTGAGTTTACTCTGCTCTGAACCCCAGTACACGGTCACCTCTGAAAAAGCTTCACATCAAAAGGTCTACTACTATTACATTTCCTGCATGTTTGTTTCCCATCCATACCTTTTCCATTTTGATCTTAATAGAAAAATGTTGTGCGGGTTAGATAAATACATGGTAAAGGACACTAAAGCCTTTTTTTTTATCTCTATCATGACATTCTTTCATATCACTTACAAAAAGGATATTGTTGAATCATGGCAGTTTGACTATAGAGCTGGAGTAGACAACGTATGACATCTACTGACTATTCCCAACAGCCTATGACAGGTAAACACGCATACACAGCATTTAGCCATGCAATAAAGGCCCGGCCTCCAAAACAGTCCAATAAGAGTCGTTCACGGGCTATCTATCATCACAGGGGTGCGCCTGTGTTAATTGATGAGACGGAAGCATGTTAAGCCCCTGTTTTAGCACCCTGTGTCTCTCTGCCACTGCCTGCTCAGTATTTATTGAGACAACCCCAAAGCAATCGGGGATGGCAGGCACAGGTGGCTTCCTTAATCCAGGCAAATTGTCTTTGAACCGCTCCGAGTAAATAGACAAGCCATTTTCCACGTCTAGCCCATCAGAAACATTCTATCTATCTATATATATATAAACACAGTTGAAGTTGGAAGTTTACATACACCTTAGTCAAATACATTTAAACTCAGCTTTTCACAATTCCTGACATTTAATCCTAGTAAAAATGCCATGTCTTAGGTCAGATAGGATCATCACTTTTTTGAAGAATGTGAAATGTCAGAAGAGAGAATGATTTATTTCAGCTTTTATTTCTTTCATCACATTCCGAGGGGGTCAGAAGTTTACATACACTCAACTAGTATTTTCAAGCATTGCCTTTAAATTGTTTAACTTGGGTCAAACGTTTCAGATAGCCTTCCACAAGCTTCCACATTCCTGCTGACAGAGCTGGTGTAACTGAGTCAGGTTTGTAGTCCTCCTTGCTCACACACGCTTTTTCAGTTCTGCCGACTAATTGTCTACTGGATTGAGGTCAGGGCTTTGTGATGGCCACTCCAATACCTTGGCTTTGTTGTCCTTAAGCCATTTTGCCACAACTTTGGAAGTATGCTTTGGTTCATTGTCAATTTGGAAGACCCATTTGCGACCAACTTCCTGACTGATGTCTTGAGATGTTGCTTCGATATATCAACATAATTTTCCTCCTCATGATGCCATCTATTTTGTGAAGTGCACCAGTCCCTCCTGCAGCAAAGCAACACCACAACATGATGCTGCCACCCCCGTGCTTCACGGTTGGGATGGTGTTCTTCGGCTTGCAAGCCTCCCCCTTTTTCCTCCAAACATAACAATGGTTATTATGGCCAAACAGTTCTATTTTTGTTTCATCAGACCAGAGTACATTTTTCCAAAAAGTACATTCTTTGTCCCATGTGCAGTTGCAAACCGTAGTCTGGCTTTTTTTTGGTGGTTTTGGAGCAGTGGCTTCTTCCGTGCTGAGCGGCCTTTCAGGTTACTTCGATATAGGACTCTTTTTACTGTAGATAGATACTTTTGTACCTGTTTCCTCCAGCATCTTCACAAGGTCCTTTGCTGTTGTTCTGGGATTGATTTGCACTTTTCGCACCAAAGTACATTCATCTCTAGGAGTCAGGATGTGTCACTTTCCTGAGCGGTATGACGGCTGCGTGGTCCCATGGTGTTAATGCTAGCGTACTATTGTTTGTACAGATGAACGTGGTACCTTCAGGCGTTTGGAAATGGCTCCCAAGGATGAACCAGACTTGCAGAGGTCTACAATTTGTTTCTGAGTTCTTGGCGGATTTCTTTTGATTTTCCCATGATGTCAAGCAAAGAGGCAGTGAGTTTGAAGGTAGGCCTTGAAATGCATCAAATTATGTCAATTAGCCTATCAGAAGCTTCTAAAGCCATTACATAATTTTCTGGAATTTTCCAAGCTGTTTAAAAGGCACAGTCAACTTAGTGTATGTAAACTTCTGACCCACTGGAATATCTCTCTCCCTCTACCCCTGAAGTTTACATACACTTAGGTTGGAGTCATTAAAACTCGATATCAGCCACTCCACAAATTTCTTGTTGACAAACTATAGTTTTAGCAAGTCTGTTAGGACACCTCCTTTGTGCATGACACAAGTCATTTTTCCAACAATTGTTTACAGACAGATTATTTCACTTTTAATTAACTGTATAGAGAGAGAGAGAGAGAGCGCTCATGGGTAGAGAGAGTGAGAGAGAGAGAGCGCTCAGGGGTAGAGAGAGAAAGAGAGAGAGAGCGCTCAGGGGTAGAGAGAGAGAGCGCTCAGGGGTAGAGGTAGCGAGAGAAAGAGCGAGGGTGCTCAGGGGTAGAGGGAGGGAGAGAGAGAGAGCGCTCAGGGGTAGAGGGAGGGAGAGCGAGAGAGAGCGCTCAGGGGTAGAGGGAGGGAGAGAGAAGGGGTGCTCAGTGGTAGAGGGAGGGAGAGCGAGAGAGAGAGCACTCGGGGGTAGAGGGAGGGAGAGAGAGAGAGAGAGGGTGCTCAGGGGTAGAGAGAGGGAGAGAGAGAGAGCCCTCAGGGGTAGAGGGAGGGAGAGAGCTAGAGAGAGAGCGCTCATGGGTAGAGGGAGGGGGAGAGAGAGAAAGCGAGAGAGAGAGAGCGCTCAGGGGTAGAGGGAGGGAGAGTGGGGGGGAGGGGAGGGAGAGTGGGGGGTAGAGGGATATAAAACAAACAAGCCATTTTCCTCCTGAAGTTTGGCCCCTCAGCGTCATAACAAGAGAGAGATGGAGAGAGAGAGAAATATAGGAAAAGAGGACTGTTCAGATTCAGAAAATTGCTCTACTTCACATGTCATCAATCAGAATGTTTCTGTGCATATTTATGTGCATAGGCATTACAGTAGCCTGGGTACCAGTCTGTTTCAAATAACATTCCACTCGTACGGCGTGTCATATGCCAAACAAAGCTTAGACATTTTGTTGTTGGAATTGCAGTATGTATTTAGTTTGACATAAAACGGTTGCTTGGCAACCGGACACCAACACCATCTACTGTATAAAGAAAAAAGTGATAGTGACAAATATTTGCATAACCCTTTTGATTGGAGGAGAGCTGTGAGCGTTTTAGTATCAGGATCAAATCCTATGTTTTCCTCAAGGTCATTAATGATAGAATGTTCATATTTGAAGATTGCAGAAAGGCCAGTCAGCTTGGTGTATGACACGGAGTACAAGTAGTGGAATGATAGCTAAACCGATTGGTACCTAGGCTTATTACAGAGGACAACCGTGCATAATTATTTGGGAAAATAAAGAAACTCTCCTCCCTATCCTCTTCGCAAATATGCATCATCATGGCAAATGCTGACAAGAAACATGGGAAAATCCTGCATGGAAAAGACATACTGTAGATTCAAACAAACATGGTAGAGCCTATTCTGATGGATCTCCCTCTCTTAATTGAAAACTTATACTAGATCAGAGGTTTGAAGATAACAAGCGTTACATGAATCATAAAACACACAAATAAATATTCACACATGGACCCATACCATCTCTTTGGTAACTCTGTATCAGATTCGCTGACAAAGGCAGCTCACTGCTGTAATGTTGGTTTGTTATAAACTATTCGTATTTTCAAGATTATTCCTGTAAATCAACAGTGTATGTGGGCCTGAGTTCATGTGTAAAGATGTCTGCCCGGTTGGCCTGCCTGGTGTGTATGGTAACATTAACTTGCGGCTGCAGAGATGAGTGGTTCTGTGATAAATGGTTGCCGTCACCGCATGGCTATAATCACGCCTACGCATGGCTTCCTGCATAATTAATTTTTAATCCTCTAATGGAAAGTAAATCACACAAGCAAAGCAAGCCGGTTTTAGCATGGCACTGCCCCGGAGAGAGAGTGCTTTGGGGGGGCTAAGGCACTACGGGGAGGGGGGGCGGGGGGGGGGTGCTAAGGCACTACGGGGAGGGGGGGGGGTGCTAAGGCACTACGGGGAGGGGGGGGGGGGTGCTAAGGCAATAAGGGCTTTCAGTGCTGTGGGGTAAAAACAAATACATACAAATTAAATTATGACTGCTCAAGAAAGTCATACTAAAAAGTCTGAAATAAGTGCAATATCTAGAATGTGATGTCTGACTGCTGAAGAGGGAGAGGGAGAAAGGCACAAGCTGGACAAAAAAAAAATTGGTGAACAAGGAAGGGTTTGAGGGAGAATAAAAAGTTTGCCTGTATAGTTCATCAGCCCTCCACTAAAATAACTTACCCACTTAATAACCCGTCTGGCACAAAATGGCTGCTGTGCAATGTCTTCCTGAGCTATTTCCTAGTGTTGGAGGAAGTAAAATACCTGACCATGATATATGCATGATAATACCCAAAATCAACTAAATGGTCGGAGGAATGTAATACTGTCAAATTTCAGTTGAGGAGATATTGTTTAAAGTGATTCTCCGGTACGTTTGTAATTTTTTTTGCCAGCAGTTCCGAAAGTAGTACTCATGAGCCAAAGGTGCTCCAGATATGTGCAGATACAGTGCCTTTGAAAAGTATTCAGACCCCTTTTCCACAATTTGTTAGGTTATAGCCTTATACTAAAATGTATTAATCTAAACACAATACCCAATAATGACAAAATAATTAATATTATTTATTTTTTTAAATTATGAATTTTAAATAAGTATTCAGACCCTTTACTCAGTACTTTGTTGAAGCACCTTTGGCAACAATTACAGCCTCAGAGCTGGCACACGTGGGGGAAAATAGCTTTCAAACTAGGGATTTGATGGATAATGAGGTAAAACGGTAATTCTGCTCATGGGAATTTGATGGATAGTGAGGTAAAAGAGTAATTCTGCTCTTAAGGTTAGTGTGAGATTAAAAAATACTTACTAGTCGCCAAAGTTCCTGAGCATGTCTAAGACATTGAGGGAGATGGGGGGTAAACTGACATATGTAATTGTTTTAAGATGGTCATACTATGGATAATTTAGCTATAAAAAAAATATGACTTGATAGAAACGCATTGAATAACACATTCATAAATGGCAAAAAGGACAGTCAAAAAATGTATCATAAGAAACAAGGTTTTGAAGTGTCTGTCCTAAATCTAGGAGATATTGAATAAAAAAAATAATTTAACCCGTAGAAACCAACTTCATACATCCATTCGTTTTTTAAACAGGTACCAGGTAACTTTAGACGAGTCCTGTGACACTTGTGGGGGTCGTAGAGCAAACGGAGAACACCATCGTGTTTGTGAGAATCCCTTTCCACAGTGGGGACCCATTCGTTTGTAGGTCAAACCGTTTGGAAGCTACAGACGTTTACTGTACATGAGAAGACCGATTTTCGGGATGTCTCATGGTCTAACAAACACCGCACTAGCTCTGCCACCTTTCACCGCAGATACGGAAGTGTGACACTGGCGGATGCGGTGGATTAAGACACATCCAATACAAAAAAACATATCTCGAGTTTAAACTGACGTATTTTGATGGGGATTTTTTTGTTATGTCATTTAGATTATCGACTCTAGGAGGTTAAATATTGAAATTAAATATAGATTCATCCCTGTCAACAGATACATGTGCAGATTCCTTCTGTTGTTTAGGTAAACATTGACAGACCTCTGCTGGACAGTTAAAGTGCCAGGGTGCCAATCACCTGTCACTCAAAGTCAGGAAGAGAAGGGAGAGACATACAGAGTAAATACAGGTAATCTGAGAGGGTATGTCATAGATATTGATCTAGAGTACCTTGTTTTGAGAACAAAAGGGATATCTCAGTTCCAAGGTCTCAACTTGGAGAAAGGAAGCCTTGTGAGGTATTGGTCGGAAACATGCATGAACCAAACGTTAATGATGAATAAGGTAAATAATGCAAAAATAACTTCTCCGTGCAAGCAGTATATAAGATATCTACCGGGACGGCCCCGAATGAGCTCACTTCAGACCGGTACTTTATGCATCTAAGTTTGAATGTGATCTCTCCTGCATGCTGTTAATAATCAATGATTCATTCAAGACTGACTTCGAGTGTCTCATGTGTAGAATTTCTACGACAAGTGCATATGGACGATGTTGTCCCCAGTGACTATACAAACATTTCCAAACCAAAAACCATGGATTACAGGCAATATCCACCCTGGGATAAAGGCAAGTGCTTCCGCTTACATGTAACGGGACACGGTCATGGACACATCCAAGAAAGCCAGCTATGACCTCCGACGAGACGTCAAAATAAGAGGAAGGTGACCACCATTGTCCCTGTTCCCAAGAACTCCAAGATAACCTGCCTAAATTACTATCGCCCTGTAGCACTCACATCTGTAATTATGAAGTGCTTTGAAAGGTTGGTCATGAAACACATAAACACCATAAACACCATCATCCTAGACACCCTGGACCCACTCCAATTCGCATACAACCCCAACAGATCCACAGATGATGCAATCTCAGTTGTACTTCACACTGCCATCTCCCACCTCGACAAGAGGGGAGAACTATGATAATGCTGATCATAGACAACAGCTCAGCATTCAACACCATAGTCCCCTCCAAACTCATTGCCAAGCTGGGGACCCTGGGATTAAACACCTCCCTCTGCAACTGGATCCCAGACTTCCTGACAGGCTTACCCCAGGTGGTGAAGGTAAGCAACAACTTCACAGCGATTATGGAGTATTGTGTGTAGATTGATGTGGGGGGGGGGGGGGGGGGAACGACGACAATGTAATCCAGTTAATAATAAGGCTGTAACTTTTAACTTGGAAAAAGTGAAATAAATGCTCACACACACTACACTGACACGCAAAACCCACACACATTCACATACACTATATACGCACACACACATTCACATAACACACATGTGTGTACTGACACAACACAAATGCACACACACCAGTGGCTGTTGGTGCCGTTTAAGATGAGGGAGGACGATCATTTTCTGTATGAGTTGGAAATTATTTCTATTACAGCATATTGGATCACAGTCATTCATATTCCATTACATTGGGGCGGCAGGGTAGCCTAGTGGTTAGAGCGTTGGACTAGTAACCGAAAGGTTGCAAGATCAAATCCCTGAGCTGACAAGGTACAAATCTGTCGTTCTGCCCCTGAACAGGCAGTTAACCCACTGTTCCTAGGCCGTCATTGAAAATAAGAATTTGTTCTTAACTGACTTGCCTAGTTAAATAAAGGTAAAAAAAAAAATTCACCCGGGTCAATGTAACATCGATAGGTTTAGACTACTATATGATACATTTGCCCTGTACCCATCATGAGGTTGCTACAACTTAGCCTATGAATTAAAGTAAGTTTACAATGTAGGTGCACACAAATCAAGAGAAACATTTGAGGTGACAGACAGTAACACATGCAATACCGCCTTGCACAATCTTGCCTGCATCTAGCTGATGTAGGGTGTAATCATTAGTCCAACAGTTGCAAACAAGAGTTTCTATTGGACAAATGCAGGTATGTTTATCCCCGCTCCGTTTGCTTCCTATAAAGAAATGTTTTTCAATAGAATTGGCGGAATGAATACACCCCTGGTCACATGTTAGCCCAGTTCACTTTCATAGCAGCCACGTTGCATTCCTTCTCGAATCTACTGGCTCTTCTCCTCTCACCATTTCCCTTTGCTTGTGGACTTCAATTCACAACACAACAGCTGTCTGTGACCAGGTGAAAAAACCTGTCCAAGCCCAACCATATCATAACCGCAAACCGCTGCACACAGCCTACATTGTTCTCACCATATTAGCTAAAGTAAAATCATAGTTTATATACACCTCTCAAAAAAATAAAGGGAACAATAAAATAACACATCCTAGATCTGAATGAATGAAATTCTTATTAAATACTTTTTTATTTACATAGTTGAATTTACATAGTTGAATGTAGTTGAATGTGCTGACAACAAAATCACACAAAAATGATCAATGTAAATCAAATTTATCAACTCAAGGAGGTCTGGATTTGGAGTCACACTCAAAATTAAAGTGGAAAACCATACTACAGGCTGATCCAACTTTGATGTAATGTCCTTAAAACAAGTCAAAATGAGGCTCAGTAGTGTGTGTGGCCTCCACGTGCCTGTATGACCTCCCTACAACGCCTGGGCATGCTCCTGATGAGGTGGCGGATGGTCTCCTGAGGGATCTCCTCCCAGACCTGGACTAAAGCATCTGCCAACTCCTGGACAGTCTGTGGTGCAACGTGGCGTTGGTGGATGGAGCGAGACATGATGTCCCAGATGTGCTCAATTAAATTCAGGTCTGGGGAACGGGCGGGCCAGTCCATAGCATAAATGCCTTCCTCTTGCAGGAACTGCTGACACACTCCAGCCACATGAGGTCTAGCATTGTCTTGCATTAGGAGGAACCCAGGGCCAACCGCACCAGCATATGGTCTCACAAGGGGTCTGAGGATCTCATCTCGGTACCTAATGGCAGTTAGGCTGTGCGACCCCCCCCCCCCCCCCCAAAGAAATGCCACCCCACACCATGACTGACCCACCGCCAAACCGGTCATGCTGGAGGATGTTGCAGGCAGCAGAACGTTCTCCACGGCGTCTCCAGACTCTGTCATGTCTGTCACATGTGCTCAGTGTGAACCTGCTTTCATCTGTGAAGAGCACAGGGCGCCAGTGGCGAATTTGCCAATCTTGGTGTTCTCTGGCAAATGCCAAACATCCTGCACGGTGTTGGGCTGTAAGCACAACCCCCACCTGTGGACGTCGGGCCCTCATATCACCCTCATGGAGTCTGTTTCTGACCGTTTGAGCAGACATATGCACATTTATGGCCTACTGGAGGTCATTTTGCAGGGCTCTGGCAGTGCTCCTCCTGCTCCTCCTTGCACAAAGGCGGAGGTAGCGGTCCTGCTGCTGGGTTGTTGCCCTCCTACGGCCTCCTCTACATCTCCTGATGTACTGGCCTGTCTCCTGGTAGCGCCTCCATGCTCTGGACACTACGCTGACAGACACAGCAAACCTTCTTGCCACAGCTCGCATTGATGTGCCAACCTGGATGAGCTGCACTACCTGAGCCACTTGTGTGGGTTGTAGACTCCGTCTCATGCTACCACTAGAGTGAGAGCACCGCCAGCATTTAAAAGTGACCAAAACATCAGCCAGGAAGCATAGGTACTGAGAAGTGTTCTGTGGTCACCATCTGCAGAACCACTCCTTTATTGGGGGTGTCTTGCTAATTGCCTATAATTTCCACCTGTTGTCTATTCCATTTGCACAACAGCATGTGAAATTTATTGTCAATCATTGTTGATTCCTAAGTGGACAGTTTGATTTCACAGAAGTGTGATTGACTTGGAGTTACATTGTGTTGTTTAAGTGTTCCCTTTATTTTTTTGAGCAGTGTAGCTAATTGCACTGACATATTAGTAGACCCGCTAAAATCATTCAGTCCAGTGTAAGTCCGTAAGCAGTTTAATAGTTAAACCTGCAGGCCCCCGGTGGCAATAAATTAGTAAAACCAAAAGCTTACCTTGACTTGGAAGAGTTCCAGTGTTGGATAGTCATAGCCAGCTAACTACCATAGCATCCCTCTGTTTGAGTCAGGGTGTTTGAGTAGGCTAAACTAGCTAGCTGCATTTGCTAGCTAAGTAAGTGAAATTGATAGCTAGCTAGCTATCTCTCTCTCTTGCTTTTCCTTCCTTTTTTAATAAATGTATTTGTTCAACTATTGTCTTTCTCACTCTGAGTCAACTACTTAACACATTTTATGCACTGCAGCTTATGCTTATACTTTCAATACTAGATTCATTCTCCGATCCTTTGATTGGGTGGACAACTGACAATGTCAGTTCATGCTGCAAGAGCTCCAATAAGTTGGAGGACGTCCTCCGGAAGTTGTCATAATTACTTTGTAAGTCTATGGAAGGGTGTGAGAACCATGAGCCTCCTACTGTACGTTTTGTATTGAAATCAATGTAACCAGAGAATGGAAGCTAGCTGTCCTCTTGCTACTCCATGGTGCTATTATAACGGTCGCCTGTTGAAGAAGGTGTGGACCAAAGCGCAGCGTGGTAAGTGTTCATGCTTTTATTTCAACTGAACACTAAATACAAAAAATAACAAAGAGTATGAACGAAAACCGATACAGTCCTGTCAGGTGCAGAAACAGAAAATAACTACCCACAAAGCATCGGTGGGGAAAAGCTACCTAAGTATGGTTCTCAATCAGAGACATTGATAGACAGCTGCCTCTGAGAACCACACCCGGCCAAACACAAAGAAATACAAAACATAGACAATGAACATAGAATGCCCACCCAAATCACACCCTGACCAAACCAAAATAGAGACATAAAAACCTCTCTATGGTTAGGGCGTGACAGCTATCCTACAGAGTACTGTTGCATTGCAAAACAGTGTGTTTTGATAAATTATTTAGTGAAGTGAATATATTTAGGATAGTTTAATCTAAAAAGGATAATATATATATATATTTTTTTTTAATACTTTGTTTATTGAAATTTCAATACCAGCATTTAGAAAATAATTGCACTTGTAAGTTATTTGGTAGTAGTATAAAACAACACATCAAAGACAACAATACAGCAGAACATAGAGACAGACATAACAAATATATGTTTTGATACAGTTGTTATAGGTCAAGTAGTACAGATACAGTGTATGCACATACCAGGCCTCTTACCTCACCAATATATAAATATACATCACTCTGGAACTGCAGGGAAATGTATTCGTTTAACATAAGAAAAGAAGGGAGCCCACATTGCATAGAATTTGTTAACAGACCCATTGAGTGTGTGTTTAATTTTTTCCAACTTTATGCAATTCAAAACAGAGTTAATCCAAAGAGCATAAGAAGGGGCTGCAAAGGATTTCCATCTAAGTAAAATTAATCGTCTCGCTAACAAAGTGACAAAGGCAATTACATCCTTATTAATTTTGGTCAGTTGTATTGTGGGTAAGGAAACCCCAAATAGTGCAATAAAAGGGTCTGGCTCGATCTGTGTGCCGCTTAATTCTGAAAGTGTGTTAACCTGTTTGGGCTGCAGGGGCAGTATTGAGTAGCCAGATAAAAGGTGCCCATTTCAAACGGCCTCGTACTCAATTCTTGCTCGTACAATATGCATATTATTATTACTATTGGATAGAAAACACGCTAATTTCTAAAACCGTTTGAATTATATCTGTGAGTGAAACAGAACTCATTCTGCAGCAAACTTCCTGACAGGAAGTGGAAAGTCTGAAATTGAGGCTCTGTTCCAGGGGCTGCCTATTAAAGCCCTTGTTATTTATTAGTTTAGATGCTCTTCATACGTCTTCCACTAGATGTCGACAAGGAGTGAGAGAAGAAATGAACTGTGTAACTTGATCTGGAATCGAATTACAGCTCATGGAATGACGTGTCCTCCATTTCCTGTTTTCAGGAAGGCGCGAAGAGAGACATGGATTTGCCTTCTGTTTAGCTGTCGTTATAGGCGACTACTATCTCCGGCTTTGATTTTATTTGATACATGTGACCATATCATCGTAAAGTATGTTTTTTCAATATAGTTGAATCAGGTTATTGAAAAATTTTCGGAAGTTTTGCCGTGTTCCGTTCTCTGACTTTGTTGACGATGGAGTGATTCATGCCACTTGGATAGTGCGCTTACTAAATCGAGAGGGAAAGTGTCCGTTCTAAATCCAAACAACGACTGTTCTGGACAAAGGACCCCTTGTCCAACATTCTGATGAAAGATCAGCAAAAGTAAGAAACATTTTATGATGCTATTTCATATATCTGTCGTGTATGTGAACTAGTCGTCGGCGCCCAACGTTTGGGTACTCAGCTATACCGAAGCTGGATGTCGTAATGAAGTTATTTTTTAGAATTCTAACACTGTGATTTCATTAAGAACTAATGGATCTATCATTTGCTATACAACATGTATTTTTTAGTTATGTTTATGAATAGCTATTTGGTCAGAGTATGTGTGTCATAAAAAGTGTCAGAAAAATATTGTTGCTGTTTAGACGTTGTGGAAAAAGTAGCTAAGATAGCACAATGTATAACCACTCATTTCAGCTCTAAATATGCACATTTTCGAACAAAACATAAGTGTATGTATAACCTGATGTTATAGGACTGTCACCTGATGAAGAATATCAAGGTTAGTCAAAAATTATATATCTTTTACTGGTTTGTTACGATCGCTAGCCTTTTGCTACTGGGAAATGGCATGTGTTTCTGGCTATTGTGGTAAGCTAATATAACGCTATATTGTGTTTTCGCTGTAAAACACTTAATAAATCGAAAATATTGGCTGGAATCACAAGATGCCTGTCTTTCATTTGCTGTACACTATGTATTTTTCAGAAATGTTTTATGATGAGTAATTAGCTATTTGACGTTGGTGTCTAATTATTCTGGCTGCTTTCGGTGCAATTTCTGATTGTAGCTGCAATGTAAACTATGATTTATACCTGAAATATGCACATTTTTCGAACAAAACATAGATTTATTGAATAACATGTTATAAGACGGTCATCTGATGAAGTTGTTTGTTGGTTAGTTTGGTTGGTTGGTTCTTGGTTAGTAAGGTTGGCTTTGTGCATGCTACCTGTGCTGTAAAAAATGTCTGTCCTTTTTTGTATTTGGTGGTGAGCTAACATAAATATACGTGCTGTTTTCGCTGTAAAACATTTTAAAAAATCGGACATGTTGGCTAGATTCACAAGATGTGTACCTTTCATTTGCTGTATTGGACTTGTTAATGTGTGAAAGTTAAATATTTAAAAAAAATATCTTTTGAAATTCGCGCCCTGCACTTGAGCTGGCTGTTGTCATAAGTGTACCGGCGTCGGGCTGCAGCCATAAGAAGTTAATAGAACATTTTGACTACTCTTTTACACAATCTGTAACTTTTTTATTGTAACTTCAGAACCTCAAGCAAATGAGACCAGCTGGGTTTGAACACAGGTCTTCTGCACACCACAAGACTGTTAGCCCATTGAGCTAATGCTTGCATCAGGGAGCTAACACAAGTCTTCAGATCTCAGGCAAGGTTACTCATTACACAAATAGGTTACTGGAACAACTCCACCACACCAATGCATGCACACCAAAGTCTCCATCGGAGAAAATAAATGGCATTGCAACAAGTGAACCGTTCACATGTCCTTGTGTCAATATTAAAACAATAGGCGGTAGACACAAGGATAATGTGCTGTGTTCAAACCAAATTTAACACTAGCACAAACAAAGGCAGGAAAATGAAACAATTTGGGCAAACAAGCCCACAGTACAGTTGAGGCAAATTATTTTGGAAGGCTATTTATTTTAATCTAAGCTGCAATTTGTAATGCCAAAGTCAGAATTAAACCAAATAAGATTGATGGAGAGTTCCGTAGAATGCCCTTATAAACCGTTCAAACGGAAACAAGGATTTTCAAAGAAAGCAGCGTTGTGTCATGACATTGATTTTATCATCGATGTCTTGAATCTGGGTCTCAGCGAATGATAACTTTATGAATAAAACATTGATACATGTTGTCAGACTTCATCACACGGCCCTGTTCCCCCCGGAAATCAACCAGATGCACATAACCTACTTTGGTGGATCAAACTTGACCTCCAGAAATGTATATTCCAAAATAGTTATTTCAAACCATTCAAACCGTTTTGGAGACACACAGCAAAGATCAGATCGAGACTTGCAGAGTACAAACCACCTTTCTCTGTTTCCTTATGAAGACCTATTGAAGGAGGCATTTAAAGAGGATAAAGATATTTGCACACAAAAAGACAGACAGAGAGAGAGAAGGCGGCAGTCACTTCCCATTATGCAGAATGTCTGACAGAGCTCAAAACAGCTAACCAGGTCTGTCCTCCCGGCCTCACCAAGGTCAGAAACACACACACACACACACACACACACACACACACACACACACACACACACACACACACACACACACACACACACACACACACACACACACACACACACACACACACACACACACACACACACACACACACACACACACACACACACACACACGGCTAGGAGAGAAGTGTGTGTGTATGTCTACCCATGTGTATACAGTATCTGTGAGGGTGGCAGTTATGTATTTGAACCAATGTTTTTTCTCTCAGAATTTCCTTTCCAATTCCAGCCATTTCTAAAGCTGCACTTTAACTCAATTCCACTCCCATTATCACCTTTTTGAGGCAATTAACTGGCTGCTGAAATCTCATCAGTCATAGAGACAGTCAGACAGGCAGACAGTTGATTGTTTCTTATCTTTTGTTCTCACTCTTTCTCTTTGTGTCTTTTTCCTCTCCTCAGTCTTCCATCTTCCTCTGGCTGGGAGGCTGGCATATGCATTGACAGACAGGGAAAATACATAGTGTACAGCAAATGAAAGACAGGCATCTTGTGATTCCAGCCAATATTTCCGATTTATTAAGTGTTTTACAGCGAAAACACAATATAGCGTTATATTAGCTTACCACAATAGCCAGAAACACAAGCCATTCCCCAGTAGCAAAATTTAGCGATCGTAACAAGCCAGCAAAATATATATAATTTTTGACTAACCTTGATAAGCTTCATCAGATGACAGTCCTATAACATCAGGTTATACATACACTCATGTTTTGTTCGAAAATGTGCATATTTAGAGCTGAAATCAGTGGTTATACATTGTGCTAACGTAGCATATTTTTCCCACAACGTCCGGATATTTTTCTGACACTTTTTCTGACACACATATTCTGACCAAATAGCTATTCATAAACATAACAAAAAAATACATGTTGTATAGGAAATGATAGATACACTAGTTCTTAATGCAATCGCCGTGTTAGAATTCTAAAAATAACTTCATTACGACATCCAGCTTAGGTATAGCGAGAGAGTGCCCAAACTCTGGGCGCAAACGACTAGTACAACATGTTTGACAGATATATGAAATAGCATCATAAAATGGGTCCTACTTTTGCTGATCTTTCATCAGAAATGTTTTACAAGGGGTCCTTTGTCGGGAACAATCGTTGTTTGGATTTAGAACGGCCTTTTTCCCTCTCGATTTAGCAAGCACACTTGCCAAGTGGCGCGAATCTCTCCATGTCAACAAACGGAAGAGAACGGAACACGGCAAAACTCCCGAAAAAATTTCAATAATCTGATTAAACTATATTGAAAAAACATACTTTACGATGATATTGTCACATGTATCAAATAAAATCAAAGCCGGAGATATTAGTCGTCCATAACGACAGCTTATCAGAAGGCAAATCCAGGTCCCTTGACGCGCTCTCCAGAAAACAGGAAACTGGTGACACGTCATACAAAGAGCTATTATACGAGCCCAGATCAAGTTACACACTCCATTTCTTCGCTCACTCCTTGTCGACCTCTAGTGGAAGACTATGAAGTGCATCTAAACGAATAAATATCAAGGACTTTAATAGGCAGCCCCTAGAAGAGAGCATCGATTTCAGATTTTCCACTTCCTGTCAGGAAGTTTGTGCCAAATGAGTTCTGTTTGACTCACAGATATAATTCAAACGGTTTTAGAAACTAGAGAGTGTTTTCCATCCAATAGTAATAATAATATGCATATTGTACGAGCAAGAATTGAGTATGAGGCCGTTTGAAATGGGCACCTTTTATCCGGCTACTCAATACTGCCCCTGCAGCCCAAACAGGTTAAACCCAGTGAGTATCCCTGAATCGTAAGTGAGCACTGCTGAACATTTCGAGCATTTCGTTAATGTATTCTGAAATAAAAAACCAATCCTATCCCCACATGTATAAACCCAAATCAGAAGGCTACAGTGCTACAGGCGATGAATGTATCCATAGATAAGTAGCACTGCTTTAAGTAGCTTGCTAGCAGTGTTTGCGACAACAACAACCAAAGTCCTGAGAGGAGTTTTGAGGAGTGACATTCTCTCTCTTCACAACAGCCTCAGCTCATATCTCATTGGACACTGGAGAACAGTGGAGGATGCTGAGCCCCTCTGCTTACATGAAAGCTTCCTGTCAGAACTGACAGAAACACACTGGAACAGAGCATGAGGGGCATCTGCAGAGACACTGACTGGGCCTGGTTAGCCATGCATGCTCTGGGACAGGAGCATGAGGAGCATCTGCAGAGACGCTGACTGGGCCTGGTTAGCCATGCATGCTCTGGGACAGGAGCATGAGGAGCATCTGCAGAGACACTGACTGGGCCTGGTTAGCCATGCATGCTCTAGGACAGGAGCATGAGGAGCATCTGCAGAGACACTGACTGGGCCTGGTTAGCCATGCATGCTCTGGGACAGGAGCATGAGGAGCATCTGCAGAGACACTGACTGGGCCTGGTTAGCCATGCATGCTCTAGGACAGGAGCACAATGCAATCACCTTTCCGTCCCTTAACCTGTCTAGGATCAGCGTGGCGCTAGCGGCACTCCCCCCCCCCCCCCACTGAAAAACCAGTGCCGCGAAATTCAAAAAAAATATTTTTTTAAAATATTTAACTTTCACACATTAAAGTCCAATACAGCTAATGAAAGACACAGATCTTATGAATCCAGTCAACATTTCCGATTTTTAAAATGTTTTACAGGGAAGACACAATATGTAAAGATGTACATCTATTACCTAAAAACACATTAGCATATTCCACCATCTTTTATTTGTCCACCAACACCAGTAGCCATCACCAATTCGGCTAAACTAAGATATTTATAGCCCCTAACCAACAAAAAAACTCATTAGATGACAGTCTGATAACATATTTATGGTATGGGATAGGTTTTGTTAGAAAAAAGTGCATATTTCAGGTATATGGCATAGTTTACAATTGCACCCACCATCACAAATGGACTAGAATAATTACAATGAGCAACGTGTTTACCTAACTACTAATCATCAAACATTTCGTAAAAATACACAGCATACACGAATCGAAAGACACAGATCCTGTGAATACAGACAATATTTCAGATTTTCTAAGTGTCTTACAGCGAAAACACAATAAATCGTTATATTAGCTTAGCACATAGCAATTAGCAGCCCAGCATTGATTCTAGCCAAAGTGAGCGATAAAAGTCAACATCGCCAAAAGATATTAATTTTTTCACTAACCTTCTCAGAATTCTTCCGATGACACTCCTGTAACATCACATTACAACATGCATATACAGTTTGATCGAAAATGTTTATATTTAGCCACCAAAATCATGGTTAGACAATGTGAAATGTAGACAAGCTGGTAAAGAAAACGTCCTTGCGCCACTTAGACAGTGATCTACTCTTATACATAAATACTCATAAACGTGACTAAAAAATATAGGGTGGACAGGGATTGATAGACAATTTAATTCTTAATACAATTGCGTTATTACATTTTTTAATTTATCCTTACTTTTCAATACAGTTTGCGCCAAGCGAAGCTACGTCAAAAAACATGGCGTCCTAAGCCACTAAAATGTTTCGACAGAAACACGATTTATCATAATAAAAATGTCCTACCTTGAGCTGTTCTTCCATCAGTATCTTGGGCAAAGGATCCTTTCTTGGGAGAAATCGTCTTTTGGTGGAAAGCTGTCCTCTTGCCATGTGGAAATGTCAACTACGTTCGGGATGAACTGAAAAGCGTGTCCAACTTTTCACATCGTTGCAAAAATAAATGTCCCAAAATCGCACTAAACGGATATAAATTGCTATAAAACGCTTTAAATTAACTACTTTGTGATGTTTGTAACTCCTATAACGAGTGAAAAGATGACCGGAGAAATATAACAGGCTAAACTAACGCTTGGAACAGGAGAGGGTCGGTGTCTTCCACGCGCGTTACGCAGCAAGAAAAGACTTGCTAGCTAAAGGTTTTTTTCATTTGTAGGGCCTGTGAACGAGCAATCGAGCCCGTTGGAATCGTCATCACGTAAAGGCATCCAGGGGAAGACGTAAGAAGTGTCCGTATAGTCATAGCAACGACAGAGCCCTTTTAAATGACTTCAGAAAAGTGGCCAACGTTTCTCAAATCTGACTCCATGTCAGGGAAATTGCTGTAGAATGGGCTCTGTTCCACTTAGAGACAAAATTTCAACTCCTATAGAAACTATAGACTGTTTTCTATCCAATAATAATAATAATATGCATATTGTACGATCAAGGATTTTGTGGGAAGCCGTTTAAAAAATTAGCCACATTAGCATAAATAGTCTAAACAGCGCCCCCATCCCCAACAGGTTAATGGAGCTGTCAGGGCAATCACAAAATAGAGCGTGGTCCAACAGCAGCAGAGTGCAGTGTGGAGAGGAGCGCTAGCTAGCCTGATGAGCCCTGCAGGACTGGTGGGTTATGAGCTCGGCGGAGAAGTGTTTGTGTGTGCATGGGATTTCTTACAGGCATACGATTGTGAAGTGTTTGTGTGTGTGTGCCTGCCTGTGTGTGTGTGTGTGTACTGCATGCATACGTACATCTTATCTATGGAACCACTAGCCATCCTACTGAAAAGGATCTCCAAGGAAGGGATTTGTCTTTTATGCTTATCACAAGAGGGCTAGGAAGAGGGGGGGTTAGACATTTTGAGTAAGTGAGTGAGGAAGGCTGTCAGTCATATCATATCAGCGGTCTGCCTGCATGTGGCTGACATCTACCTGTCTCTGTCACTGCCGAGGTTCTGATGATTGAGTGGCTGTAGGAGATTGTAATGAAACCCCTACAGAGGAAAGAGCAACAATACCCACTGCATCCAGGCTTTGTTTCAACTGACTGGAGGGGGGGGGGTCAGGTCATGCAATGGAAATTACAATGGAGACACAGAGAGAGGCAGGGCATGATATGATTGATATAAGCTGATTGTACTGCACGCTGTACAAGAACCCTGCTGTCTCAGAGTAGGAATTAGCATTTGCTCACAGCTCGATGCAATATGGATTGTAAAGAGCCATGTAGGCATGTTGTTGAATGTTGAAATCACCCCTGAGGGGCCACCTGTGTCTAAAGCATGGCATTCAGAATGTACTTGAGTTATCTTTGTACTATCTTGACTTTTCTTCCATACTGAAACACAGCTGCCAGCCTTGCTTGTAAAACATTGCTGTATGTAACCGCAATTGAAGTTTTTGAACATAGTACAGTCAACCCAGAGTAAGTAGCAGCAGCACTGTAGGTTATTAAACTGCATATGGCTAATGAAGATTCTTATGAAACAATATAAATGTCAATCAGATGAATGAGGTCCCAGGAGGAAATAAAGAGAGAGAGAATGGTATCGGGATAAAGATCACATTTCTTATTCACAGGGTTCATTCATAATGATTGAAACTACTGTAATGAGTATGTGGAAGTGGTCTTTCCAATGAAGAGGGGTACAATAGATTCCAATACAGATGGCCTTTCCAATGAAGAGGGGGACAATAGATTCCAATACAGATGGCCACTCAAATAAAGTTTAGCCAAATATGACTATTCCTGCTGCAAACAAAGTCAATTAATTGAACAATGTTCACTGTGAAATGGGTAAACTTAAGTCTCAATTCATTACAATGCATGTATTCACAGAGGCGGAAGGAGGAAATATCCTTGAGTCATTGATAAACAGTGCCGTATGCATTTATGTATTTTGTCCACATGTTGTGGAATAGTTGACATGCCACATTATTTTACGAATTTAGCCCTCTTGCAAGTCAACATTTCCATAGATGTACTCTATAAGACGATGATACCAAGGGCTTTTCAAAGAAACTTCCAAGAGAGAGCGCTATACTGTATATACTGATCTGAATATCGAAGAGATCGTGTTTGAGTTCTATTAACGTGTGTCATCGTTGCTTTCTTGCTTTGAGTAGGCACACACACACACCCTTCTACAGAGATTCATACAACCCACTGTTAGATATCCAGCTGATGCCGACATCCATAGGGACCCATATCAAAGGCGTTCATTTTCTATTACCACATTGCACACTTATGTTTTCCCTTTCCTTCCTCCCCACTCGGTATAGAGCTGGGGAACCGACTGGGGAGAAGTGCATTCTGTCACAATGTGCAGTGCTCTGAGACTTAAACATGAAACAATAACAGATCACTACATTTGCATAGTACACAAAGTAAAGATCGGACTAAGTGGAGATTGTAAAGTGATTACTTTGCATATGCACCATTTAGTACTGTTAACTCAAACCCCTTACTTTTACATGGCCAATGTAGATGGAATAGAGCAGCGGTTCTCAAAATGGGGTCCGCGGACAGATCTTACCAGTTCCTGACAAGTAGATAAAATGGAACACACGCCATGCAATCTCTATAGTCAAACATTGGCAGTAGAATGACCGTACTGAAGAGCTCAGTTACTTTCAACGTGACACCGTCATAGGATGCCACCTTTCCAACAAGTCAGTTCTTCACATTTCTGCCTTGCTAGAGCTGCCCCGGTCAACTGCAAGTGCTGTTATTGTGAAGTGGAAACGTGTAGGAGCAACAACGACTCAGCCGCGAAGTGGTAGGCCACTTCGATCACCATGGGCAATGCCAAGAGTCGGCTGGAGTGGTGTAAAATTTGCCACAGTTAATGCTACAGCATACAGTGACATTCTAGACAATTCTGTGCTTCCAACTTTGTGGCAACAGTTTGGGGAAGGCCCTTTCCTGTTGCAGCATGACGATGCCCCCGTGCACAAAGCGAGGTCCATACAGAAATGGTTTGTTGAGGTCAGTGTGGAAGAACTTAACTGGCCTGCAAAGAGCCCTGATCCCATCGAACATCTTTGGGTACTGATTTTGGGCTATTATCATCCCAATCTCACTAATGTTCTTGTGGCTGAATGGAAGCAAGTCCCCGCAGCAATGTTCCAACATCTAGTGGAAAGCTTTCCCAGAAGAGTGGAGGCTGTTATATCAGCAAAGGAGTGACCAACTCCATATTCTATTGGCGTTCCAATTCATCCCAAAGGTATTCGATGGGGTTGAGGTCAGGGCTCTGTGCCGGCCAGTCGCGTTTTGTGCTCAAATTTATACACCTTTATACGCCCTCAAAACAGGCTCAATTTGTCGGGCATGGATTCGACAAGGTGTTGAAAGCATTCCACAGGGATGCTGGCCCATGTTGACTCAAGTGCTTTCCACAGTTGTGTCAAGTTGGCTGGATGTGTTTTGGGTGGTGGACCACGCGTCCACCACCCAGCGTCCCTGACACAAACTGGTGCACCTGGAACTGACAGCGTTTTAACTACTTTGCAGACATGAAACAAGCATACAATCATAAATCAGTCAAAAATATAAAATTCCCATTTCATGCTACAAAATGAACTTCATAAGAGGTTTAAAAATAGGTTCTATTTGACTCTAAATTCCATGACGCACACTTAGGCCTTGTTGGCAAAATAAATGGATGCAGTTCAATGCTTGATTAATATAATTCACCAATACATTTCTTGTGTGACGAACCTCCCACGCTGTCTGCCGAATTCTTTCTCTTTGCTCTTGTTTTCCTTAATAGGATGTCGGTGGGCGGAGCTGGGAGTGTCGTCAGAGACATGGGACACACCTGGGCCCGGGTGTGTCCCAGGATAAATACACCTCTTCCCCATTATTTGAGGAGACTCTCGCCATGCAGACACACTGTTAGATTTTGGTTGTGGCATGTTTGCTTGCTTTGGCACCTTTCAACACCCCTCATCACATTTATGCACACAACCACTCACTTACACTACTGACTACACACACACACACCATTGTTAATTGTATTTGTTACCTTGGTTAATAAATATATTTTTGTTATTCTTCATCTACACGTTGTCTCCTTTTTTGTTACGGACTTCGAGCTGGTTCGTGACAAGTGGGGGCTTATCTGGGATCTTGAAGGTGTTGTGTTTGGGGATAAAACATGGAGTTAATGTTTAAAACTGTAGGTGCTGTGTTTGTATCTTTTGTTACAGCTTTTGAGTTGTAATATTTGTTAGGCCCAGTATTGGTTGCCTTTGTTTGTTTGGTAAACTTGCCACTGCGGTGGAGAGTTGGTTGTGTGCTGTGTTGGAGAGGACATTGGTTAGTTTCCAGGCCCCTGCCCAGGCTGGAGACTCTTGCTCTACTCGCTGTTGGTACGGTCTGAGGTGAGTACAATCAGCTGAGTACCTCAGTGGGAGATGTGGGAAGGGTAGTGACACTTGCTACCTGGAGCTATAGCCTTTTTCCCCTGTTAGGCTTAGCGATGTGTTTCACTTTGGAGTACTTTGGGCATGGTTATTTTGTGTGGTGTCTGTGGACTGAGCAGTTGTCTCAGGGGCACATCCTTGGCTTGGGGGAATCTGCCAGCTTGCTGGGTGTTCTCTTTATCCTTGCCAGCGGGCCACAGTGTGTAATTACCCACTGCAAATCTGCACAAAGACTAGGGTTCAATTATTGTAGGTTTTGGGGAAGCTCCATTATATATCTCATCTCTCTTCTGTGGTGCCCAGTGTGATTGTCATTTCTCTTGGTGTGGTCTGGTGTGCTCAGAGGGGAAGAGCGAGATTTTTTTTTTTTTATTTTTTTTTTTACTTGTGACTATGGCGTCTAATGCAGACGAGTTCATTCACTTTCCATCAGAGGAACTGTTAGAATTATGTACTAAAGAACAGCTGTTGAAGATTGCTGAACACTACCAGGTTGATATTAGTGAAATGTCAAATTATGTTAGGTTGATATGGTAGTGGTATTGGTATTCTTGAAGTTACCTCTGGGGCTTGAAAATAAAGGAGAGCTGCACACTCTAGGGGCTCAGATGCAAAAATGTAATATCCAACGTTTCAACAGCCAAGCTTTCTTCATCAGGGTATAATCACAAACACTGCGGGATGACTCGTTTATATAGTGTCAAAACACACACAGGTGTCTGTATTTATGGCCAAGAGTGGCCTAATATCATTGGTTAATTCTCAAATATTAAAATGGCATACAAAGAACAGCATACAAAAAACAAATGGATAGCATACGTTCATAGATTAATTTTAGACTACACAAGCTTACAAACAATTACAAAGTCACAATCACAAGAATGGCTTAAGATCAAAGTCTACGTTGAGACCGAAGGGAGCAAGGGTCTTTAAGTTAAAGATCCAGACAGCCTCTCGTTTTAACAATAAATTATCGAGGTCACCCCCTCTCCTAGGGAGCGTGACATGTTCGATGCCAATATAACGCAGAGATGAAATCGAGTGGCCTGCCTCTAATGGGGATAACGATCCCTGTTGTCTGCTTGTTTTATTCAATTACAAAACTACATTTAAGAAAAGTAAAACATGTCTAAGGATTACTTTTTAACATTGCCTGCTTCCAAACATTCTCAATACTTAAAATGTAAAATATTTAAAATGTAATACTGTAGGGCTTCCCTCATGCCTGTTTTCATGACGGTGCTAGCAGCAATGTGAGTGAGTGCTAGTTATTTTTTTAAATTCATTTTATTTCACCTTTATTTAACCAGGTAGGCCAGTTGAGAACAAGGTCTCATTTACAACTGCGACCTGGCCAAGATTAAGCAAAGCAGTGCGACAAAAACAACACAGAGATAAACAAACGTACAGTCAATAACACAATAGCAAATATGTATACAGTGTGTTCAAATGAAGTAAGGCAATAAATAGGCCAATAGTGGCAAAGTAATTACAATTTATCAATTTACACTTGAGTGATATGTGTGCAGATGAGGATGTGCAATTAGAAATACTGGTGTGCAAAAGAGCAGAAAAACAAATATGGGGATGAGGTTGAAAGTTGGTTGGATGGGCTATTTACAGATGGGCTGTGTACAGCTGCAGCAATTGGTAAGGTGCTCTGACAGCTGACGCTTAAAGTTAGTGAGGGAGATATAAGTCTCCAACTTCAGTGATTTTTGCAATTCATTCCAGTCATTGGCAGCAGAGAACTGGAAGGAAAGGCGGCCAAAGGAGGTGTTGGTTTTGGGGATGACCAGTGAAATATTCCTGCTGGAGCGCATGCTACAGGTGGGTGTTGCTATGGTCACCATTGAGCTGAGATAAAGACTTATAGATGAACTGGAGCCAGTGTGTTTGGCGATTAATATGTAGTGAGGAACATCCAACGAGAGCATACAGGTTGCAGTGGTGAGTAGTATATTGGGCTTTGGTGACAAAACAGATGGCACTGATAGACTGCATCCAATTTGCTGAGTAGAGTGCTGGAGGCTATTTTGTAAATGACAGCGCCGAAGTCAAGGATCAGTAGGATAGTCAGTTTTACGAAGGTATGTTTGGCAGCATGAGTGAAGGAGGCTTTGTTGCAAAATAGGAAATCGATTCTGGATTTAACTTTGGATTGGAGATGCTTAATGTGAGTCTGGAAGGAGAGTTTAGTCTAGCCAGACACCTAGGTATTTATAGTTGTCCACATATTCTAAGTCAGAACCGTCCAGAGTAGTGATGCTAGTCGGGGGTGCGGGCAGCGATCGATTGAAGAGCATGCATTTCATTTTACTAGCATTTAAGATCAATTGGAGGCCACGGAAGGAGTGTTGCATGGCGTTGAAGATCGTTTGGAGGTTGGTTAACACAGTGTCCAAAGGGCCAGATGTATACAGAATGGTGTCGTCTGCGTAGAGGTGGATCAAAGAATCACCCGCAGCAAGAGCGACATCATTTATATGTTCAAAGAAAAGAGTCGGCCCGAGAATTGAACCCTGTGGCACCCCTATAGAGACTGCCAGACAACAGGCCCTCCGATTTGACACACTGAACTCTATCTGGGAAGTAGTTAGTAAACTAGGCGAGGCAGTCATTTGAGAAACCAAGGCTGTTGAGTCTGCCGATAAGAATATGGTGATTGACAGAGTCGAAAGCCTTGGCCAGGTCGATGAAGACGGCTGCACAGTACTGTATTTTATCGATGGCGGTTATGATATCCTTTAGGACCTTGAGCATGGCTGAGGTGCACCCGTGACCAGCAGATTGCATAGCGGAGAAAGTATGGTGGGATTCGAAATGGTCGGTGATCTGTTTGTTCACTTGGCTTTCGAAGACTTTAGAAAGGCAGGGCAGGAAAGATATATGTTTAACAGTTTGGATCTAGAGTGTCACCCCCTTTGAAGAGGGGGATGATCGCGGTAGCTTTCCAATCGTTAGGAATCTCTGACGATATAAAAGAGAGGTTGAACAGACTAGTAATAGGTTTTGCAACAATGACGGTGGATCATTTTAGAAGAGAGGGTCCATATTGTTTAACCCGGCTGATTTGTAGGGATTCAGGATTTGCAGCTCTTTCAGAACATCTGCTGTCTGGATTTGGATGAAGGAGAAGCGGGGGGGGCTTGGGCCAGTTGCTGCGGGGGGTGCAGAGCTGTTGGCCGGGGTTGGGGTAGCCAGGTGGATAGCATGGCCAGCCGTAGAGAAATGCTTATTGAAATGATCAATTGTCGTGGATCTATCAGTGGTGACAGTGTTTCCTAGTCTCGGTGCAGTGGGCAGCTGGGAGGAGGTACTCTTATTCTCCAGGGACTTTACAGTGTCCCAAAAGTTTTTGTAATTAGTGCTGCAGGATGCAAATTTTTGTTTGAAAAAGCTGGCCTTTGCTTTCCTAACTGACTGTGTGTATTGGTTCCTGACTTCCATGAAAGGTTTCATATGACGGGGAAAATTCGATTTTAGTGCAGTACGCCACAGGGTGTTTTTATGCTGGTCAAGGGCAGTCAAGTCTGGAGTGAACCAAGGGCTATATCTGTTCTTAGTTCAACATTTTTTGAAAGGGGCACGCTTATTTAAGATGGTGAGGAAAGCACTTTTAAAAAACAAATCAGGCATCCTCTACTGATGGGATGAGGTCAATATCCTTCCAGGATACCCGGGCCAGGTCGATTAGAAAGGCCTGCTCGCTGAAGTGTTTTAGGGTCGTTTGACAGCGGACCCAGTACACACGCAGGCAATGAGGCTGAGATCCTGGTTGAAAACAGCAGAGGTGTATTTAGAGGACAAGTTGGTCAGATTGATATCTAAGAGGATGCCTGTTTATGGATTTGGGGTTGTACCTGGTAGGTTCCTTGATAATTTGTGTGAGATTGAGGGAATCTAGCTTAGATTGTAGGACGGCCGGAGTGTTAAGCATATCCCAATTTAGGTCACCTAGCAGTACGAACTCTGATGATAGATGGGGGTCAATCAATTCACATATGGTGTCCAGGGCACACCTGGGAGCTGAGGGGGGTCTATAACAAGCGACAACAGTGAGGGACTTATTTCTGGAGAGATGGATCTTTAATTGTAGAAGCTCGAACTGTTTAGGCATAGACCTGGATAGTATGACAGAACTCTGCAGGGTATCTCTACAGTAGATTGAAATTCCGCCCCCTTTAGCAGTTCTGTCTTGATGGAAAATGTTGTAATTGGGGAAGGAAATTTCATAATTTTTGGTGGTCTTCCTAAGCCAGGATTCAGACACGGCTAGGACATCGGGGTTGGCTGAGTGTGCTAAAGCAGTGAATAAAGCAAACTTGGGGAGGAGGCTTCTGATGTTAACATGCATGGACCCAAGGCTTTTACGGTTGCAGAAGTCAACAAATGAGAGTGCTGGGGTATGGGAGTGGTGCTGGGGGCTGCAGGGCCTGTGTTAACCTCTACATCACCAGAGGAACAGAGGAGGAGTAGGATGAGGGTACGGCTAATCAAATCAAATCACATTTTATTGGTCACACACACATGGTTAGCAGATGTTAATGCGAGCGTAGCGAAATGCTTGTGCTTCTAGTTCCGACTGTGCAGTAATATCTAACAAGTAATCTAACAATTTCACAACAACTACCTTAAACACACAAGTGTAAAGGAATGAATAAGAATATGTACATATAAATACATGGATGAGCGATGGCCATGTGGCATAGGCAAGATGCTGTAGATGGTATAGAGTACAGTATATAAATATGAGATGAGTAATGTAGGGTAAACATTATATAAAGTGGCATTGTTTAAATTGACTAGTGATACATTTATTATTACAGTGGATAGAGATTTGAGTCAGTATGTTGGCAGCAGCCACTCAACTGTTAGTGATGGCTGTGTAACAGTCTGATGGCCTTGAGCTAGAAGCTGTAAAGTCTATAAGAACTGGTCGTCGAGGTTTCTACCTAATGGAACATTATGCTAGCCAAGACCAACACCACAAACAAACTGACTATACCGTTACAAGTAGTGAGTGGAGTTACAAATGGACAGACAAGTTAAATGTCTTCCCTGTGATGAAATGTTTTACACACATATAGTTATGTGTAGCATACTTGGACACCGGGTTCCCACATTTCCCACGTCGAATAGCCTGAAGCCACAGGGCTCTTCTCACAGGCTCTATTTCCTCGTTGGTCAGGATTTTTGTCCTGGTTACATGTACATTGAACATGACAGCAGATTTTTAGACATTTAATTTTCTTTCTGTATAACTAAGAATAGACGACGAAGTTGGCTCTTTTACAATGGGGTCAATAGGAGAGAATGTTTGTTTCCCCCAATTTGTGGGCGTGGGCGTGGAGAACTCCTTAGTATTACGCTAATATCGACACACTGTTCTAAAACGTTTATATTGAGTTATTTGAATTTTACCAGCTAACACAGAACAGTGTGCTATGTTTTTTTCCCCCATGAGGTATCAAATTATAACTGTGATACAGAAAGCTTTTCAATTCACAACATGTCATTATTCTGTAAACAAGGCACTCTGAATTATGTTTGAATACTAGTATTTGCCAACAACTGTGTGGAGTCTACTGAGGAACAATATCATCAAAGTTCTATTCAACTTTAAGTGAATTGAACAAATGCTGAAAGACATTTCTCATCTGTTTGAATGTAAATCTGTGTGGAAAATAAATTGTTTTATTAGTAGCTGATTTTCATAAATGAATTACTCTAGGGGTCTTTTTGAATAAAGGGTGTTGAACTCTGCAAACAGTTTACTTTTCTGTTGATTTTGAGCTCTCTCAAATTGATGGTCAAAACAATACAATAGCTACCTACAAACAACCTCAGTACAGTCCAATACTATTCGTAATGGCTGATGAAGCTTACTTCGCGCAATATGTGTCATGCACAATAGAAATCAGAAGGTGAGAGGCATGGATTAGTTTGACTTGCACATATCCCTTTTTCCATAAAAATGATCATCATCATGTAGATCTGCTCCTCACCCAAAGCCAGTGCCCTTTCCCCGCAGCAAATATTCACAATACTAGGGTCTGCTAAACCACACCGTCAACAGTGGTTGTACGGTTACACTTCATCTGATGGTTCTATCTGTGTATGAGCTTTTCCTGGACAATCAAATTGTGTGTAAAATCACCTATGATAACAGTGATCATTGGAACAGGGCACGTGATTGACATCTCTCACAATCTCAAGTCGTAAATCATTACAAGTCATCGTCACATGGCCATACAGTATGATTCAGAATCTTATTTTAGCATGAGAGGGTCTACATTACAAAGTCCCTTTTACCTAACTCATCTATACACAGTCATTATGTTCTGATTTAGCTCCTTTCTCTATAATCCAGCTACCTCTTCTTCCTATCCCCCATCCCCCTTCACACCCTCCTCCACAAATTGACATGTTCTTCCTAATTCATTCCACCTGCTTACATTCTTGGTTCCATATTGTTTTCTCATTACCGTATACGATAGCATTTATAATTATTCATAATTTCCAAAGCTCCGTCCCTCTCCTCCCCAGCATCTGCCAATCTTCTTCCTTCCACTGTGACATGTGCCGACACAAACATTTGGCACTATATCTGACGATGACAACTCACTGAATGCCATTGTTGACTAAACACTATCGATTTAATTCGGTTCACACCAGCAGTCAGCAGATACATATAATCTATCATAGCAGTGAATCAGTGTGCCTCCAATGCATGATAGAATCCTGTGCTGAGACATATCCACCTCATTTGTCTGCATTTTTTGAGTTGCTACATTTTTCGGTGAGAATTGAGGAAGGTATGAAATGTTTAGCTACCGTATCAGTTGACGGTCAACTGAAGTCATTGGTGGGCTAATTGCATTTCAAAGTTTGATCGGTTAATGATAATATACATGTACCTAGATAGGTCTGGAAGCTAGAGTCCTATATGTGGGGATAAGGAATACATAATGTCTGAACTCTATTGTAAGCATTGCTTTGAATATTAAAAGTGGTACAATGTAAACAATGCGTCTGCATCAAAGTAAAATATTAACTGATGATGTCCCACTGGCTTAATCTCAATAAGGTAAGACTAATATCTCACAATCTGTCTTGCAGGTTAAAATATCTCTGAAAGTTCTTTAATATCCTGGTTGATCAAAAACAGTAACCGTGCTCTTTTGAAATGAGAACGTCGAGGATAGACTTATAGACAGCATATAGTGACGATCTTCCATTTCAATTCTCACTGGTATAAAGGTATGAGTATTTCTAAACACCTGCCTGTTTGAATAAGCCCCCGAGAAAACGAGGTGAAAATAATATAGTGATAATATTGAGCTTGATTAGGAGGGAATGCACTGCGGCACTAAAATGGACTAAAAACGTCAGTGTCTGTCACGCAATTACAGAACACGTGACACGACCTTCGAGGATGGCCGAGAATACATACGGACAAATAAATCAACACTGGGGAAATTCGGTGGTACGCCGTGGCAGCATAAAGAGTAGGCACCTGTCTCATTTAGACAATTTTTATTTTTTCATTAACACGACCTGTGGCTGCGTTAGACGCGTCGATAGTGTGATAACATTGGAAGGCTTCTCACGCTCTGCAATTTAGCCTCCGTATTTTACTGTGAATTACCTCGCTGATGGGAATAATGAAATGTGGCCTACTGGCGAGCGGGAAGTGACAGACACTTTCCTTGGAATAACAATGGTTGTTTTATTTTTTTGTGTCATTAAGGATGACCTCCACTCTTTGTGAGACATACAGTGGAATCATGCGATTAGTTTTTCCTATATGCAAGGTACGAGAGATTCATAAGAGGCGAGTCACCGTCTTGCTACCCTTGTTCAGCTCAAACTGAACATTTGTCACCACCCTTACAAATATTCAAATGCAAAAATGTTATTTCTTCATGAATTTCTGGTGGATATAAATTCAATTTGTGACCTGTCTTGTAGTGCATTGTGGTTATCATGGAGGGGACTCTATCTGTCCTCACTTTCAAGAATGTCACATATACTGCTGATTATCCCGCACACCTGTCACCATCGTCTTGTGCACCTGCGCCTCATGACACTCACCTGGACTCCATCACCTCCTTGATTATCTTCCCTATATCTGTCACTCCCCTTAGTTCTTTCCTCAGGTGTTATTGAAACTGTTTTTATGTCGGTGCGTTGTTTGTGTTTCGTGTTCATTGTTTCTTTTATTTATTAAAACGCTCACACCCTGAACTTGCTTCCGACTCTCAGCGCACTCGTTACAAAGAAGAGTCCGTTTTTTCCCACAGCCACCGTCAGGCTTAGGAACAAGAATACACGGGGAACTCCAGGAGCTGTTACTGGGTTTTGCCATCTCATTCTGTAATAAATAAGCTACCTCACTTTTCATTACCTCCCTTTTCTTTGCATTAACCCGGTAAGGATGCTGATGTATAGGAGCAGGGTTCCCCACATCCACGTCATGTTCCAAGAGGGACGTGCGACTTGGAACGTCCTGAAACACATTGAGAAAACTATTTATTAGTACGATTTAGATCATTAGTTTGATCGTTCTCCAAATGTTCCATTTGAGAGGGTAACTTTTTCAGCATCTCTGAATTACATAAGCTTTCACACTGCTGTAACGTATGGCGTAACTCCAACCCGTCCTCCTTATCCTCTTCTAGGTCCCAGTCAGGCTTCAGCACCACCGCAGCCGCACTGGAGACGGCGGCCTGGACCGGCTTACCTGAGGAACTGTTGGGAGAATCACGCACATAATATGCTTTCAGCATGTTAACATGACATATACGGGAAGAATGCCTCCGATCTGTGGTCTTTATCACATAATTGGTGTCACGGAGTTTCTTTTCCACAAGATATGGCCAAGAAAAATGTGCCGACAGAGATGAGCCAGGGATTGGCAACAAAACTAAAACTTGATCCCCAGGTGCGAAAGAACGGCCAACAGCCTTTTTGTCATAATGCAACTTCATGCGTTTTTGAGACGAGGAGAGAGAGTTTTGAGCTAACGCACATGCGGCGTGCAGTCTCTCCCGCATCTTACTGACATAATCCAACACATTTTTAGGGGCGCTGCTGGGTGTAGGAGATAAAATATGCCCCTTCAAAACTTTCAGCGGACCCCGTGGGGTGTGTCCAAACACAAGGTCAGCAGGGCTGAACCCTAAGGACTCTTGTATTGTTTCCCTAATAGGACAAAGGGCACCCCCATCATCCCAATCGGTACTGGTATCCATGCAATACTTGCGTAGCATCACCTTTAGCGTCTGATGCCAGCGTTCGAGGCCTCTTGACTCTCCGGATGATACGGACTGGAGACCTGATGGGAAATACACAGTGTCTTTAACACATTTGAGAACAGTTTTGACATGAGGTTGGTTCCCTGATCAGTTTGGATCACTTTAGGGAGTCCTTCGAGTAGCACTGCACATTATTGTTAGTAAGAACTGGTTACCTGACCTGGTTTTCGGCAACGGACCTACACAATCGATTATCACTCTTTCAAACGGTTCCCCCACCACAGGAATCGGGCAGAGCGGCGCTTGAGGAACTGTTTGATTCGCTTTACCAGTGAGTTGACATACGTGACATGTTTTACAAAATTGGACAACGTCAGACTTCAAACCTGGCCAGAAAAAATGTCAAAGAACTCGGTTATAAGTCTCCGTGATCCCTAAATGTCCGGACCACCCCTGGTCATGGGCGAGTGACAGCACCTGCTGTCGGAACGGTGTAGGAACAACCACTTGACACACTTCACTCACTAACGGTGTCATGAGCTGCTCATTTACGCATCAAAACTCCTGCTTCCATAAAGTAGGCGGTCTCTCTAGTTTTAGCTTCCTCAATGGAAATTACCGAAGCAAAACAATTGCGAAGACTGGTGTCTCCTTTTTGACATTCAATCACCTTCGAGGGAGACTGACAAAAGAATGTAATGTAATTGGGGCGCGATTTCACTTTCCCCTGCCTTAGTTTTAACGGAGGTAAAACTGTCAGCATTGCAGAAGGAATACTAGGTGCATTGTCTTCTTCCTCAACATTCTCAAAAAAGGAACTAGCCAAATCCACCACAGCTTGCGAGATTGTGCCCTCGTTAACACACAAGCAGGAAAAACATGTGGAAATGCTTGAACCAATTTATCACCTGCTGTTCTGATTTCTGGGTTGTCTACTACCTCTAACACAGGAGTGACGTTACCACCAGCGATATCGTTCCCTATTAGCAATGTGACTCCTTTTACTGGCAGTGTAGACACTACACCAACACGGAAACGTCCTGATACTAAGTGGTCACAGTGTAATGGTACAGGTACGGTTTTTGTCTCTATACCCTGTAATATGTCATGCGAGCCACAATACTCTTCAGGAGACCAGGGTAACGCATTAGTAACGATTACTGACTGCGCAGCCCCAGTGTCCCGTAAGATTTGTATGAGCTTTTGATCCGCTTGTTCTCCAGTTAAAAAAACACAACCGGTAGAGATAAACGGAGCATAGATAGGATCCCTTTTCCCAAATGCTGAATCAATAACTTGACTAAACCCACACTTTTCATTTTTGGGGACGGTGACAGGGACTGTTTCAGTATATTTTCCAAAACCGGGTAGTCTGCAAGCACGTGACCCTTTTGGTGACAATAAAAACATTTACGGATTTCAAGGAAAGGGTTGTCAGAGGAAAAGTGGGTTGTCAGAGGAAAAGTGAGGGTTGTCAGAGGAAAAGTGACCTGAACGAGGCACTGATGACGTAATTGTTCGAACTTCAAAACGAGGCGCACCAAAGACAGTCTTGTGTGTCAAAGCGTACTCATCTGCCAACACTGCTGCCTGGGCCATTGTCACCACTTTCTGCTCATTTAAATGAATTATAATTCTATCAGGGAGGTTGCTTTTAAAATCCTCCAACAGCAACAACTCCCAAATATCAGCAAAGGTGTTAGCTTTGCTGGTGGAACACCAGCAATTAAACAGAGACTCTTTGTCCCTAGCAAACTCAACAAACGTACTGTGAGGTTTTTTTTGTGGTTCCTGAAGCGCTGTCTATAAGCTTCAGGCACCAACTCATAAGCCCGCAACATGGTAGTTTTAACTGTATCATAGTGTAAACTGTCTTCCAGGGAGAGAGCAGCTACTACTTCCTGGGCTTTCCCAGACAATTTACATTGTAACAGGAGCGACCAAACCTCGAGTGGCCAATGCAGCGGCAGCGGCCACACGCTCAAACACAGAGAAATAGGAATCAACTTCTGTCTGCCGGAATGGAGGGACTAAAGCTATAGTTTTACTCACATCGAAGTGGGCTTGATGATTAGCAGGTTGTGGTCACACTGGAGCCAGTGTCTAGCTGAGGCAGCCATCTTGTACACTGCAGCCTTCTGAACACACGCAAACTAAATAAGTCATCCAAACTCACAACCTACCATCACACCTCAATCACTAACCATAGAGAGCTCAGAGCAGCAGGGTCCGGTGGGTTTAATGAAATCCCGGATGAGCCCCCATTATGTTACATACGCCTCGAAGAAGAGGGAACGCAACACCCTGCTACAACTCAACTCCCCGTGGAGTGAAAGAGGTATGGGACTGTAGGTAAGTAGTGGTTAGACAGGTAAGGTAGGAAAGGGGTCTTTGACATTTTACTTTCTTTGCTTTGGTTCCGTCCAGCCCCTTTTCCCCAAATTTACCGTGTGAAGGAATAAATTCCCAGTAAACAGTAAATTCTCTGCCTTTGTCATCCTTACTCGCACCTACAATCCCATACCTCTTTCACTCCACGGGGAGTTGAGTTGTAGCAGGGTGTTGCGTTCCCTCTTCCTCGATGCGTATGTAACACCTTCCAGCAAACATAAATGGACAAACACACATTTCTTTCGCTTTCAAATATCCCCTGCCATCCTAACATTGTTTTACTTCGCCAGTTAGACAGCAGTGCTGCCTGTCGCTGTCAGAGCCCAGCTCTAACAGGTGGGATTGACAAACGCACATAATCTGACAGCTGAGAGCCTGATTCATACAGCCAACCATATCATCGACTTCTCAGCCAAGTAGAGCCCACTGCATCAATCTGCACTGCAATATCATCAACTGCAAATAGACTCCTCTAGTACTCACTCCTATAGACCTATTTCCATATGCATTTTCACTTGCTCATTCAAATCAGCCAGTATTGTATTTCATAATTTTGCAGGGCCCTTGAGAAGCAGGTGATCGAGTGCATATACTCAGCTAAATTATTGATCACAACTTCAGTTACACTTTTACCCAGAGGGTATGTTGGTCATGACCATGACAGAAGCCATATTCTATATGGTGTGAGTTAAATCTGCCATTTGTAAAGGCTATTAAATCTAATTAATCTGGAAGCAGTTTGGGAAAGAAGAGAGCTAGTGGAGTTGTGGAATTAAATGTCAACTGCGGTCCAACAAAATTGGGTGGAATCATCAAATGTACTAATTTAGCCTGGATAGGTGTCTGCCCATGGAAATGGAAGGATTCAAGTGTGTTGGGGCTATCTGAAAGAACGAGGCAAATAAAGAAAGTGGCAAAACGGGGTGAAAAAAGAGGAGATAAAATAACTGGGCCTGTATTGTGTGTCCACACCATCTCCAATTGAAATTCATCTAATTTATGTTTAATTATTGTAGAACGACCTCTGGAACCCTATTCTGTCTGCACCTCCCACTACCAGGGTCCACAGGCTATAGACAGTGGGATGAGAGAGAGAGTGGGGATGAGAGAGGGGGGAGACAGAGAGAGAGATGCAGGGTGGATAGAGAGAGAGGGGTGTGGGGTGGACAGAGAGAGAGAGGCGGAGGGGGGGCAGAGAGAGAGATAGTGGAAAGGATTGGAGAGGAGAACGTAGAAGGGGAAAAGGAAAGGAGAAAAAGACATTGAGAAAAACCGACCCTGAGATCACAACCACTCAGAGCTTTATTACCAGATCTTTAGTTATGTCTCTGAGCAGCGTGCACTCCACACAAGAACGCAGGGGGACAATTATCAGTGTGAAACAAGATATACAGTTGAAGTCGGAAGTTTACATACACTTAGGTTGGAGTAATTAAAACTTGTTTTTCAACCACTCCACAAATGTCTTGTTAAAAACCTCTACCGATCCCCCCCCCCCCCCCTTCCGGATCCGGGATCATCCTCATAAAAAAAGCTGACTAGCATAGCCTAGCCTAGCGCCATAGGGATATCATATAATATAATTTCATGAAATCACAAGTCCAATACAGCAAATGAAAGATAAACATCTTGTGAATGCAGCGAATATTTCCGATTTTTTTAAAGTGTTTTACAGCGAAAACACAACATATATAATTGTTGGCTCACCATAATATCCAAAAACACACCGCCATTTTTCCACCACAAAGGTAGCTTTCACAAAACCCACAAATAGAGATAAAATTAATCACTAACCTTTGAACAACTTCATCACATGACAGTCTTATAACATCATGTTATACAATACATTTATGTTTTGTTCGAAAATGTGCATATTTATAGCTACAAATTCTGGTTTTACATTGTGAATATGGCGCCAAAATGGACCAAATTGTCCGGAGAGATTTTGGACAGTCACGTAATCTAACCAAAAAACTCATCATAAACTTTGCTAAAAAATACATGTACAGCAAATGAAAGATACACTGGTTCTTAATGCAACCGCTGTGTTAGATTTTTTAAAATTACTTTAGTACAGCATGCAATAATCTCAGACAACGCCCAGCCATTCTCCGCCATGTTGGAGCCAACATATTCCACAAAAATACGAAATAACATCATAAATATTCTCTTACCTTTGATGATCTTCCATCAGAATGCAGTGCAAGGAGTCCTAGTTCCAAAATAAATCGTTGTTTTGTTTTAGAATGTCCATTTCTTCTGTCAAATTAGCAACTTTGGCTAGCATGGTGGAGCGCACATGTCCATGAACTCTTGGCGCATGGAACGAAAAATTCCAAAAGTCATAATAAACGTCGAATAAACTGGTCAAACACAGTTGAAAATCCATCTTCATGATGTTTTTCTCATATGTATCCAATAACGTCCAAGACGGAGCATTTCGTTGTGTCTACCTAATGCATTGCAGAAAACAATATGGTGCTCTCTGGTGCGCAATAAAAAAATGGCAATATGGCGGACCTATCAGAGTGTTTTCTATCCAATAGTAACAATAATATGCATATCGTATGATCTAGAACAGAGTACGAGGCTGTTTAATTTGGGCACGATTTTTTTCCCAAAGTGAAAACAGCGCCCCCTATTAAGAAGAAGTTTTAACAAACTATAGTTAGTTAACAAGCTACTTTGTGCATGACACAGGTCATTTTTCCAACATTTGTTTACAGACAGATTATTTCACTTATAAATCACTGTATCACAGTTCCAGTGGGTCAGAAGTTTACATACACTAAGTTGACTGTGCCTTTAAACAGCCTGGAAAATTCCAGAAAATTATGTCATGGATTTAAAAGCTTCTGATAGGCTAATTGACATCATTTCAGTCAATTGGAGGTGTACCTGTGGATGTATTTCAAGACCTACCTTCAAACTTAGTGCCTCTTTGCTTGACATCATGGGAAAATCAAAAGAAATCAGCCAAGACCTCAAAAAGAAAATTGTAGAGGTCAACAAGTCTGGTTCATCCTTGGGAGCAATTTCCAAACGCCTGAAGGTACCACGTTCATCTGTACAAACAATAGTATGCCCGTATAAACACCATGGGACCACGCAGCCATCATACCGCTCCGGAAGGAGACGCGTTCTGTCTCCTAGAGATGAAAAGTGCAAATCAATCCCAGAACAACAGCAAAGGCCCTTGTGAAGATGCTGGAGGAAACAGGTACAAAAGTATCTATAGCCACAGTAAAACGAGTCCTATATCGACATAACATGAAAGGCCACTCAGCAAGGAAGAAGCCACTGCTCCAAATCTGCAACTGCACTTGGGGACAAAGATCGTACTTTTTGGAGAAATGTCCTCTGGTCGGATGAAACAAAATTAGAACTGTTTGGCCATAATGACCATTGTTATATTTGGAGGAAAAAGGGGGATGCTTGCAAGCCGAAGAGCAACTTCCCAACCGTGAAGCAGGGGGGTGGCAGCATCATGTTGTGGGTGTGCTTTGCTGCAGGAGGGACTGGTGCACTTCACAAAATAGATGGCATCAGGAGGCAGGAACATTATATGGATATATTGAAGCAACATCTCAAGACATCAGTCAGGAAGTTAAAGCTTGGTCGCAAATGTGTCTTCCAAATGGACAATGACCCCAAGTATACTTCTAAAGTTGTGGGAAAATGGCTTAAGGACAACAAAGTCAATGTATTGGAGTGGCCATCACAAAGCCCTGACCTCAATCCTATAGAAAATGTGTAGGCAGACCTGAAAAAGCGTGTGCAAGCAAGGAGGCCTACAAACCTGACTCAGTTACACGAGCTCTGTCAGGAGGAATGGGCCAAAATTCACCCAATTTATTGGTGGAAGCTTGTGGAAGGCTACCCGAAATGTTTGATCCAAGTTAAATAATTTAAAGGCAATGCTGCCAAATACTAATTGAGTGTATGTAAACTTCTGACCCACTTGGAATGTGATGAAAGACCTAAAAGCTGAAATAAATCCCCCTCTACTACTATTCTGACATTTCACATTCTTAAAATAAAGTGGTGATCCAAATTGACCTAAGACAGGGAATTTTTACTAGGATAAATGTCAGAAATTGTGACGAACTGAGTTTAAATGTATTTGGCTAAGGTGTATGTAAGCTTCTGACTTCAACTGTAAGCTACAACTGTGTTGTTTGGCCTATGTAATGAATACGCATCTTACAAATGAGCAAAGACAAGACAATGAGAGTGTCAAGATGATAGAGATGGATAGAGACTAGTAGGAGGCAGATCTCTCAACAGGTGAGATGTGGAAATAAATAATGGTCATGACTATGACATCAGCAGCTCTTGTTGCTATGCATGTTGCTAGCGAATGACCAGCCCCTTTCATTACATGAAGAACCTCTTGACATCATGAGTGCGAATCCACCACAAATCTTATCACATTCTCCAGAAAGACCAAAAGTTCTAACTAGTGGGCAGACTTTTGAGCTTCTAGTATACATGCATAGAGTGGCCTATTTAAACTCCCAGGGTGATAAAGCCAAAACAGGGTGATGGATGGGGGATTGGTCGGGCATATCCACACAGAGATTATATATTGATTAGTTATCAGGATCCCAGGGTTGAGGCGGTGAACGGGGCTCTTAAAAGAGGACCTCCATGTAGGTGTCATGGATGTTTGGTGTGGATGGATGAGGTCCCCCATCACTTCATCAATATTATGGGTTCATTCACACCACTGAGCCCAAGAGGACAGAGCATAGGTTAACCTGTTGGGGACAGAGGGCGCTGTTTTCACTTTGGGGGAAAATCGTGCCCAATTTAAACGGCCTCGTACTCAATTCTTGCTCGTACAATATGCATATTATTATTACTATTGGATAGAAAACACTCTCTAGTTTCTAAAACCGTTTGAATTATATCTGTGAGTAAAACCAAACTCATTTTGCAGCAAACTTCCTGACAGGAAGTGGAAAATCTGAAATTGATGCTTTGTTCTAGGGCCTGCCTATTAATGTCCTTGATATGTATTAGTATAGATGCACTTCATACGTCTGACACTAGATGTCGACAGGCAGTGAGAGAAGAAATGTGTATAGTGTAGTGTATAACTTGATCTGGGGTCGAATAAAAGCTCTCGGCATGACGTGTCACAAGTTTCCTGTTTTCTGGAGAGCGTGCGAAGGGACCTGGTTTTGCCTTCTGATAAGCTGTCGTTATAGACGACTAATATCTCCGGCTTTGATTTTATTTGATACATGTGACAATATCATCGTAAAGTATGTTTTTTCAATATAGTTTTATTAGATTATTGAAATTTATTCGGGACGTTAGGCATGTTGCGTTGTGTGCCTTTGTTCAGGAAGGAGAGCTTTGCGCTACTTTGCTAGCTTTCCGTGCTAATTGACTGGAGAAGAGGACATTCTAAATCCAAACAACGATTGTTCCCGACAAAGGTCCCCTTGTACAACATTCTGATGAAAAATCATCAAAAGTAGGACCCATGTTATGATGCTATTTCATATATCTGTCGAACATGTTGTACTAGTCGTTTGCGCCCAGAGTTTGGGCACTCTCTCGCTATAACTAAGCTGGATGTCGTAATGAAGTTATTTTTAGAATGCTAACACTGCGATTGCATTAAGAACTAGTGTATCTAACATTTACTATACAACATGTATTTTTTAGTAACGTTTATGTATAGTTATTTGGTTCGAATAGTTGAGTGTCATAAAAATATCCGCAAATTCTGGGAAAAAGATGCTACGTTAGCACAATGTATAACCACTGATTTCAGCTCTAAATATGCACATTTCCGAACAAAACATAAGTGTATGTATAACCTGATGTTATAGGACTGTCATCTGATGAAGAATATCAAGGTTAGTCAAAAATTATATATCTTTTACTGGTTTGTTACGATCGCTAGCCTTTTGCTACTGGGAAATGGCTTGTGTTTCTGGCTATTGTGGTAAGCTAATATAACGCTATATTGTGTTTTCGCTGTAAAACACTTAATAAATCGGAAATATTGGCTGGAATCACAAGATGCCTGTCTTTCATTTGCTGTACACTATGTATTTTTCAGAAATGTTTTATGATGAGTAATTAGGTATTTGACGTTGCTCTCTAATTATTATGGCTGCTTTCGGTGCAATTTCTGATTGTAGCTGCAATGTAAACTATGATTTATACCTGAAATATGCACATTTTTCGAACAAAACATAGATTTATTGAATAACATGTTATAAGACTGTCATCTGATGAAGTTGTTTGTTGGTTAGTTTGGTTGGTTCTTGGTTAGTTAGGTTAGCTTTGTGCATGCTACCTGTGCTGTGAAAAATGTCTGTCCTTTTTTGTATTTGGTGGTGAGCTAACATAAATATACGTGCTGTTTTCGTTGTAAAACATTTAAAAAATCGGACATGTTGGCTGGATTCACAAGATGTATACCTTTCATTTGCTGTATTAGACTTGTTAATGTGTGAAAGTTAAATTTCGCTGGCTGTTGTCATAAGTGTACCGACGTCAGGCTTGCAGCCAGAAGAAGTTAAATGCATTTTCATGACGCTTTGATGACCCTGTGGTACCAACGTCATGTATGGAGTTGACGTAATAAATCTTTGACATAGGAATGCCAAAATACTTTTGAGACTCAATGCATGGATAATCGTTTACGGCCATTCTCACATTGCTCAAAAAGACTGATGATACTGTTGGCAAGTACTCTTCTTAATTAATTGATTTTTTCCACCCCCCGTCCAGTTAGTTGCGGTCCACTCTTTTGTTTCCTCCCAATTCAATTACATGAGACGTTGATAATACCCTTTGTGGGATGCCTCTGCACTGTCTGAATTCATAACTTTATGACTGACCTGTTTCGATCATCCTTGAGGCATATGAAGATTGATCTGTTTCATTAAGTGCAGACTGAAGAGGCTCACTTGGAACTAGCTCTGTGGTCTATATACCATTCAAAACTGAAACCAATGTTTGGACCACACAAGTAATATTTCTCTGCCTGTGCTTCAATTTGACACGGTGATAAAGTATCTGCTCAGAATTTGCTGGAATTGTTGTTGTTTTTGTTAACTTCATGCTTTGATCTCGAGCATTAATTGATCCAGTCAGTCTCCATTTAGAACAATGGCATAATGAAAAAGTCTTACATCTATTCTATCATTACCAAATTACTTATCCCAGATATTAATGAGTGATGAACATTTGCATTACCCCCTGGTGAGAACATCCCATTTTAACACCATCTGGTATGTGTTCTAGTCCCTGTGGTGCTTTGAAGAGGTGCTTTTTCAAAGGCATTCAAACCTAATGCTAAATAGCTGTCACTCCTAACATATGCACGCGGTGTGAATACAAATTTACACTGCAGAGGAAATTCACAAAGAGCACTTCTGTGTAATATAACCAAACGTGTAATTCAGTGAGTCTGTCCCCTGGGTTGAGGGATGGGCAAATGGAGAAGAGGACAGTGTACTGTGGCTACCAACATTATCCGGGATTTCCATCTCCGCCGTCCGTCCATACCGGCCACTCCTCGCCCTCGGAGCACTGTCATGCCTGCTCCGGCACTCAATTTTCTGAAGACACTATTAGATATTGTTGTCCACGTCGGCACCAACGATGTTAAGATGAATGTCAGAGGTCACCAAGCGCAACATAGCTTCAGCGTGTAAATCAGCTAGAAAGATGGCATTGAGTAATTGTCTCTGGTCCTCTCCCAGTTAGGGGGAGTGATGAGCTCTACAGCAGTCTCACAACTCAATTGCTGGTTGAAAACTGTTTTCTGCCCCTCCCAAAAGATAGAATTTGTAGATAATTGGCACTCTTTCTGGGACTCAGTCACAAATAGGACCAAGCCTGGCCTGCTGAGGAATGATGGACTACATCCTAGCTGGAGGGTTGTCTCATCTTATCCATGAACATAGAAATGGCTCTAGCTCCACAATGAGATAGGGTGCAGGCCAGGCAGCAGGCTGTTAGCCAGCCTGCCAACTTAGTGGAGTCTGACGACCACAGTCAGTGTAGTCAGCTCAGCTATCCCTATTGAGACTGTGTCAGTGCCTCGATCTACTGTAGGTTAAGCAAAACAAAACATGGCTGTGTTCGCCTTAGCAATCTCACTGGAATAAAGACCTCCTCCATTCCTGTTATTATTGAAGAGAGGTTGTGATATCTCACATCTCAAAATAGGGTTACTAATTTTAGATCCCTTACTTCCAAGGCAGTCATAGTCAATGAACGAATCACTGATCATAATCTTGATGTGATTGGCCTGACTGAAACATGGCTCAAATCTGATGAATTTACTTTACTTAAATGAGGCCTCTCTTCCTGGTTACACTAGTGACAATATCCCCAGTTCATCTGGCAAAGGCGGAGGTGTTGCTAAAATTTATGACAACAAATTTCAATGTACCAAAAAAATAACTGCGTTTGAGTTTTTTGAGCTTCTAGTAATGAAATCTATGCAGCCTACTCAATCACTTTTTATAGCTACTGTTTACAGGCCTCCTGGGCCGCACTGAGTTCTCTGAATCCCTATTGGACCTTGTAGTCTTGGCAGATAATATTCACATTTTGATGACTTTAACCTTTCACGAGCCTCTACCCCGGGTCCGGGAGCAACCCCCCCCCCCCCCCCCCACACTGATTAGCATCGCTAGCATAGCGTCACAATTAAATAGTAGCATCTAAATATCATTAAATCACAAGTCCAAGACACCTAATGAAAGATACAGATCCTGTGAATAAAGCCACCATTTCAGATTTTTTAAATGTTTTACAGGGAAGACACTATGTAAATCTATTAGCTAAACACGTTAGCAAAAATCACCATTTTTCTTTGTCCACCATTTTCTCTCAACACCAGTAGCTATCACCAATTCGGCTAAACTAAGATATTGATAGCCACTAACCAAGAAAAAACCTCATCAGATGACAGTCTGATAACATATTTATGGTATAGGATAGGTTTTGTTAGAAAAATTTGCATATTTCAGGTAGAAATCATAGTTTACAATTGCACCCACCGTCACAACTAGACTAGAATAAATACATAGAGCAACGTGTATTACCTAATCATCAAACATTTCGTAAAAATACACAGCATACACTAATCGAAAGACACAGATCCTGTGAATACAGACAATATTTCAGATTTTCTAAGTGTCTTACAGCGAAAACACAATAAATCGTTATATTAGCATACCACATGGGCAAACATTACCAGAGCATTGATTCTAGCCAAAGAGAGCGATAACGTAATCATCGCCAAAATATATTACTTTTTTCACTAACCTTCTCAGAATTCTTCAGATGACACTCCTGTAACATCATATTACAACATACATAGAGAGTTTGTTCGAAAATGTGCATATTTAGCCACCAAAATCATGGTTAGATAATGACAAAAGTAGCTCAGCTGGTCAGAAAATGTCCTGCACCATATTAGACAGTGATCTAGTCTTATACATAAATACTCATAAACTTGACTAAAAAATACAGGGTGGACAGCGATTGATAGACAATTTAATTCTTAATACAATCGCGGAATTACATTTTTTAAATTATCCTTACTTTTCAATACAGGTTGCGCCAAGTGAAGCTATAGCAAACAAGATGGCGGCATAAACGTTTAACATTTATCGACAGAACACGATTTATCATCATAAATTGTTCTTACTATGAGCTGTTCTCCCATCAGAATCTTGGACAATGAATCCTTTCTTGGGTCTAATCTTCTTTTGGTCAAAAGATGTCCACTTGTCCGTCGAAATGCCCACTAACGTACGACCGGGACCCCGAAACGTGCCCGGAGCTTCAAAGTCTATTACAAAGCAATGCCTCAAAATCGCACTAAACGGATATAAATTGCTATAAAACGGTTTAAATGAACTACATTATGATGTTTCTAACACCTATAACAAGTAAAAAGATGACCGACGCTATATTACTGGCTAAACCAATGCTTGGAAAAAGGCCAGTCAGATATCCTTCTCGCGTTGAGCGCAGTGTCCAAAGGAAGGCTACTTCCGGTATTTTGTCATTTGTAGAGCCAATGATTGCGCAATCAACTCCATTCAAATTGTCACCACTTACTGACATCTAGAGGAAGGCGTGGGCAGTGTTTGTATCTCATAGGATTAACAGAGACTTTTAAAACTGATCTGGAACCAGAGGCCAAGATGTCTAAATCTCACACACTGGGAGGAAAAGTGCTGTAGAATGAGTTCTGTTTCACTCAGAGACATAATTCAAACGGCTATAGAAACTAGAGAGTGTTTTCTATCCAATAATAACAATAATATGCATATTGTACGAGCAAGAATTGAGTACTAGGCAGTTTAATCTGTAGAGACAATTATGCTAATTTGAAACAGCACCCCCTATAGTTGCAAGAAGTTAATATTCACATGGACAAGTCCACAGACCCACTCCAAGGGGGTTTTGTCCAATATACAGTACCAGTCAAAAGTTTGGTCACCTACTCATTCAAGGGTTTTTCTACGTATATTTTTTACTATTTTCTACATTGTGGAATAATAGTGAAGACATACAAACTATGAAATAACATAAATGGAATCATGTCATAACCCAAAAAGTTAATATTTTATATTTGAGATTCTTCCAAGTAGCAGCCCTTTGCCTTAATGACAGCATTGCACAATCTTGGCATTCTCTCAACCAGCTTCATGAGGAATGCTATTCCAACAGTCTTAAAGGAGTTCACACATGCTGAGCACTTGTTGGCTGCTTTTCCTGGTTTGCGGTCCAACTCATCCCAAAATCATCTCAATTGGGTTGAAGTCGTGTGATTATGGAGGCCAGGTCATCTGATGGAGCACTCCATCACTATCTGTGGATGGTTTGACCTCTGACAAATCAATTGTAGGTTTTGGTGTTCCTCAAGGTTCTGTTTTAGGACCATTATTGTTTTCACTATATGTTCTACCTCTTGGTGATGTAATTCGGAAACACAATGTCAACTTTCACTGCTATGTGGACGACACACAGCTGTACATTTCGATGAAACATGGTGAAGCCCCAAAATTGCCTACCCTGGAAGCCTGTGTTTCAGACATAAGGAAGTGGATGCAAGTTCTAGGACCCAAAAAACAAAGTGATCTGCTGTTGATCAATTAATCTTTTATGGGTATACAGTCGTGTCAAATAAAACTGTAATGGACCTCTGCGTTACTCTGGACCCTGATCTCTCTTTTGATGAACATACAGTGCCTTGCAAAAGTATTCACCCCCCTTGGCATTTGTCCTATTTCGCTGCATTACAACATGTGATTTAAATTGATTTTTATTTGGATTTCACGTAATGGACGACATACACCTGTCTTTGTGCTTGTCTCCACCACCCACCAGGTGTCTCCCATCTCCCCTCATTATCACCTGTGTATTTATACCTGCGATTTCTGTTTGTCTTGTCCCGTCAAGTCCTACCAGTGTGTTCCGTGTTTCCTGTGCCCTACTTTTTGTTTTTCCTTGTCTTCCCAGTTCTAACCTTTCTGCCTGTCCTGACCCTGATCTTGCCTGCCATCCTATACCTGCTTGACTCTGATTTGGATAACAACTTTTTGCCTTCCTTGACTTACCTTTTGCCTGCCCCTTGTACTATAATAAACTCTAAGACTCGTACTATCTGCCTCCTGTGTCTGCATCTGGGTCTTAGCCTGAGCCTTGATACAAGTAGCCACCCTTTGCCTTGATGACAGCTTTGCAAACTATTGGCAATCTCTCAACCAGGTTTATTAGATAGTCACATGGAATGCATTTAATTTAACAGGTGTGCCTTATTAAAAGTTAATTTGTGGAATTTATTTCCTTCTTAATGCATTTGAGCCAATCAGTTGTGTTGTGACAAGGTAGGGCTGGCATACAGAAGATAGCCCTATTTGGTAAAAGACCAAGTCCATATTATGGCAAGAACAGCTCAAATAAGCAAAGAAAAATTACAGTCCATCATTACTTTAAGACATGAAGGTCAGACAATTCAGAAAATTTTGAGAATAGTAATACCACTCTGATGTAACTAGGCCATGACGAAACTTTGTAATCTTTGTATCATCAAACATTGAGAAGCTTGTGACATTGTCTGGACAACACTTCACACTGTGTTGTTCTGCAGTGACTGAATATCCTGTTGTCACAGTGGGCTTCAGAGCACAGTAGTACACAGCAGAGTCAGACAGGTGCAACCTCTGGATCATCAAGGGGACAGAGCTAGATGTGATATTCAGCCTGGAATCAAACCTCTTCTTGAACTCATCACTATTGATCCCTTTTGAATACCAATCTCTTCGCAGGACATACTGAGGAGAGTCCCTGGTTAACTTCTTCTGGCTGCCGGGAACAATATGACAACAGACACTTCAAGTGCAGGGCGCGAAATTCAAAAGATATTTTTTAGAAATATTTAACTCACACATTAGTCCAATACAGCATATGAAAGATAAACATCTTGTGAATCCAGCCAACATGTCCGATTTTTAAAATGTTTTACAGCGAAAACACTACATATATTTATGTTAGCTCACCACCAAATACCAAAGAGGACAGACATTTTTCACAGCACAGGTAGCATGCACAAAGCCAACCTAACTAACCAAGAACCAACCAAACTAACTAAGAAACAACTTCATCAGATGACAGTCTTATAACATGTTATACAATAAATCTATGTTTTGTTCGAAAAATGTGCATATTTGAGGTATAAATCAGTTTTATTTTGCAGCTACCGTCACAAATAGGACCAAAGCAGCCAGAGTAATTACAGACACCAACGTCAAATGCCTAAATACTCATCATAAAACATTTCTGAAAAATCGATGGTGTACAGCAAATTAAAGACAAACATCTTGTGAATCCAGCCAATATTTCAAGTGTTTTACAGCGAAAACACAATATAGCATTATATTAGCTTACTACAATAGCTTACCACACTACCGCATTCATTCATCAAGGCACGTTAGCGATAGCAATACGCACGTTAGCGATAGCGAATAAACCAGCAAAAGATATAAATTTTTGACTAACCTTGATAAGCTTCATCAGATGACAGTCCTATAACATCAGGTTATACATACACTTATGTTTTGTTCGAAAATGTGCATATTTAGAGCTGAAATCAGTGGTTATACATTGTGCTAACGTAGCATCTTTTTCCCAGAATGTGCGGATATTTTTATGACACTCAACTATTCTGACCAGATAACTATACATAAACGTTACTAAAAAATACATGTTGTATAGGAAATGATAGATACACTAGTTCTTAATGCAATCGCCGTGTTAGAATTCTAAAAATAACTTCATTACGACATCCAGCTTAGTTATAGCGAGAGAGTGCCCAAACTCTGGGCGCAAACGACTAGTACAACATGTTCGACAGATATATGAAATAGCATCATAAAATGGGTCCTACTTTTGACGATCTTTCATCAGAATGTTGTACAAGGGGTCCTTTGTCGGGAACAATCGTTGTTTGGATTTAGAATGTCCTCTTCTCCAGTCAATTAGCACGGAAAGCTAGCAAAGTAGCGCGAAGCTCTCCTTCCTGAACAAAGGCACACAACGCAACACGCCTAACGTCCTGAAAAAATTTCAATAATCTAATTAAACTATATTGAAAAAACATACTTTACGATGATATTGTCACATGTATCAAATAAAATCAAAGCCGGAGATATTAGTCGTCTATAACGACAGCTGTACAGAAAGCAAAACCAGGTCCCTTCACTCGCTCTCCAGAAAACAGGAAACTGGTGACACGTCATACAAAGAGCTTTTGTTCGACCCCAGATCAAGTCATACACTCAATTTCTTCTCTCACTGCCTGTCGACATCTAGTGGAAGACGTATGAAGTGCATGTATACTGATATATATCAAGGACATTTATAGGCAGGCCCTAGAACAGAGCATCGATTTCAGATTTTCCACTTCCTGTCAGGAAGTTTGCTGCAAAATGAGTTCTGTTTTACTCACAGATATAATTCAAACGGTTTTAGAAACTAGAGAGTGTTTTCTATCCAATAGTAATAATAATATGCATATTGTACGAGCTAGAATTGAGTACGAGGCCGTTTGAAATGGGCACCTTTTATCCGGCTACTCAATACTGCCCCTGCAGCCCAAACAGGTTAACTGGATGTACCAGAAGAGATCAGGAAATGGACTACTGGTAGTGTAGTTACAGCTGAGTGTTACCAGTCCTCCTTCAAGGGCAGTAACATGTCCACTCTGCTGGTCAACAGCCTCTTCACCTTTGCAATCAGATTTTTTTGTAAACAAATTGTGTTTAAATAGATAATAGTCTAAGGATCAGAGAATGAGAACGGAGTCTTCTAAATTTCTAAATTGGCAGTTGTTATAGGCCTTGGAGAAAATGTATTTCATATTCAGGCTAAATTGAGCTAATCTGACAAATAAAATAAAATATCCAGTAGTGTGTTAACATAAAATCCAGGGAGGGGCCAGCTGGGTATAAGACTGTATCATCTGCATATAAATGGATGAGAGTGTTTCCTACTGCCTGAGCTATGTTGTTGATGTACATTGAGAAGAGCGTGGGGCATAGGATCGAGCCTTGGGGTACACCCTTGGTGACAGGCAGTGGCTGAGACAGCAGATGTTTTGACTTTTTACACTGCACTCTTTGAGAGAGGTAGTTAGCAAACCAGGTCAAAGATCCCACAGAGACACCAAAACTCCTTAGCCGGCCCAAAAGAATGGAATGGTCTACCGTATCAAAAGCTTTGGCCAAGTCAATAAAAATTTCAGGACAACATTGCTTAGAATAAAGGGCAGTGGTTACGTCATTGGCGATACCATAGCTCTTATCAAACCTAAGAGTCCTTGCACAACAGGATGACTGGCTGTGGTGGTCATGAAATGTTGTCAGCCTGTTGTCATTCAAAGACTGCTGGTCTCATGGTAATTGACTTCAGTAAGGCCATTCTACTGCCAAATGTTTGTTTATGGAGATTGCATGGCTGTGTGCTTGATTGTATACACCTGTCAGCAACGGGTTTGTCTGAAATAGGCAAATCCACTAATTTGAAAGGGTTTCCACATGCTTATGGCCATGTAGTGCAGCAAAAAAAGCTTGCGCTTTGTAACTTGCCTCAAGGTGCACACACTGTTCTCTCATGAAGTGATAATTGTTTACCTATTCTAAAAATAATCTTGGCTTTAATAATGTGTCAAATATGTTTAGATTTAGAATGGTCTTTTATCAAATAGGTAGGAACAGGGGCAGAAAAAACATATCATCCATATGCACTCAAACAGTGAATGGAGGCTGGTTTGTTTTTAAGGCTACGGTTATTTCACTCCAGGCATCAACCACTATTTGAAGAGCATGCAGCCTCTCACTGCATGACAGGTGATATTCCGCCCATACTCTCTATGCCATCGGCTCTCCAAACCTGTTCCTGGAGCTACCCGGTACTTCATTTAGGAAACCTAGTGAAATCTGTTCGGGAACACCGATAGTAACATGTTTTCACAACAAAACATATTTCATTAAACTGTTGACAGCCCCTCTCTCTGCGTGCTGGATCAAGGAATGAAGGAGAGAGAGGGAAACGCACAGTGGTGAGATATTCTGTGGCAAAAGAGATTAATTATGAAAATATAAAAAAATGCCCTATTGCTAGGCTATTCAAAATCAAATACTTATTCACTATAATTGTAGGTCTAGCCGCTAGGCCTATACGTTCTCTCCCAAATCATGAATAGAAAGATTGGAGAATAGCATAAGATAACCAGTCCATCCAGAATGCAGAATAATCCAGGCCACCCTCAAAGGCAATTACTAGAATTTTGTTTAATTTTGGAGTAAAGGCTAGACCTATTATGTTCTAAAGACATCTTAAATCCATGTTTTAAATGTTTTTCTGCCATGCATAATGTGATAGGCTATGTATTGTTTAATGGCACAATCATTATTTAATTCTGGGGGTTTTTTGGGCCTGGGCTCAGACGTATGCAAAAAATCTAATATGCGAAAATGGGTTTTGAAATAATAATCACCTTTAGAAAGCGCTGTCCATTTCGTTGTGTTAGGCTTTGAAACAACATCCACAATAACCATGTTTTCCACTGTTTCAACCTGTTGTGGACTTCTTTCTTCAAATCAATCACAGTGAGATGAGTTTTAAAAGCACCATTCTGTTTTGATGATAAGTCTTTGATGTCACTTTCAATCACATTTGCATTGATATCAGAGTGGTTAGAGGAACAATAGAGCCCCAAGTAACAGGCCATTAGCGACCTGATGGTCGTTAGCGAGTTGGGTACTACCAACGCATGTGCAGAGTAAATAAGAGGAGATTACCATGACTAAACGTTCACGTAGAAATTTGCTGCGGCCATGACTGATTACTGCCGGTGGGATGGAAATACGGTATCCGCAACAGCAATAACTGTATACAAGAGGCTTTTATGTACAGTTGAAGTCGAAAGTTTACATGCACCTTAGCCAAATACATTTAAACTCAGTTTTCACAATTCCTGACATTAAGACCTAATAAAAATTCCCTGTTTTATGTCAGTTAGGATCACCACTTTATTTTAACCTGTCTAGGATCAGCGTGGCGCTAGCGGCACCCCCCCCCCCCCCCCCCCCCCACTGAAAAACCAGTGCCGCGAAATTCAAAAAAAATATTTTTTTAAAATATTTAACTTTCACACATTAAAGTCCAATACAGCTAATGAAAGACACAGATCTTATGAATCCAGTCAACATTTCCGATTTTTAAAATGTTTTACAGGGAAGACACAATATGTAAAGATGTACATCTATTACCTAAAAACACATTAGCATAATCCACCATCTTTTATTTGTCCACCAACACCAGTAGCCATCACCAATTCGGCTAAACTAAGATATTTATAGCCCCTAACCAACAAAAAAACTCATTAGATGACAGTCTGATAACATATTTATGGTATGGGATAGGTTTTGTTAGAAAAAAGTGCATATTTCAGGTATATGGCATAGTTTACAATTGCACCCACCATCACAAATGGACTAGAATAATTACAATGAGCAACGTGTTTACCTAACTACTAATCATCAAACATTTCGTAAAAATACACAGCATACACGAATCGAAAGACACAGATCCTGTGAATACAGACAATATTTCAGATTTTCTAAGTGTCTTACAGCGAAAACACAATAAATCGTTATATTAGCTTAGCACATAGCAATTAGCAGCCCAGCATTGATTCTAGCCAAAGTGAGCGATAAAAGTCAACATCGCCAAAAGATATTAATTTTTTCACTAACCTTCTCAGAATTCTTCCGATGACACTCCTGTAACATCACATTACAACATGCATATACAGTTTGATCGAAAATGTTTATATTTAGCCACCAAAATCATGGTTAGACAATGTGAAATGTAGACAAGCTGGTAAAGAAAACGTCCTTGCGCCACTTAGACAGTGATCTACTCTTATACATAAATACTCATAAACGTGACTAAAAAATATAGGGTGGACAGGGATTGATAGACAATTTAATTCTTAATACAATTGCGTTATTACATTTTTTAATTTATCCTTACTTTTCAATACAGTTTGCGCCAAGCGAAGCTACGTCAAAAAACATGGCGTCCTAAGCCACTAAAATGTTTCGACAGAAACACGATTTATCATAATAAAAATGTCCTACCTTGAGCTGTTCTTCCATCAGTATCTTGGGCAAAGGATCCTTTCTTGGGAGAAATCGTCTTTTGGTGGAAAGCTGTCCTCTTGCCATGTGGAAATGTCAACTGAGTTCGGGATGAACTGAAAAGCATGCCCAACTTTTCACATCGTTGCAAAAATAAATGTCCCAAAATCGCACTAAACGGATATAAATTGCTATAAAACGCTTTAAATTAACTACTTTATGATGTTTGTAACTCCTATAACGAGTGAAAAGATGACCGGAGAAATATAACAGGCTAAACTAACGCTTGGAACAGGAGAGGGTCGGTGTCTTCCACGCGCGTTACGCAGCTCCCAAAGAATGACTAGCTTCAGAGTTTTTTCATTTGTAGGGCCTGTGAACGCGCAATCGAGCCCGTTGGAATCGTCATCACGTAAAGGCATCCAGGGGAAGACGTAAGAAGTGTCCGTATAGTCATAGCAACGACAGTGCCCTTTTAACTGACTTCAGAAAAGTGGCCAACATTTCTCAAATCTGACTCCATGTCAGGGAAATTGCTGTAGAATGGGCTCTGTTCCACTTAGAGACAAAATTTCAACTCCTATAGAAACTATAGACTGTTTTCTATCCAATAATAATAATAATATGCATATTGTACGATCAAGGATTTTGTGGGAAGCCGTTTAAAAAATTAGCCACATTAGCATAAATAGTCTAAACAGCGCCCCCATCCCCAACAGGTTAAGAATGTGAAATGTCCGACTAATAGCGGAGTGACTTATTTCTTTCATCACATTCCCAGTGGGTCAGAAGTTTACGTACACTCATTTAGTATTTGGCAGCATTGCTTTTAAATTGTTTATCTTGGGTCAAACATTTCGGGTACCCTTCCACAAGCTTCCCACAATAAGTTGGGTGAATTTTGACTCATTCCTCCTGACAGAGCTGGTGTAACGGAAACAGGTTTGTAGGCCTCCTTGCTCGCACATGCTTTTTCAGTTCTGCCCACACATGTTCTATAGGTTTGAGGTCAGGGCTTTGTGATGGCTACTCCAATACCTTGACTTTGTTGTCCTTAAGCCATTTTGCCACAACTTTGGAAGTGTGATTGGGGTCATTGTCCATTTGGAAGACCTATTTGCGACCAAGCTTTAACTTCCTGACTGATGTCTTGAGATGTTGCTTCAATATATCCAGATAATTTTCCTGCCTCATGATGCCATCTATTTTGTGAAGTGCACCAGTCCCTCCTGCAGCAAAGCACCCCCCACAACATGATGCTGCCACCCCTGTGCTTCACGGTTGGAATGGTGTTCTTTGGCTTGCAAGCCACCCCATTTGTCCTCCAAACGTAACGATGGTCATTATGGCAAAACAGTTCTATTTTTGGTTCATCAGACCAGAGGACATTTCTCCAAAAAGTACAATCTTTCTACCCATGTGCAGTTGCATAAAGTAATCTAACTTTTTATGGCAGTTTTGGAGCAGTGGCTTCTTCCTTGCTGAGTGGCCTTTCAGGTTATGTCGATATAGGACTTGTTTTACTGTGGATATAGATACTTTGGTACCTGTTTCCTCCAGCGTCTTCACAAGGTCCTTTGCTGTTGTTCCGGGATTGATTTGCACTTTTCGCGCCAAAGTGCGTTCATCTCTAGGAGACAGAACGCGTCTCCTTCCTGAGCGGTATGACGGCTGCGTGGTCCCATGGTGTTTATACTTGCGTACTATTGTTTATACAGATGAACGTGGTACCTTCAGGCGCTTGTAAATTGCTCCCAAGGATGAACCAGACTTGTGGAGGTCTACAATTTTTGTGGAGTTCTTGGCTGATTTCTTTTGATTTTCCTCATGATGTCAAGCAAAGATGCACTGAGTTTGAAGGTAGGCCTTGAAATACATCCACAGGTACTCCTCCAACTGACTCAAATGTCAATTAGCCTATCAGAAGCTTCTGAAGCCATAATTTTCCGGATTTTTCCAAGCTGTTTAAAGGCACAGTCAACTTAGTGTATGTAAACCTCTGGCCCACTGGAATTGTGATACAGTGAATTATAAGTCAAATAATCTGTCTGTAAACAATTGTTGGAAAAATTACTTGAGTCATGCACGAAATAGGTGTCCTACCCGACTTGCCAAAACTATAGTTTAACAAGAAATTTATGGAGTGGTTGAAAAACAAGTTTTAATGACTCCAACCTAAGTGTATGTAAACTTCCGACTTCAACTGTATATATATATATATACACTGCTCAAAAAAATAAAGGGAACACTTAAACAACACAATGTAACTCCAAGTCAATCACACTTCTGTGAAATCAAACTGTCCACTTAGGAAGCAACACTGATTGACAATACATTTCACATGCTGTTGTGCAAATGGAATAGACAAAAGGTGGAAATTATAGGCAATTAGTAAGACACCCCCAAAAAAGGAGTGGTTCTGCAGATGGTGACCAGAACACTTCTCAGTTCATGTGCTTCCTGGCTGATGTTTTGGTCACTTTTGAATGCTGGCGGTGCTCTCACTCTAGTGGTAGCATGAGACGGAGTCTACAACCCACACAAGTGGCTCAGGTAGTGCAGCTCATCCAGGATGGCACATCAATGCGAGCTGTGGCAAGAAGGTTTGCTGTGTCTGTCAGCGTAGTGTCAGAGCATGGAGGCGCTACCAGGAGACAGGCCAGTACATCAGGAGACGTGGAGGAGGCCGTAGGAGGCCAACAACCCAGCAGCAGGACCGCTACCTCTGCCTTTGTGCAAGGAGGAGCTAGAGGAGCACTGCCAGAGCCCTGCAAAATGACCTCCAGCAGTCCACAAATGTGCATGTGTCTGCTCAAACGGTCAGAAACAGACTCCATGAGGGTGGTATGAGGGCCCGACGTCCACAGGTGGGGGTTGTGCTTACAGCCCAACACCGTGCAGGACGTTTGGCATTTGCCAGAGATCACCAAAATTGGCAAATTCGCCACTGGCGCCCTGTGCTCTTCACAGATGAAAGCAGGTTCACACTGAGCACATGTGACAGACGTGACAGAGTCTGGAGACGCCGTGGAGAACGTTCTGCTGCCTGCAACATCCTCCAGCATGACCGGTTTGGCGGTGGGTCAGTCATGGTGTGGGGTGGCATTTCTTTGGGGGACCGCACAGCCCTCCATGTGCTCGCCAGAGGTAGCCTGACTGCCATTAGGTACCGAGATGAGATCCTCAGACCCCTTGTGAGACCACATGCTGGTCCGGTTGGCCCTGGGTTCCTCCTAATGCAAGACAATGCTAGACCTCATGTGGCTGGAGTGTGTCAGCAGTTCCTGCAAGAGTAAGGCATTGATGCTATGGACAGGCCCGCCCGTTCCCCAGACCTGAATCCAATTGAGCATCTGGGACATCATGTCTCGTTCCATCCACCAACGCCAAGTTGCACCACAGACTGTCCAGGAGTTGGCGGATGCTTTAGTCCAGGTCTGGGAGGAGATCCCTCAGGAGACCATCCGCCACCTCATCAGGAGCATGCCCAGGCGTTGTAGGGAGGTCATACAGGCACGTGGAGGCCACACACACTACTGAGCCTCATTTTGACTTGTTTTAAGGACATTACATCAAAGTTGGATCAGCCTGTAGTGTGGTTTTCCACTTTAATTTGAGTGTGACTCCAAATCCAGACCTCCATGGGTTGATAAATTTGATTTCCATTGATCATTTTTGTGTGATTTTGTTGTCAGCACATTCAACTATGTAAAGAAAAAAGTATTTAATAAGAATATTTCATTCATTCAGATCTAGGATGTGTTATTTTAGTGTTCCCTTTATTTTTTCGAGCAGTGTATATATTTTAACCCAGTCCCCGTCCCTGCAGGAGGCCTTTTGCCTTTTGGTAGGTCGTCTTTGTAAAATAAGAATTTGTTCAGAACTAACTTGCCTAGTTAATTAAGGGTTAAATAAATCAATAATATAATATGTCTGCAGTCCATGTGTGACATCATGCATATAACCCACAGTCTTTAACCCAAATCACCAAACTATAAATCTTGCTCCGGAAATCCATTTTAATCATAGGAGTATATTTAATCACCATTAGCCTGGCTTGTTTGATGACTATATCGGAACAGTAATGAATATTGCTGCAAAGACTTATCCTAGCTGCTTTGTCATTAGTATAAACTCCTAGAAGAATCCAGGAATTAGGAGCGACTAAAATCATAATGGAATCCAAATTATATATGTTTAATAAATGTTCCTTTATCTAATGATGGGAAAATTTGAGTTTTAGACACAATGCATTTCGCAAAAAAAAGATCAGGACAATGTAGAGTTATGAGAGCAGTGATTAGGCCTAGTGAACTTTAAGTAGACAATTAGGAGTCTAAGAGCTGCTATGGTGTATCTATAACCAAGTTTGAAAGTTTCTGATGTCTGACTGGGTTTCGTAACTCACTTATGATGACATATCAGCTCATCAAAAGGCCTGAGATGGTTGAACCAACAACTTTGTCATATTATAGGATATCTGTTGTCACAACTTAAATTAGTTCTTGTTCATTTCTGTCGGGATATTTTCCAACCACCCTTAGGTTTTGTTATGACAGCTTCGGTAAGTGCAATCTCTGTAGGACGAAGGCTCTGTAGACTGAAAATGCCCTATTTTCTTATCGTCATTCAACAGGGGTACATGAAGGAAAATCACATTATAGTGCGTAGGTGGGTCTCTTTTTTTAACCTGACCTACTGTCTTGACATGAATTAAAGGAGGTGATTTGTACACAATGTGGTTTCCAGAGTAGAAATGAGCCATGATGGAGGGGACCAGGCTGAGCGTGACATCTGTAATTGGGACTAGCTGTCATCGTCACGGTGATTTACGATATAATTAGTGGACAATTAGGCGACAGATTAGTGTGGTCTCGTTTATCTGCCTCCTAGTTTTTGTTGGGAAGTTTTGCTTACCTATTTATTCACAGCCATGACTGACAGGCAGACAGTGACAGGATTTCATATTTGTCTCATTCCGGTGGATATTGGATATTGGAGCAACATGGTGTGAAATTCCTTATGTGTGACAGTAAACAAGGACGATGTCTGTACTGTGCTCCCAAGTGAATACAAGTTTGTGTTACGACTAGCCTAAAACTTTAGGCTATAACTAGCCCATAACCTTTGTTTTGTCTGTGTGCCGCTACAAATAATTCTGCACAGTTTGTTCTCATTCTCACCTGAGACAAGACTATGGTAGAATGTATACTAATTTGGAAGGAGATCAACATTTATTTTTATTTTGGACCACTAGTTTCCAGTAAGTCCCTCAACAGTGGTCATTCAGTGCATACATTGATTAATCTTGCTTGAGACCTTGCTAAGGTATTCAACTCAGGACTGCAATTCCCATTATCCTGTCTATTATAACCGAAAACAACTTCTAGACATCAGGACTGCGATTACTCACCACGGACTAGCAGAATACTTTTTCTTCTTTCATGACTCTGACGAGCACGAGGCGGAGGATATACGGCTCCCTCGGGAACAGGCACTGAGCCCAGTGATCTGCGTGAAGAGGTGGCGGAGAAAGAGAGGCCGGAGGGCGGGTTGCCTTCTGAGGAGTAGGAGGCGATCTAATTAACCCCCAATCCCCGCAAACATGCAATCTTTGGACAATAAAATGGCCGAGTTATTGGGAAGATTAAACTACCAACGGGACTACCCATCCGGGATTATTGTCATCAGAAACGCTGACTAGCATAGCCTAGCATAGCGCCACAGGTAAATAATATAATATCATGAAATCACAAGTGCAATATTGCAAAACACAGCTTAGCCTTTTGTTAATCCATCTGTCGTCTCAGATTTTGAAATTATGCTTTACAGCGAAAGCAATACAAGCGTTTGTGTAAGTTTATCGATCGCTCGACAAAACAATAAGTACACCTAGCATCAGGTAACTTGGTCACGAAAATCAGAAAAGCAATCAAATTAATCGTTTACCTTTGATGATCTTCGGATGTTTTCACTCACAAGACCCCCATTTAGACAACAAATGTTCCTTTTGTTCCATGAAGATATGTTTTGTATCCAAATACCTCTGTTAGTTTGATGCGTTATGCCCAGGAATCCACCGGAAATAGCGGTCACGACAACGCCAACAAAAATTCCATATTATATCCATAATGTCCACAGAAACATGTCAAACGTTTTTTATAATCCATCCTCACGGTGTTTTTCAAATATCTATTCGGTAATATATCAACCGGGACAGTTGGCTTTTCACTAGGACCAGGAGTAACAATGGCTGCCTTTCCCTTTTGCGCACAACTCACTCTGAGAGCCCCCACCTATCCACTTACGCAATGTGGTCGTTCACGCTCATTCTTCAAAATAAAAGCCTGAAACTATGTCTAAAGGCTGTTGACACCTTAGGGAAGCCATAGAAAAAGAAGTCTGGTGATATCCCTTTATATGGGCAATAGGGATGCATAGGAACAGAGAGGTTTCAAGAACAGGGGGACTTCCTGATTGGATTTTCCTTAGGTTTTAGCCTGCAATATATGTTTTGTTTAACTCACAGACAAAAAATTTACAGTTTTGGAAACTTCAGAGTGTTTTCTATCCTAATCTGACAATTATATGGATATTCTAGTTTCGGAGGGCTGAGAAATAGGCAGTTTCAAATGGGTACGTTTTTTAGCCAAAAACGAAAATACCGCCCCCTAGTCTTACAAAAAAAAACTAATATCTAATCCTTCATGGAGTTGTGGCTGAACGACAACAATATCAACATACAGCTGGCTGTTTTTACGATGTACCGGCAGGATAGAACAGCGGCGTCTGTTAAAACCCGCCCACATTCCACTGAAAAGGCAGGGCGCGAAATTCAAAAGATATTTTTTTGAAATATTTAACTTTCACACCTTAACAAGTCCAATACAGCAAATGAAAGATAAACATCTTGTGAATCCAGCCAACATGTCCGATTTTTTTAAATGTTTTACAGCGAAAACACCATGTATATTTATGTTAGCTCACCACCAAATACAAAAAAGCACAGACATTTCTTTCACAGCACAGGTAGCTTGCACAAAACCAACCAAACTAACCAAGAACCAACCAAACTAACCAAGAAACAACTTCATCAGATGACAGTCTTATAACATGCTATACAACAAATCTATGTTTTGTTCGAAAAATGTGCATATTTCAGGTATAAATCATAGTTTTACATTGCAGCTACCATCACAAATAGCACTGATGCGGCCAGAATAATTAGAGAGAGCAACGTGAAATTCCTAAATACTCATCATAAAACATTTATGAAAAATACATGGTGTACAGCAAATGAAAGAGAAACATCTTGTGAATCCAGCCAATATTTCCGATTTTTTAAGTGTTTTACAGCGAAAACACAATATAGCATTATATTAGCTTACCACAATAGCCAAAAACACAACCCATTTATCAGCAGCAAAAGTTAGCGATCGCAAAAAAACAGCAAAAGATATATAATTTTTCACTAACCTTGACAAGCTTCATCAGATGACAGTCCTGTAACATGAGGTTATACAATACACTTATTGTCACGTTCCTGACCGGTTTTCTGTTATTTTGTATGTGTTTGACGGTCAGGGCGTGAGTTTGGGTGGGTAGTCTATGTTATGTGTTTCTATGTTGGTTAAAGGGTGACCTGATATGGCTCTCAATTAGAGGCAGGTGGTTTTCATTTCCTCTGAGAGCCATATTAAGGTAGGTGTTTTCACATTGATTGTTGTGGGTGGTTGTCTCCTGTGTCTGTGTTTGTCGCGCCATAGGGGACTGTCTCGGTTTGTTTGTACGTTCGTTCTTTCTTTTGTGTAGTCTGTTTTTCCGGTTCGTGCGTTCTTCGTTACATGTAAGTTCTTACGTTCAGGTCAGTCTACATTCGTTTTGTTATTTTGTTTAGTATCTAGTATAGTTTGTTTTTTGTCTTGTTTAAAATAAATATAATGTCATTTCACAACGCTGCGTTTTGGTCAAATCCCTGCTCCTCCTCTTCGGATGAAATCCGTTACACTTATGTTTTGTTCGAAAATGTGCATATTTAGAGCTGAAATCCGTGGTTATACATTGTGAAAACGTAGCAACTTTTTTTCCAGAATCTCCAGATATATTTCTGACACTCACCTATTCTGACCAAATAACTCATCATAAACTTTACTAAAAAATACATGTTGTACAGCAAATGATAGATACACTAGTTCTTAATGCAATCGCCGTGTTAGAATTCTAAAAATAACTTTAGTACGACATACAGCTTATGTTATAGCGAGACAGCGCCCAAAATCAGGACGGAAAATAATATAAAAGCATGCACATTTGTGGCCTGCTGAAGTTCATTTTGCAGGGCTCGGGTAGTGCTCCTCCTTGCACAAAGGCGGGGGTAGCGGTCCTGCTGCTGGGTTGTTGCCCTCTTACGGCCTCCTCCACGTCTCCTGATGTACTGGCCTGTCTCCTGGTAGCGCCTCCATGCTCTGGACACTACGCTGACAGACACAGCAAACCTTCTTGCCACAGCTCGCATTGATGTGCCATCCTGGATGAGCTGCACTACCTGAGCCACTTGTGTGGGTTGTAGACTCCATCTCATGCTACCACTAGAGTGAGAGCACCGCCAGCATTCAAAAGTGACTAAAACATCAGCCAGGAAGCATAGGAACTGAGAAGTGGTCTGTGGTCACCACCTGCAGAATCACTCCTTTATTGGGGGTGACTTGCTAATTGCCTATAATTTCCACCTTTTGTCTATTCCATTTGCACAACAGCGTGTGAAATTTATTGTCAATCAGTGTTGCTTCCTAAGTGGACAGTTTGATTTCACAGAAGTGTGATTGACTTGGAGTTACATTGTGTTGTTTAACTTCTTATGGCTGCAATGGGTTGCATTGAGTAGCCAGTTAAATCGTGCCCATTTCAAACGGCCTCGTACTCAATTCTTGCTCGTACAATATGCATATTATTATTACTATTGGATAGAAAACACTCTCTAGTTTCTAAAACCGTTTGAATTATTTCTCTGAGTGAAACAGAACTCCTTCTGCAGCACATTTCCTGACCAGGAAGTGGAATGTCAGAAATCGATGCTCTGTTCAACTTCATGCCTATACATGGGCAATGAACGTAAGAGTCTACGTACACTTCATACACCTTCCCCTTGTTGTCAAGAGGCGGTGAGAGAAGAAATTTCGTGTCTATCTTGGTCTGAGGTGGAAATAAAGCTCTTTGTATGACGTGACCGTCCATTTCCTGTTTCTGGAGCGCGCGAAAGAGGACATGGATTTGCCCTCTGTTTAGCTGTCGTTATGGACGACTAACATCTCCGGTTTAGATTTTATTTGATACATGTGACCATATCATCGTAAAGTATGTTTTTTCAATATAGTTTAATCAGATTATTGAACATTTTTTCGGGAGTTTTGCCGTGTTCCGTTCTCTGACTTTGTTGACGTTGGAGAGATCGGTGCCACTTGGCAAGTGCCCATGCTAAATCAAGAGGGAAATTTGCCGTTCCAGATCCAAACAACGACTGTTCTGGACAAAGGACACCTTGTCCAAGATTCTGACGGAAGATCACCAAAAGTAAGAAACATTTTATGATGCTATTTCTAATATCTGTCGTGCATGTGAACTGGTCGTCAGCACCCAAGTGTTTCTGGCTATTGTGGCTACGCTAATATAACGCTATATTGTGTTTTCGCTGTAAAACACTTGATAAATCGGAAATATTGGCTGGAATCACAAGATGCCTGTCTTTCAATTGCTGTACACTATGTATTTTTCAGAAATGTTTTATGATGAGTATTTAGTTCTTTGGCGTTGGTGTCTGTAATTTTTCTGTCTGCTTTCGGTGCAATTTCTGACTGTAGCTGCAATGTAATCTATGATTTATACCTGAAATATGCACATTTTTCTAAAAAAAACATATGCTATACAATAAATATGTTATCAGACTGTCATCTGATGAGGTTGTTTCTTGGTTAGTGGCTATTTATATCTTTATTTGGCCGAAGTTGTGATAGCTACTGATGGAGTAATAAAAGTGGAGTCTTTTGCTAACGTGGTTAGCTAATAGATTTACATATTTTGTCTTCCCTGTAAAACATTTTAAAAATCGGACATGTTGGCTGGATTCACGAGATGTGTACCTTTCATATGCTGTATTGGACTTGTAAATGTGTGAAAGTTAAATATTTAAAAAAAAATATCTTTTGAATTTCGCGCCCTGCACTTGAAGTGGCTGTTGTCATAAATGTACCGACGTCGGGCTTGCACGCCAAACAGGTTAAGTGTTCCCTTTTATTTTTTTGAGCAGTGTATATTGAAAAAACATACTTTACGATCACATTTATCAAATAAAATCAAAGCCGGAGATATTAGCCTTTTATGACGAAAGCTTTTCAGAAGGCAATCCAGAGTTCCTTCCCGCGCCTTGCTTAACAAACGAAATCGGGATCATGTCATTCCAAGAGCTCTCTTTTGACCTCAGATAAAGCTAGACACCCCATTCCACCTCTCACTGCCTAATGACATCTAGTGGAAGGCGTATGAAGTGCATGTATAGCCATAGATTTCAAGCAAATGAATAGGGAGGCCCTGGAACAGAGCCTCGATTTCAGATTTTTCACTTTCTGACAGGAAGTTTGCTGCAAAATGAGTTCTGTTTTACTCACAGATATAATTCAAACGGTTTTAGAAACTTGAGAGTGTTTTCTATCCAATAGTAATAATAATCTGCATATTCTACGAGCAAGAATATAGTACGGGCCGTTTAAATTGGGCACGATTTGGGCACGAAGTGAAAACAGCGCCATCGATCCCAAACAGGTTAAGACAAGGGGCGGCGGTCTATGTATTTTTGTAAACAACAACTGGTGCACGATATTTTAGGAAGTTTCGAGTCATTGCTCACCTGAGGTATAGTTTCTCATTATAAGCTGCTATCAAGGCACAAGGTGCAGACACAGGAGGCAGATGGTTGGAGTCTTATAATGTTTAATAGGCAAGAGAATGGCCGTGGACAGGCAAAAGGTCAAAACCAGATCAAAGTCCAGGAGGTACAGAGTGGCAGACAGAATGGTCAGGCAGGCGGGTACAGAGTTCAGAAACAGGCAAGGGTCAAAACCAGGAGGACTAGAAAAAGGAGAATAGCAAAAGGAGTATGGGAAAAACACGCTGGTTGACTTGACTAAACATACAAGACGAACTGGCACAGAGAGACAGGAAACACAGGGTTAAATACACTGGGGAAAATACGATCACAGGAACAGGTGAAACAGATCAGGGCGTGACAGCTGCAGACCACATTACCTACGGAGAGAGTTTTCATCTATATTCTTTGTAGCTGTTTATATACCACCACAGTCAGAGGCTGGCACCAAGCTAGCATTGAATAAGCAAACAAGAAAATGCTCACCCAGATGCGGCACTCCTAGTAGCCAGGACTTTAATGCAGGGAAACTTAAATCTGTTTTACCTCATTTCTATGAACATGTTAAATGTGCCACCAGAGGGAAAATAACTCTGGACCACCTATACTCCACACACAGAGATGCATGCAAAGCTCTCCCTCGCCATCCATTTGGCACATCTGACCATAATTCTATCCTCCTGATTCCTGCTTACAAGCAAAAATTAAAGCAGGAAGCACCAGTGACTAGATCAATAAAAAAGTGATCAGACGAAGCAGATGTTAAGCTACAGGACTGGTTTGCTAGCACAGACTGGAATAGATTCCGGGATTCCTCCAATGGCATTGAGGAGTACACCACATCTGTCATTGGCTTCATCAATAAGTGCATCGATGACGTCGTCCCCACAGTGACTGTACGTACAGTGGTTCCTCCTTAAAGTTGCGTCATACTGCAGCACACCCTGCATGCTGCTGCAGCATTCTGTGGCACGTCATTTAATTCTCAGCCGTTTCTTCTGTTACTGCAAGTTTATGCTAGTTTGACCACCAGAGGGCATCTTTGAGAAGCATTTGATAGTATTCCGCATTGGTATTACCAGATAATTTACAACTTTTTTGTAATAACATTAAGAAATTTGTCTTAATTAATTTGATTTATAGTATGGTGTTTCCATTCAGAGAAAATTTGTCAGTTTGTAAATTCAGACCGTTTCACTCTCATGGCGCACACTGGACATTTGGGCCGAGGAGTAGGCTTGATTTGAGCGTTCTGGGCTTACAACGGCAGTCAAGCACCCAAGCTAACGTTGCCTAGCTACTTCCAGACACAAATGAGACCAATCTGACCATTTTACTAGCAGAGCTGGTAAGGCAGTTTTCGTGTTAACCAGTGTTGGTGACTGTAAATGTGCTGCTGGAGACAGTTTAATTACACTTTTTTTCCAACGTTTACTAACACCGGCCATATTCAATAGGTGTTGAGCGCTCGTCAAGTAATTATTCTGCGCTCTGGTACACTCACACGAGTGCTCTGAAATCCGTGTAGATAGTAGGCAGGACACATTACATTTTTAACAACGTTCTTTTCTGATTAAAAACTAGTTCATTGCATCCTCCGTGGAGCCCAGTTTCATAATATGACCATATTTCCCAGGTACTTGCCATCATTTTTAAGTAAGCGTGAAAAGTCAGGCCTTATTTTAGTGCATTTTTCACCCTGCCAACTCGCCTTCTGGACATTCTATTCCCAGATTATTGTTCAACGTCACAATGTCTGCTTCGCTATTGTTGGCAATGAGACCTGCTCACATTGTTTTAGAGTTAAAATGTAAACGACAATATTGGAACTCTGGTCTTCCCATTGTTTCCTATGGTGGAAATATAGGCATGTCTGTCTATTTCGCCAAATATCTCACAATGTGTATATTTAGATTTTTTTCAAGTCGGGTGTAACCGGTGTGAAAATGCTAGCTGGTTAGCGGGGTAGCGTTTCAGTCGGTGACGTCACTCGCTCTGAGACCTTGAAGTAGTTGTTGCCATGGCTTTTGTGGAGCGATGGATAACGATGCTTCGAGGGTGGCTGTTGTCTATGTGTGCAGAGGGTCCCTGGTTTGAACCCAGGTACTGGCGAGGAGAGGGATGGAAGAAAAACTGTTACATGGGCACCATTTTAATCAGGAGAATCTCCTCTTTGTAATTATGTAAGTCTGGGCAGCGAGCTCGTTTGTCATCGATCGCTAGACCCGAAATAGTCAGAAGTTTAAATTTTCCCCTACTTTTTCCTTATGCAGACATAAGCACAGTTGGCACCATCGAGGTGCGGATATTTACTTTCTACACAAGTTGCTTTTTTACAGTTTTGTGCGACGAACAGATTGTAGTGGTAAAATAAAAAGGGGTATGTTTTTAATGGAATTCTTAGCATGATTCCAGTCAAAACAGGGTCTGCGAACCTTCGATTCCATTAATTTGCAATCGGCTAATTTTGCCAAAGTTCTTAAGCCGTTTTTCAGCCCTAGGTGCATTTTGACTCGTTCTATTGTCCAGCCTATAGATAACCAGAGCGAATTTATGAAAGCACCCGAATGTCCATTGAGAAAGCACAACGACTACACCATTTAGCTAAGCTAAGAATGACGGGAATAATCAAGTCGTTAGATAGCCTATAGTTAATACACTGGCAAGTTTGATGTATAACTACTAACGTTAGGTAGCTAGCTAACATACCGGTACATACTGCTGTAATGATATGCTATGTGGTTCGTAAGGAGAGCGTAGCTAACAAATTGTCAGGTAACTTGTAATAAAGTAATGACTTTTCAAATACTTTTCAAATCAAGTCGTTAGATAGCCTATAGTTAATACACTGGCAAGTTTGATGTATAACTACTAACGTTAGGTAGCTAGCTAACATACCGGTACATACTGCTGTAATGATATGCTATGTGGTTCGTAAGGAGAGCGTAGCTAACAAATTGTCAGGTAACTTGTAATAAAGTAATGACTTTTCAAATATTTAGTAGCAAGCTACCCCTTGGCCGTTAGGAGGGGGATTTATCACACCTAGCTCGGCTATTAGACTATTCTTTAGTAAAGGTTGAATATGCTATTGTTCAGCTATTAGTTCTCCTCCCCAACTTGCATCAAATGGCTGTTCCCATCTCATTCCTTTCCTCTTCCACGCATCATCATTCTGCTCCTGTGGGCTCACTTGTGGGCATGCAGGCAGGATATGGCAGCATCTCGGTTGTGCATCAAGAATTCTGCATACAGTAGCACGTTTGTATGAAGTTGTGGTTATTCACAGGCAAATTGTTATATTCTATGGAGGTATGCAGGTACTTTTGTGTCTTTGTCGAGAGCAAAACCTTTTTTTATTTTCAATCAAAAAGAATTGTTCTGAAAGCAACTTTTTTCCAACATAAAGGAAGTCAAAGCGGACGCCTACGAAGATGGCATCTCCGGTAAGCAGCACTGGTGTCACGGCCGTTAAACTCTTCTGTGTTCATATAAAAACCTTGGGACTCTAATGCATACTGAGTGCTCTATCTCCCCCTTGTGGTGGTCTGGAGCAATGAAGCCGTGATGCTGGGTACCTCTATGTCCCGCGGTGCAAGCTTGGCAAACTTTTAAAGGAGGAATCACTGTACATACCCCAACCAGAAACCTTGGATTACATGCAACATCCACACTGAGCTAAAAGCTAGAGCTGCCGCTTTCAAGGAGCGAGACTCTAACCCAGAAGCTTATAAGAAATCCCGCTATGCCCTCCGACGAACCATCAAACAGGCAAAGCGTCAATACAGGACTAAGATCGAGTCGTACTACACCAGCTCTTATGATCGTCGAATGTGGCAGGTCCTGCAAACCATTACAGACTACAAAGGGAAGCACAGCCGAGAGCTGCCCAGTGACACGAGCCTACAGGACGAACTCAACTACCTCTATGCTCGCTTCGAGGCAAATAACACTGAAACATGCATGAGTGCACCAGCTGTACCGGAAGACTGTGATCACGCTCTTCGCAGCCGCTATGAGTAAGACCTTTAGACAGGTCAGCATTCACAAGGCCGCAGGGGCAAACGGATTACCAGGACGTGTACTGCGATCATTCGCTGACTAACTAGCAAGTGTCTTCACTGACATTTTCAACCTCTCCCTGTCCAAATCTGTAATACCAACATGTTTTAAGCAGACCACCATAGTGTCTGTGCACAAGAACACTAAGGTAACCTGCCTAAATGACTACCGACCCGTAGCACTCACGTCTGTAGCCATGAAGTGCTTTGAAAGGCTGGTCATGGCTCACATCAACACCATCATACCAGAAACCTTAGACCCACTCCAATTGATCCACAGATGTCTCTATTGCACTCCACACTGCCCTTTCCCACCTGGACAAAAGGAATACCTATGTGAGAATGCTATTCATTGACTACAGCTCAGTGTTCAACACCATAGTGCCCTGAAAGCTCATCAATAAGCTAAGGACCCGGGGCCAAAACACCTCCCTCTGCAACTGGATCCTGGACTTCCTGACGGGCCGCCCCCAGGTGGTAAGGGTAGGTAAGAACACATCCGCCACGCTGATCCTCAACTTAGGGGTGCGTGCTCAGACCCCTCCTGTACTCCCTGTTCACTCATGACTGCACGGCCAGGCACCATCATTAAATTTGCTGATGACACAACAGTGGTAGGACTGATCACTGACAACAACGAGACAGCCTATAAGGATCACCAACAAACTGACATGGTCCAAGCACACCATGACAGTCGGGCACGACAAAACCTATTCCCTCTCAGGAGACTGAAAACATCTTGCATGGGTCCTCAGATCCTCAAAAGGTTCTACAGCTGCACCATCGAGAGCATCCTGACTGGTTGCATCACTGCCTGGTATGGCTGCTCGGCCTAAGACCGCAAGGCACTACAGAGGGTACTGTAGCTACCAGTACATCACTGGGGCCAAGCTTCCTGCCATCCAGGACCTCTATACCAGGCGGTGTCAGAGGAAGGCCCTGAAAATTGTCAAAGACTCCAGCCACCCTAGTCATAGACTGTTCTCTCTGCTACCACATGGCAAGTGGTACCGTGCGCCAAGTCTAGGTACAAAAGGCTTCGAAACAGCTTCTAGCCCCAAGCCATAAGACTCCTCAACATCTAGTCAAATGGCTACCCAGACTATTCACATTGCCCCCCCTCCCCTCTCCACACCACTGCCACTCTCTGTTGTCATCTTTGCATAGTCATTTTAATTAACTCTACCTACATGTACATACTATCTCAACTAACCGGTGCCCCCGTACATTGACTCTGTACCCGCACCCCCCTGTATATATTGGTGTTTTTTACGGCTCCTCTTCAATTACTTCTTACTTTTATCTCTTATTCTTATCTGCATTTTTTTAAACTGCACTGCAATAAAACTTATTATGGCTGGGGGCAGTATTGAGTAGCTTGGATGAATAAGGTGCCCAGAGTAAACTGCCTGCTACTCAATCCCAGAAACTAAGATATGCATAGTATTAGTATATTCGAATAGAAAATTCTCTGAAGTTTCTAAAATTGTTTGAATGATGTCTGTGAGTATAACAGAACTCATATGGCAGGCAAAAACCTGAGAAGAAATCCAACCAGGAAGTGGGAAATCTGAGGTTTTAGGTTTAAGTCTTTGCCTATCTAATATACAGTGTCTATGGGGTCATATTGCACTTCCTAAGGCTTCCACTAGATGTCAACAGTCTTTGGAACCCTGTTTGAGGCTTCTACTGTGAACGGGGAGAGAATGAGAGCTGTTTCAACCAGATATCTGGCAGAGTGCCATGAGCTCACTCAGGCGCACCCCCGTGAGAGGTAGCTGCGTTCCTTTTCCTTTCTAAAGACAAAGCAATTCTCCGGTTGAAACATTATTGAAGATTTATGTTAAAAACATCCTAAAGATTGATTCTATACATCGTTTGACATGTTTCTACGAACTGGAATGGAATCTTTTTTACTTTTCATCTGGCCTGCGCATCGTGAATTTGGATTTGTGTACTAAACGCGTGAACAAAAAGGAGTTATTTGGACATAAATTATGGACTTTATCGAACAAAACAAACATTTATTGTCGAACTGGGATTCCCGGGAGTGCATTCTGATGAAGATCATCAAAGGTTAGTGATTAATTTTATCTCTATTTCTGCGACTCTTCTCTTTGGCTGGAAAATGGCTGTGTTTTTCTGTGACACCTAACATAATCAGATGGTGTGCTTTCGTCGTAAAGCCTTTTTGAAATCGGACACTGTGGTGGGATTAACAACAAGTTTATCTTTAAAATGTTGTGAAATACTTGTATGTTTGAGGAATTTTAATTGAGATTTCTGTTTGAATTTGGCGCCCTGCACTTTCACTGGCTGTTGTCATATCGATCCCGTTAACGGGACCCCAGCCGTAAGTATTTCACTGTAAGGTCGACACCTGTTGCATTCGGTACATGTGACTAATAAAATTTGAATTTAACCTTTTTAACTAGGCAAGTCAGTTAATAAGAACAAAATATTATTTTCAATGATGGCCTAGGAACTGTGGGTTAACTGCCTTGTTCAGGGGCAGAACAACATATTTTTACCTTGTCAGCTCGGGGATTCAATCTTGCAACCTTTTGTTTACTAGTCCAACGCTCTAACCACTAGGCTACCTGCCGCCCCAGGTATTACTGGCACAGAGCACAAGGTACAGGTGCTAATCTTAGCACAATACCTGTTTTAGCCTAAAAGGTCAATCTGACATCTGCAGTGGCTGTACAGCATTTACTGTGATATTGGCTTTGTGGAGCAGAGAAGAGCTGCTGTGAAGGAAGTTGTCAAGGAAGTGAGTTTGTGTTTATACAGGACCTCCCGCCCTCACCTACCATCAACTAATCATGTCAATGCAGAGCTATGCCTTTTAGTTAATAATTTAATTGATCATTCAATGCAGATAAATGAAAATGTTTTATCATTGAATTGCCCCCTAGTTTCACTTAGATGAATGGAAGCTTATATGAGGCACCTTGAAGCTATATTTAAATATATAGGGGATATTAACTGAGGACATATGCTTTGTTAGGCTGCTTATTCCGCATTGAAGTTGATAATGAATCCTTTAAAGCTTTGCTTGCCACAGTTCTACGACCATCGAATCAAGAGCAAGAAACCAAAACCATGCATTATCTAACCATTCTGATATCTCATCTTCATGCATTTCATTACCTCCATGACCTTAATTAAAACATGTTGAGTCATCCAGTCGGCTATCTTAGTATGTGAACCTATACCTTGTGCCTCTTTTGAATATTTCCCACCATCAAAGCCAAGTAAGGCTTATTCTCTTTTGACTTCCGGCTAGGACAGGCAACATACATCTGAGCAGCACAGTTCTTAGACTGAGGCACTGGGCTTTTTGATACTTGATGAAAACAGCAGGCTACAATCAATAGTCTCTAAGATCACTTTCAAGGAGATACAATTTGAGAGCAAACAGTGTCTGCACCCCCCCCTTTCTCACTTCCTCAGTGTGTGTGTGTGTCTTTAGTATTTCCATTTAACTACATGACATAGTAGGCTTTCAGATCTTTAGGTTTCAGGCTAGCTATAAATTAGCTTAGCTAACTATCACCAGTTAGTCTTACTGTTCTGAAAGAACTGTATTGGTGAATGATATACAGTATGTAGGCAATATTCTTTCCTTATACTAGCTTCAGTAGTTTTAATATGAACAGCTTCCTAATATTGAGTTGCACCCCCTTTTGCCCTCAGAACAGCATCAATTCGTCGGGGCATGGACTCTAAAAGGTGTCGAAAGCATTCCACAGGGATGCTGGCCCATGTTGACTCCAATGTTTCCCACAGTTGTGTCAAGTTGGCTGGATAACCTTTAGGTAGTGGACCATTCTTGATACACACGGGAAACTGTTGAATGTGAAATACCCAGCAGCGTTGCAGTTCTTGACACACTCAAACCGGTGCGCCTTTCATTTGCTACCATACCCCATTCAAAGGCACTTATACTGAACAAAAATATAATTGCAACATCTAAGTGTTGATCCCATGTTTCATGAGCTGAAATAAAAGTTTTGTATGCACATAAAGCTTATTTCATTTTATTTCACCTTTATATAACCAGGTAGGCTAGTTGAGAACAAGTTCTCATTTACAACTGCGACCTGGCCAAGATAAAGCACAGCAGTTCGACACATACAACAACACAGAGTAAAACATGGAATAAACAAACAAATCCATATACAGTGAGTGCAAATGAGGTAAGACAAGGGAGGTAAGGCAATAAATAGGCCATGGTGGCGAAGTAATTACAGTATAGCAATTAGACACTGGAATGGTAGATGTGCAGAAGCTTAATGTGCAAGTAGAGATACTGGGGTGCAAAGGAGCAAGATAAATAAATACAGTATGGGGATGAGGTAGTTGGATGGGCTGTTTACAGATGGGCTATGTACAGGTGCAGTGATCTGTGAGCTGCTCTGACAGCTGGTGCTTAAAACTAGTAAGGGAGATATAAGACTCCAGCTTCATTGATTTTTGCAGTTCGTTCCAGTCATTGGCAGCAGAGAACTGGAAGGAAAGGCGGCCAAAGGAGGAATTGGCTTTGGGTGTGACCAGTGAGATATACTTACTGGAGCGCGTGCTACGGGTGGGTGCTGCTATGGTGACCAGTGAGCTGAGATAAGGCGGGGCTTTACTTAGCAGAGACTTGTAGATGACCTGGAGCCAGTGGGTTTGGCAACGAGTATGAAGTGATGGCCAGCCAACGAGAGCATACAGGTCACAGTGGTGGGTAATATATGGGGCTTTGGTGACAAAAACGGAAGGCACTGTGATAAACTGCATCCGATTTGTTGAGTGTTGGAGGTTATTTTATAGATGACATCGCCAAAGTCAACGATCGGTAGGATGGTGAGTTTTACGAGGGTATGTTTGGCAACATGAGTGAAGGATGCTTTGTTGTGAAATAGGAAGCCATTTCTAGATTTCATTTTGGATTGGAGATACTTAATGTGAGTCTGGAAGGAGAGTTTACAGTCTATCCAGACATCTAGGTATGTGTAGTTGTCCACATATTCTAGGTCAGAACCGTCCAGAGTGGTGATGCTGGACGTGCGGGCAGTGATCGGTTGAAGAGCATGCACTTAGTTTTACTTGCATTTAAGAGCAGTTGGAGGCCACGGAAGGAGAGTTGTATGGCATTGCAGCTCGTCTGGAGGTTAGTTAACAGTGTCCAAAGAAAGGCCAGAAGTATACAGAATGGTGCCGTCTGCGTAGAGGTGGGTCAGAGAATCACAGCAGCGAGAGCGACATCATGGATGTATACAGAGAAGAGAGTCGGCCCAAGAATTGAACCCTGTGGCACCCACATAGAGACTGCAAGAGGTCCGGACAACAGACCCTCCGATTTGACACACTGAACTCTGTCAGAGAAGTAGTTGGTGAACCAGGGGAGGCAATCATTTGAGAAACCAAGGCTGTTGAGTCTGCCAGTAAGAATGTGGTGATTGACAAAGTCGAATGCCTTGGCCAGGTGGAAGAATACGGCTGCACAGTAATGTCTCTTATCGATGACGGTTATGATATCGTTTAGGACCTTGAGCATGGCTGAGGTGCACCCATGACCAGCTCTGAAACCAGATTGCATAGCGGAGAAGGTATGGTGGGATTCGAAATGGTTGGTAATCTGTTTGTTGACTTGGCTTTTGAAGACCTTAGAAAGGCAGGGTAGGATAGTTATAGGTCTGTAGCAATTTGGGTCTAGAGTGTCTCCCCCTTAGAGGAGGGGGATGACTGCGGCAGCGTTACAATCGTTGGGAATCTCAGACGATACGAAAGAGAGGTTAAACAGGCTAGTAATAGGGGTTGCAACAATTTCGGCAGATCATTTTAAAAAGAGAAGGTCCAGATTGTTTAGCCCGGCTGATTTGTAGGGGTCCAGGTTTTGCAGTTCTTTAAGAATATCAGCTATCTGGATTTGGGTGAAGGAGAAATGGGGGAGGCTTGGGCAAGTTGCTGTGGGGAGTGCAGGGCTGTTGACCGGGGTAGGTGTAGCCAGGTGGAAAGCATGGCGAGCCGTAGAAAAATGCTTATTGAACACCTCAATTCTCAATTATAGTGGATTTATATTTTTATTTATCCTCAGTGCAGTGGGCAGCTGGGAGGAGGTTCTCTTGTTCTCCATGGACTTTACAGTGTCCTAGAACTTTTTAGAGTTTGTGCTACAAGATGCCAATTTCTGCTTGAAAAAGCTAGCCTTGGCATATTTGTTCCTGACTTCCCTGAAAAGTTGCATATCACGGGGGCTATTCAATGCTAATACAAAATGCCACAGAATGTTTTTGTGCTGGTCAAGAGCAGTCAGGTTTGGAGAGAACCAAGGGCTATATCCCTTCCTGGTTCAACATTTTTTGTAAGGTGCATGCATATTTAAGATGGTGAGGAAGGCACTTTTAAAGAATGACCAGGCATCCTCTTGTCACGCCCTGGCCATAGAGAGGTTTTTATTCTCTATTTTGGATAGGCCAGGGTGTGACTAGGGTGGGCATTCTAGTTTCTTTATTTCTATGTTTTCTATTTCTTTGTTTTTGGCCGAGTGTGGTTCCCAATCAGAGGCAGCTGTCTATCGTTGTCTCTGATTGGGAATCATACTTCTACTTTTCCCTCTTTAATTTGTGGGTTCTTATTTTTGCATTGGTTGGATTTTTGTCCATTAAATAAATAAAGAGAATGAACACGTACAATGCTGCGCTTTGGTCCACTTCTTCCCATGACTATCGCGACACCTCTCCTGACGGGATGAGGTCAATATCCTTCCAGGATACCCGGGCCAGGTTGATTAGGAAGGACTGCTCGCTGAAGTGTTTTAGGGAGCGTCTGATAGTGATGAGGGGTGGTCATTTGACCGCAGACCCGTTATGGATGCAGGCAACAGTCCGATGTGCTTTAGAAAGCTAGTGTGGCAGGCATAAGCTACGGACAACAAACGCTATGGTAATTCTATGGAAATTTGAATGAACAGAGATACTCTGATGAGATCCTGAGGCCAATTGTTGTGCCATTCATGCGCCACCATCACCTCATGTTTCAGCATGATAATGCACTGCCCCATGCCACAAGGATCTGTACACTATTCCTGAAAGCTGAAAATGTCCCAGTTCTTCTGTGGCCTGCATAATCACAATACATGTCACCCATTGAGCATATTTGGATGCTCTGGATCGATGTTTAAAACAGCGTGTTCCTGTTCCCATCAATATCCAGAAACTTTGAAGAGGAGTTGGACAACATTCCACAGGCCACAATCAACAGCCTGATTAACTCTATGTGAAGAAGATGTCTCGCTGCACGAGTCAAATGGTAGTCACACCAGAAACTGACTGGTTTTCTGATCCATGCCCTTTTTTTGTAGGGTGTCTGTGACTAACAGATGCATATCTGTATTCCCAGTCGTGTAAAATCCATAGATTAGGGCCTAATGAATATATTGCAATTGACTGTAACTCAGTCAAATCTTTGAAATTGTTGCATGTCGCATGAATATTTTGTCTTGCCAATTCAACCTCTGAATGGAACACAATCCATGTCAAGGCTTAAAAATCCTTCTTTAACCTGTCTCCTCCCCTTCATCTACACTGATTTAACAAGTAACATCAATTGCTTTTACAATCTCCACATTAATAAATAAAATTACCCTTAATGACATAGCTACCTAATTGCTGGAATTTATCTATCTTGTAGTACTAATGATTTGTAGACTATATGCATTAAATATATGTTTAATCCACACTAGGGCAATTCCACCATAACGGAAATTTTTATTATTAATGTATGCCAAAGAAAACCCTGTCAACTTTATGCACAAGGACTACTTTTAACAATTTACAGAAAAAGTGTGACAACACATTTACTGGAAAACTCTCCTTCAGGTATTTCTGTCCACGTTTTCCAAAAACAATCTTAAATATATGTTCCAAAATAAGATTCGAAAATGTCTGCTGAAAAGAATGGGGTGGCAGCTATGACACAATAACATAGAAAAATATATATTTTTGTTATTGAACTATAGTCGGTAAAGTGGATTTACAACCGTTAACGAAATTGGGTCCCTGATTTATACTACAAAAAATGCATAATTATGTACAGGTGAAGTCGGAAGTTTACATTAGGTTGGAGTCATTAAAACACATTTTTCAACCACTCCACAAATTTCTTGTTAAGAAACTATAGTTTTGGCAAGTCGGTTAGGACATGTACTTTGTGCATGACACAAGTAATTTTTCCAACAATTGTTGACGGACAGATTATTTCACTTAAAACTCACTAAATGACAATTCCAGTGGGTCAGAAATGTGCCTTTAAACAGCTTGGAAAATTCAAGAAAATGATGTCATGGCTTTAGAAGCTTCTGATAGGCTAACTGACATACTTTGAGTCAATTGTAGGTGTACCTGTGGATGTATTTCAAGGCCTACATTTCAACTCAGTGCCTCTTTGCTTGACATCATGGGAAAATCAAAAGAAATCAGCCAAGACCTCAGTTTTTATTTTTGACCTCCACAAGTCTGGTTCGTCCTTGGGAGCAATTTCCAAACGCCTAAAGGTACCACGTTCATCTGTACAAACAATAGTACGCAAGTATAAACACCATGGGATCACGCAGCCGTCATACCGCTCAGGAAGGAGACGTGTTCTGTCTCCTAGAGATGAACGTACTTTGGTCCGAAAAGTGCAAATCAATCCCAGAACAACAGCAGGGGACCCTGTGAAGATGCTGGAGGAAACAGGTACAAAGTATCTACATCCACAGTAAAACGAGTCCTATATCGACATAACCTGAAAGACCGCTCAGCAAGGAAGACGCCACTGCTCCAAAACCGCCATAAAAATGCCAGACTACGGTTTGCAACTGCACATGGGGACAAAGATTGTACTTTTTGGAGAAATGTCCTCTGGTCTGAGGAGACTGTTTGTCCATAATGACCATCGTTATGTTTGGAAAAAGGGGGAGGCTTGCAAGCCATAGATCACCATGCCAACCGTGAAGCACAGGGGTGCTAGCATCATGTTGTAGGGGTGCTTTGCTGCAGGAGGGACTGGTGCACTTCACAAAATAGATGGCATCATGACGATGGAAAGTTATGTGGATAAATTGAAGCAATATCTCAAGACATCAGTCTTGGAAGTTTAAGCTTGGTTACAAATGGGATTTCCAAATTAACAATGACCTCAAGCATACTTCCAAAGTTGTGGCAAAATGGCTTAAGGACAACAAAGTCAAGGTATTGGATTGGCCATCACAAAGCCCTGACCTCAATCCTATAGAAAATATGTGGGCAGAACTGAAAAAGCGTGTGCGAGCAAGGAGGCCTAAAAACCTAACTCAGTTACACCAGCTCTGTCAGGAGGAATGGACCAAAATTCACCCAACTTATTATGGGAAGCTTGTGGAAGGCTACCCGAAACGTTTGACCCAAGATAAACAATTTAAAGGCAATGCTAGCAAATACGAATTGAATGTATGTAAACTTCTGACCCACTGGGAATGTGATGGAAGAAATAAAAGCTGAAATAAATAATTCTGACATTTCACATTCTTAAAATAAAGTGGTGATCCTAACTGACCTAAGACAGGGCATTTTTACTAGGATTGAATGTCAGGAATTGTGAAAAACTGAGTTTAAATGTAGTTGGCTAAGGTGTACGTAAACTTCTGACTTCAACTATATATGAATGTCATTCTCTTCACGGTAATCGATCCTAAATAGGTACACAAGTTAGGACACACCTACTCATTCCAGTTTCTCTTTATTTTTTACAATTTTCTACATTGTAGAATAGTAATGATGTCATCAAAACGATGAAATAACACATACGGAATCATGTAGTAACCAAAAAAAGTGTTATACAAATGAAAATATTTTTTCGATTTGAGATTCTTCAAAGTAGCCAGCCTTTGCCTTGATGACAGCTATTCACACTCTTGGCATTCTCTCAACCAGCTTCATGAGATGGTAACCTGGAATGCATTTCAATTAACAGGTTTGCCTTGTTAAAAGTTAGTTTGTGGAATTTCTTTCCTTCTCAATGCATTTAAGCCAATCAGTTGTGTTGTGATAAGGTAAGAGTGGTATACAGAAGATAGCCCTATTTGGTAAAAGACCATATGATGGCAAGAACAGCTCAAATATGCAGAGAGAAACGATAGTCCATCATTACTTTAAGAGATGACGGTCAGACAATTCAGAAAATGTCAAGAACTTTGAAAGCTTCTTCAAGTGAAGTCACAAAAACCATCGGCTCTCATGAGGACTGACACAAAGGAAGACCTGAGTTACCTCTGCTGCAGACGATAAGTTCATTAGATTTAATTGCACCTTCAAGTAACAGACATCAACTATTCAGAGGAGACTGCGTGAATCAGGCCTTCATGGTCGATTTGCTCCAAGGAAACCACTAATAATGACCACTATTAATGTGTCCTTTGGTCTAATGAGTCCAAAATGTTTATTTTTAGTTCCAACCGCTGAGTCTTTGTGAGACGAAGTGTGGGTGAACGGATGATCTCCTTAGGTGTGGTTCCCAACGTGAAGCATGGAGGAGGAGGTGTGATGGTATGGGTGTGCTTTGCTGGTGACACTGTCCGTGATTCATTTAGAATTCAAGGCACACTTAACCAGCATGGCTACAACAGGATTTTACGGCGATACGCCATCCCATCTGGTTTGCACTTAGTCGGACTGTCATTTATTTTTCAACAGAACAATGATCCCACACACATTTAACATTTACATTACATTTAAGTCATTTAGCAGACGCTCTTATCCAGAGCGACTTACAAATTGGTGTTTTCACCTTATATCCAGTGGAACAGCCACTTTACAATAGTGCATCTAAATCTTTTAAGGGGGGGTTAGAAGGATTACTTTATCCTATCCTAGGTATTCCTTAAAGAGGTGGAGTTTCAGGTGTCTCCGGAAGGTGGTGATTGACTCCGCTGACCTGGCGTCGTGAGGGAGTTTGTTCCACCATTGGGGTGCCAGAGCAGCGAACAGTTTTGACTGGGCTGAGCGGGAACTGTACTTCCTCAGAGGTAGGGAGGCGAGCAGGCCAGAGGTAGATGAACGCAGTGCCCTTGTTTGGGTGTAGGGCCTGATCAGAGCCTGAAGGTACGGAGGTGCCGTTCCCCTCACAGCTCCGTAGGCAAGCACCATGGTCTTGTAGCGGATGCGAGCTTCAACTGGAAGCCAGTGGAGAGAGCGGAGGAGCGGGGTGACGTGAGAGAACTTGGGAAGGTTGAACACCAGACGGGCTGCGGCGTTCTGGATGAGTTGTAGGGGTTTAATGGCACAGGCAGGGAGCCCAGCCAACATCGAGTTGCAGTAATCCAGACGGGAGATGACAAGTGCCTGGATTAGGACCTGCGCCGCTTCCTGTGTGAGGCAGGGTCGTACTCTGCGAATGTTGTAGAGCATGAACCTACAGGAACGGGCCACCGCCTTGATGTTAGTTGAGAACGACAGGGTGTTGTCCAGGATCACGCCAAGGTTCTTAGCGCTCTGGGAGGAGGACACAATGGAGTTGTCAACCGTGATGGCGAGATCATGGAACGGGCAGTCCTTCCCCGGGAGGAAGAGTAGCTCCGTCTTGGCGAGGTTCAGCTTGAGGTGGTGATCCGTCATCCACACTGATATGTCTGCCAGACATGCAGAGATGCGATTCGCCACCTGGTTATCAGAAGGGGGGAAAGGAGAAGATTAATTGTGTGTCGTCTGCATAGCAATGATAGGAGAGACCATGTGAGGATATGACAGAGCCAAGTGACTTGGTGTATAGCGAGAAAAGGAGAGGGCCTAGAACAGAGCCCTGGGGGACACCAGTGGTGAGAGCACATGGTGCGGAGACAGATTCTCGCCACGCCACCTGGTAGGAGCGGCCTGTCAGGTAGGACGCAATCCAAGCGTGGGCCGCGCCGGAGATGCCCAACTCGGAGAGGGTGGAGAGGAGGATCTGATGGTTCACAGTATCAAAGGCAGCCGACAGGTCTAGAAGGATGAGAGCAGAGGAGAGAGCGTTAGCTTTAGCAGTGCGGAGCGCCTCCGTGACACAGAGAAGAGCAGTCTCAGTTGAATGACTAGTCTTGAAACCTGACTGATTTGGATCAAGAAGGTCATTCTGAGAGAGATAGCAGGAGAGCTGGCCAAGGACGGCACGTTCAAGAGTTTTGGAGAGAAAAGAAAGAAGGGATACTGGTCTGTAGTTGTTGACATCGGAGGGATCGAGTGTAGGTTTTCAGAAGGGGTGCAACTCTCGCTCTCTTGAAGACGGAAGGGACGTAGCCAGCGGTCAAGGATGAGTTGATGAGCGAGGCGAGGTAAGGGAGAAGGTCTCCGGAAATGGTCTGGAGAAGAGAGGAGGGGATAGGGTCAAGCGGGCAGGTTGTTGGGCGGCCGGCCGTCACAAGACGCAAGATTTCATCTGGGGAGAGAGGGGAGAAAGAGGTCAAAGCACAGGGTAGGGCAGTGTGAGCAGAACCAGCGGTGTCGTTTGACTTAGCAAACGAGGATCGGATGTCGTCGACCTTCTTTTCAAAATGGTTGACGAAGTCATCCGCAGAGAGGGAGGAGGGGGGGGGGGGATTCAGGAGGGAGGAGAAGGTGGCAAAGAGCTTCCTAGGGTTAGAGGCAGATGCTTGGAATTTAGAGTGATAGAAAGTGGCTTTAGCAGCAGAGACAGAAGAGGAAAATGTAGAGAGGAGGGAGTGAAAGGATGCCAGGTCCGCAGGGAGGCGAGTTCTCCTCCATTTCCGCTCGGCTGCCCGGAGCCCTGTTCTGTGAGCTCGCAATGAGTCGTCGAGCCACGGAGCAGGAGGGGAGGACCGAGCTGGCCTGAAGGATAGGGGACATAGAGAGTCAAAGGATGCAGAAAGGGAGGAGAGGAGGGTTGAGGAGGCAGAATCAGGAGATAGGTTGGAGAAGGGAAGAGATGATAGGATGGAAGAGGAGAGAGTAGCCGGGGAGAGAGAGCGAAGGTTGGGACGGCAAGGTACCATCCGAGTAGGGGCAGAGTGGGAAGTGTTGGATGAGAGCGAGAGGGAAAAGGATACAAGGTAGTGGTCAGAGACTTGGAGGGGAGTTGCAATGAGATTAGTGGAAGAACAGCATCTTGTAAAGATGAGGTCAAGCGTATTGCCTGCCTTGTGAGTAGGGGGGGAGGTGAGAGGGTGAGGTCAAAAGAGGAGAGGAGTGGAAAGAAGGAGGCAGAGAAGAATGAGTCAAAGGTAGACGTGGGGAGGTTAAAGTCACCCAGAACTGTGAGAGGTGAGCCATCCTCAGGAAAGGAACTTATCAAGGCGTCAAGCTCATTGATGAACTCTCCAAGTGAACCTGGAGGGCGATAAATGATAAGGATGTTAAGCTTGAAAGGGCTGGTAACTGTGACAGCATGGAATTCAAAGGAGGCGATAGACAGATGGGTCAGGGGAGAAAGAGAGAATGTCCACTTGGGAGAGATGAGGATCCCAGTGCCACCACCCCACTGACCAGAAGCTCTCGGGGTGTGCGAGAACACGTGGGCAGACGAGGAGAGAGCAGTAGGAGTAGCAGTGTTATCTGTGGTAATCCATGTTTCCGTCAGTGCCAAGAAGTCGAGAGACTGGAGGGAAGCATAGGCTGAGATGAACTCTGCCTTGTTGGCCGCAGATCGGCAGTTCCAGAGGCTGCCGGAGACCTGGAACTCCACGTGGGTCGTGCGTGCTGGGACCACCAGGTTAGGGTGGCAGCGGCCACGCGGTGTGAAGCGTTTGTATGGTCTGTGCAGAGAGGAGAGAACAGGGATAGACAGACACATAGTTGACAGGCTACAGAAGAGGCTACGCTAATGCAAAGGAGATTGGAATGACAAGTGGACTACACGTCTCGAATGTTCAGAAAGTTAAGCTTACGTTGCAAAAATCTTATTGACTAAAATGATTCAAATGATACAGTACTGCAGGCTGGTAAAGAAGGCTAGCTAGCAGTGGCTGCGTTGTTGACTTTGTTTGAAAGTGTTGCTGGCTAGGTAGCCTCGATAACTGGCTAGGTAACCTCGATGACCGGCTAGATAATTACTCTAAACTACACGGACAGCAAAGACAGCTATGTAGCTAGCTAACACTACACTAATCAAATCGTTCCGTTGTACTGTTTCGGTAGAAGTTGGCTAGCTGGCTAGCTAGCAGTGTTGACAACGCTAGGACGGTGAAAATAGCTGGCTAGCTGACTTTGTTTGAAAGTGGAGCTGGCTAGGTAACCTCGATAACTGGCTAGATAATTACTCTAAACTACACAATTATCTTAGATACAAAGACAGCAAAGACAACTATGTAGCTAGCTAACACTACACAAATCAAATCGTTCCGTTGTGATGTTTCGGTCGAAATAGCCCTTGCACCTGGAGGTGCAAGGGCTGGCTAGCTAGCCCTTGCACCTCCAGGCTGTGCAAGGGCTATTTCTGTGTAAAGGCTATTTGACCAAGAAGGAGAGTGATGGAGTGCTGCATCAGATGACCTGGCCTCCACAATCACCCGACCTCAACCCAACTGAGATGGTTTGGGATGAGTTGGACCGCAGAGTGAAGGAAAAGCAGCCAACAGGTGCTCAGCATATGTGGGAACTCTTTCAAGACTGTTGGAAAAGCATTCCAGGTGAAGCTGATTGAGAGAATTCCAAGAGTGTGCAAAGCTGTCATCAAGGCTAAGGGTGGCTTCTTTGAAGAATCTAAAATCTAAAATACAGTTTTTTGTTGCTACATGATTCAATATTTCATAGTTTTGATGTCTTTGCTATTATTCTACAGTGTAAAAAAATGTAAGAATATAGACAAACCCTTGAATGAGTAGCTGTGTCCAAACCTTTGACTGGTACTGTACATATATTTCTCAAAAATGTAGACATGTAGCTTTCATTTGACACCCAATTTAACATGCTCTTACAAAATGAACTTCACATATTGGTGCTCATGGCTCATTTTACAAATGTCCCCTATTCAATAACTTATGTCAATGCCTTTATAGGTTGTTATCAGTAAAACGTCACAATAAGGTGCAGTGCGTTCGATTTGCCTGCTGGGGGGCAAGAAGAACCCCAGCTTCGCTAAAACCATTGACAACTACGTGCCATTTTTCAAAGGGAGTGCTGTTTGAACTACACATTTCCAATTTTTCCACACGTAGCTCTACAGCAAGTAACTGCATACTTTTCATGATCAGTAAACAAAATTGATCATGTATTTTCAAATACATGAGAGTAGCCTATCCATTTGGCATGTAGCTAGCTAGCTAAGCGAACAACATGTATCATTTAGCTTGCTTCATCAGAGATGATGCTTTTGGAAAGAGCTTGACATCAGCAAATCCTCGTCCTGGTAAAGTTGTCAGTCAGACTACTGTCTTCACCACTATAGATGGCAAGCAAATAATATAGCCATCTAGTTTATTCTTTGAAAGTTAGCTTATTAACTAGCCATATTGACATGATCTGTTCTTAGCTAGCTGGTCAATTTAATGTGGTCCATCAATCAATGTAGCTTATCATGTCTGTCAGCAGCAGTCATGATTAAATACTGTTGAAAAGGGGATAACGTTTGCTAAAAAATGCAGTTGCTTGCTGTATGGGCCTAATTCTGATGATAGAGCTAAATGTGTAGTTGTGAATATGCTCTTCAAGAGATGAGGATATTACAACCAAATAGCTGACATTTATTTAACAATCCCTTGGAAACAGCACACGGTGATCAATGGTTTTACCTAGCAACACACTACTACTACTACTACTTTTTCAGATCTACTGTTTCATCTGCCCTGCCATGCAAATTATACATTTGATCTCCACTGTAAAAAGCATCTAGAGGTTCTCCAACATTATTGAAATTCAATCATGTCCTGAGTCGGGACTAGACACAGGCGGCTTTTCTCAGACAGTCAAAATCATTTTTATGGATATATATACAAAGAAATGTCCATTTAAAAACAGGTAAAATGTCATAACACATGAGCTCTCATGTATTAATGTTTAAAAATGTAATGGAATCCATGGGGTGCTTTCCAATTGAAGAGAAGAGACTAATTAGGGGGTGTAACCTTCAGCTGGTGGAATGTGCAGGATAGACAAAAAGAAGGAAAGTAGATAATTGGTCAGTAACTGTTCTGTTGTAATAGCAATTTTTATCTCTGGTTTGTGCTTGCCTTTGGCTACGCTACTGGGAAAGTTATCTCCGTGTGAATAATGTTAACTCTTCTGCCATGTTGTGTATGCCAAAAAGATAAAGAACTTTACATTGACTCTGGCATAATGGAACTGCAAAGATGGAGAAATATAGAAAGTGACATATTTGAAGGACGGGAATATCAATACTCAAATTCAACAGTCAACACTGTTAGCATACTTCTCATAGTATTTGCTAGAAGAGCCTCTAGGATGCCAGTCATGGCACAACTGCTACCTGTATGTGAAGGAAGCCCAAACAGTGTCTTGTTTACATTCAATATTCAGGACCTTCATCCATTCCTTAACCGATGTTCAATCCAGCAGTGAAAAACCCATCTAACTGAGCTCCGACAGCACACAGTCGCCTGAATCTCAATGTGCCTGCGAGATTGTCAGGCCACCTGCTGCGGGGTATCAATGAACGCCTCAGCCCGAGTCAAATCAGCATAACAGGGGCCCATTCTCAGACATATGTCATGTTATATGAAAGCACCGTCTCTTGTTGGCTTCCTTTTGAAACGGAACTTCCTGGCTCCTCTTGATACGAGACTCCTGGTGTCTAGTGTTCTGTAGATCAGAGTTGGGAGTGTCTGCAAACTCTGTGTGTCACTGTCTCTAAAGCAATAGTGGTGGTAACCTGGGACTTCAGGGGCCCTGGGGGGTTGATGGGTGCGTTTTCACCCCTCACAGTCCCCAGTAAAGGCAGTGGCTCAGCGGGGGACTCTGGTTGCCCGCTGGCTAGCGTCTCATTAGTGGAGATATAAAAGAGTTTCAGAATGCGTTAGGATATTGTAATCTTATGGGCCTCACAGAGAAAAGACACACATTGTTGTGTACAGTTGTACCTGTAAACAGAAAGTAGAAAACAAAAAGCAGCCACTCTCCAGTCTAGTGGATTGTGTGGAAATACTAAATTGTTCTGTAGAAATGTTCTGATTGTTGTGTAGATTGATTCAGTCATTTCTTTGTGTTCTTTACAGTTATTTTAACAACTATTCAAAAATACATCTAAACGTGCACTATGCAGAAATCGCTCCGCATTTTCCTGGTTGCTAAAATTATAATAGTTTTCCTAATTTTAGTTAATGTGCCAAAACAAGCAAGTATAGTGTAGAGAATTATTGTACTATCTAAACCACTGAGAGATATATTTTTCATAATCAAAAATATTGTATTGTCAGCTGTTTGAAGCTGGTGTACAAAACTGAAAGTAAAATACTAAACTTAAGAATGGGAAGGATAAATATAGCGTACATAGAATAGATATACTGCTTCTTAGACTTGCTTTCAATGAGAATGACAGATCTAAAACTCATATTTCTATGTGGATTTGGTCAGGTTGCCCAAAAAGTTACATATTGCAGCTTTAACCCTTGTTTAGTCTTAACATTCTGTATACTCCCTTTGTCCTAAGGGTAAAAAATTACCCACCTTCACTAAACCCCTAAAATAAAGCAGCTTAATTTAATTTTAAACCACACATCTATTTTGCATGAAGAAACAACCTGTCATCACAAACTTATATCTGGCTTTTCCCTCTTCACAATGGACACCACTTGTTTTTATTACAACACACCTATCATAATTGTTTTCTTTACTAAATTAGAGGTTTATAATGATTATTATTATTGCTAAAGGTAATACATAGGTGTAAACATAATTTTTTTAGCAAGAGATAGCACTTGTATAGCCTAAGAATGTAGCATAAATGTGCTGAAAGTAGTTTTGAATGCATTTTATTGAAGGGAAACAATAACAGTCTTCAACTTTTTGGCAACATAGTGATATATTCTTATATACTGTACAATGAGAAGTTCAACTACAAAATACTAGTCTTCTCCCATTTTGTTAACCATTGCCTCTACCCACAAGGTGTATAAACAACAACAATAAAATAAGATAATAGATACAAAACAAAAACGTGAAGAACATAAATTAATCAACTCTAATTAGCACATGTAGGACAGTATGCAAGTGTGTGTGCATGGACTTGCAGATGTATTTCTCACATGTGCAGCCCATAGTATTTGTTTTACAGTCCGTCTTTGGTGGCAGAATTGGCATCTCCTCCTTTTGCCTGCCCCAGCTGCAGCCTCAGGTGGATCAGGACAAGATTCAGCCCCTGAACAGCTTTCACAAGCGCTGCAGAGGCTGCTGTGCAGGGGAGGCGCTCCTTTCTTTGAATGTGTGGGGTTACAAGTGACTTTTCCATCTGCTCCAGGAACACCCTCCTCTTGTTCCACTTATCAGGCATCCAGAATGGTGGAAAATTGCAAGATTGTTATAATACTTTTATTGCATCAAATAGTAGTTTTATGCAACAGAATAGAGTATTCTTTTAACTATTGTGTTTGTGTTCTACTGAAGATGGGCCTTTGGGAGATAACACTGACATGAGATTTATGATGTCTTTTGGGTGATAAAACCTAAAGAGACTGCATTCCAGAGCATGAGTTGATGTTTCTGTTCTATATGGTACCAGGGAGAGATGACCCCAGGGCCAGACCCTGGTCTGTACACAAAGATGACTGTTTTTACAGCAGATACTGTCTGCTGTGAATTATAGGTATCTTTCATACAAATCTTAACCTTGTGACCCATTCTATATATCTGTTGTTCGCCATGTAGGTTGAAAGGGGTGTAATCTTGGCAATAAAATACCTTTGTACTTTTGTCTCAGGGCTCTCAACGAATCATCTGAGGGTGATTTGTTGACCAGCCATTGCTATTGCAAAGCTCTCACTAATAAAGATTTAGTTTAAGTATAACTCTGACTTGTGTGATAAGTTTGTCTCTCCTCATTTGATAGTAAAGAAATTAACCACCACACCAGGTAGGGTAGATATTGTTCCATATCACGAAGGCATTGTATGAGGACACATCAATGACGTTATGGAAGATGACCAGGGGCCAGCGGGCAGTCATCCTCCTGCAGCTGTAAGTTCCAATCACCTTGTCCAGGTTGTCCACGCCTCTTTTGTTGTGGTTGTAGTCCAGGATGATGGCTGGCTTCCTGTCCTCACGATCACTGATCTCAGCTATTTTGTGTAGTTTGCTCAGGAGGACCACATTCTTGTTCCTCTTTGGGAGGTAAGAAACTAGAGTGGGGGTGAAGGCAAACTTTGATGAGAAGGCCTCTCTCCCCCTTGTTGCGAGGCGTGCACGGGGGAGCTCAAGCTTGTTCTTTCCAACTGTGCCAACCATGGTGATCTTCCTCTTCAGAAGCCGCTGGCTGAGTTCATAAGAGATGAAGAAATTGTCACACATGACATTGTGCCCCCTCAGTCCATCTGTCACATCAAGCACAACCCGCATCCCCTGGTTCTTCTCCGGGCCTCCACTAGTCGGCTTCCCTGTGTAGACTTGCATCTTCAAGTGTAGCTGGATTGTGCGTCACATGACACCCATATCTTGATGCCATACTTTGCTGGCATGCTGGGCATATACTGCCGGAAAGGACAGCGACCTTTTGACAAAAGAGATCACTATCAGTAATTAGTATCAGTGTCACAGAAAACAATTTCATAAATCAATGATATTACAGCAATACATAATACAATTAACAGTGAAAATCACTTACGTTACAGATATGAAAATAAAAATGTACCTCTGAATGGAACCAGTTGCTCATTCACTGTTACGTCTGGCCCAGGGTTGTAGAGGTATGGCAGACGCTCCACCCACTTCTCCCAGATCTCTCTTATGGCTGCCAGTTTGTTTCTCATACGTCTTGCAGGTCTTGACTCATGGTTATCAAATCGTAGCATTCTTGAGAAAGTGTGAAAGACTTTCAGTGGCATTGTGGCAAGGAAAATCGCCACTCCACTCTCAGCGTCCCAGAGACTACATGTAGCCTCACCTCGGGACCTAATATTAGCAGCCCTATGTAGGCACGCAGGTCAATCTCATCCATCCTTTTCCAGTTGTCTTCATATTAATGGAAACCCTCCAAATTTGTCATCTCCAGGATGATTTTTTTGATGGCTGGTGTGATGAACATGTAGAATTTCGAGGCGATGTCCTGGGCGTGGGCAACTGCATGTCTTCTGGGCCCTCATCCTTATGACATTTTGTGCTGCCATCTGCACTGGTTGTCAAATGGTGACAAGGACCATTGCTGTTCTTTGACAAAAATGGCTCTCTTTCAGCTTGGGGAATTTCTTCTTCATCTGAAGATGATGCATCATGCTCTGGGTTGAATTCTTCCCCATATTCTTCTTCATATACCTCCTCCTCTTCTAAATCATTGTTCTCTTGTTCCTCCTGGACATCTGAAAAAATCTGATCTACGACCTGTTGTAGCTTCAGCAAAGAGAGAACTGGGGGACTGTCATCTGCATCAGCTTTATAGCCTCTGACTGCATTCCCCATTAGTAAACATTGTTTCAAGAAATGATTATTTTGTCTGAACTTGAGTCATGTGTGGGGTCATGGAGGGGAGATGTGGCACATGCACAAGGAAGTTTTAGTTTTGTCTGAGTTCAATCAGTAGCACACAATCTCAATTTCTCATTGTGTGTCTTCGTGGTTTTTGTGGTGTGTAAATGATTTTATAACTGCCGGGACAATCTTTGTACCCTGGTGCTGTACAGCTTTCATGGAAATGTGAACAAAGGCGATGTTTCACTTTTTATAATGTTGGGGTCACTCCAGGAAAAGTCATCCATTTTCAAGTTGAAAAAATATCATTTAGGGTGTTTTCTCTGCTGTTAAACATAGTGGCGGGTCATGTTTGACCCTTAAGACAACACAAGGGTTAAACCTATTGCATGCAATGAATCTTTCAGTCACCCTCTTAAAGGCCTAATGCAGCCATTTCTCAAGGAATAATTTAGCTAGGACTGTCTGGCAGTGGTCTGAGTGGGGAGGGGAAAACTGAAAATGTGCTGTTATTGGCAGAGGGGTTGGGAACTCTCTTTGTTATTGGTCTAACAACAAATTTACCGTATGGTGATGTCACCATGGAAAGCCGAATCTCCCGCCAATGCAAACCTGCTGATTAGAAGATCCTGTGTAGGTGTTTAATTTTACCAGCCAATATCAGGAAATAACACTGTTGTACAATATGATATATACAGTTAAAGTCAGAAGTTTACATACACCTTATCCAAATACATTTAAACTCAGTTTTTCACAATTCCTGACATTTAATCCCAGTAAATATTCCCTGTTTAAGGTCAGTTAGGATCACCACTTTATTTTAAGAATGTGAAATGTCAGAATAATAGTAGAGAGAATGATTATAATGATTTATTTCAGATTGTATTTCTTTCATCACCATTCCCAGTGGGTCAGAAGTTTACATACACTCAATTAGTATTTGGTAGCATTGCCTTTAAATTGTTGAACTTGGGTCAAACGTTTTGGGGAGCCTTCCACAAGCTTCCCAGGATAAGTTGGGTGAATTTTGAGCTGGTGTAACTGAGTTAGGTTTGTAGGCCTCCTTGCTCGCACACGCTTTTTCAGTTCTGCCCACAAATGTTCTATAAGCTTGAGGTCAGGGATTTGTGATGGCCACTCCAATACCTTGACTTTGTTGTCCTTAAGCCATTTGCCACAACTTTGGAAGTATGCTTGGGATCATTGTCCATTTGGAAGACCCATTTACGACCAAGCTTTAACTTCCTGACTGATGTCTTGAGATGTTGCTTCAATATTTTCACAATTTTCCATCCTCATGATTCCATCTATTTTGTGAAGTGCACCAGTCCCTCCTGCAGCAAAGCACCCCCACAACATGATGCTGCCACCCCGTGCTTCACGGTTGGGATGGTGTTCTTTGGCTTGCAATCCTCCCCCATTTTCCTCCAAACATAACAATGGTCATTATGGTCAAACAGTTCTATTTTTGTTTCATCAGACCAGAGGACATTTTTCCAAAAAGTATGATCTTTGTCCCCATGTGCAGTTGCAAACCATAGTCAAGCTTTATTATGGCGGTTTTGGAGCAGTGTCTTCTTCCTTGCTGAGCGGCCTTTCAGGTTGTGTCGATATAGGACTCGTTTTACTGTGGATATAGATACTTTGGTACCTGTTTCCTCCAGCATCTTCACAAGGTCCTTTGCTGTTGTTCTGAGATTGATTAGCACTTTTTGCACCAAAGTACGTTAATCTCTAGGAGACAGAACACGTCTCCTTCCTGAGCGGTTTAACAGCTGCGTGGGCCCTCGGTGTTTATACTTGCGTACTATTGTTTGTACAGATGAACGTGGTACCTTCAGGCATTTGGAAATTGCTCCCAAGGATGAACCAGCCTTGTGGAGGTCTACAATTTGTTTTCTGATGTCTTGGCTGATTTCTTTAGATTTTCCCATGATGTCAAGCAAAGAGGCACTGAGTTGAAAGGTAGGCCTTGAAATACATCCACAGGTACACCTCCAATTGACTCAAATTATGTCAATTAGCCTATCAGAAGCATCTAAAGCCATGACATCATTTTCTGGAATTTTCCAAGCTGTTTAAAGGCACAGTCAACTTACTGTATGTAAACTTCTGACCCACTGGAATTGTGATAGTGATTTTAAGTGAAATAATCTGTCTGTAAACAATTGTTGGATTTATTACTTGTGTAATGCACAAGGTAGATGTCCTAACCGGCTTGCCAAAACTATAGTTTGTTAACAAGAAATTTGTGGAGTGGTTAAAAAACAAGTTTTAATGACTCCAACCTAAGTGTATGTAAACTTCTGACATCAACTGTAAATATAGGACAAACTGAATTTTGACCTTCACTGCGTTACTCCCAGGAAGAGCCCACGGAAAGACCCTGAGGTTGTGCTATATGGTTGCTGATACAGTAAATTTAGCTGATGCATAAATGTGATAAAGATATTGTAAGATAATATCAGATGTTATATACAGATATAATATGAATTGGACACCCGGAAAGTCTTCAATGACTTTCAAAAAGTTAAATATGTACTGTAGAAAACAGCATTTACTCCACATGCCCTGTGGATGCTGGATAAAATCTAACACACAATGTAGCCTAAACAAACTCTCTCTGGCTTTCTCCCAGTAAGCTGTGTTCCCTGTGGCTAGCATACCTGTGCTTATTATAGAACAGCAAGGAAGTAGAGGAACATTCAATTTGCATGTAATTATCCTTTTCCCCCTTTTGTAATATCATGGGAGAAAGCCTGCATTTGTATCTGAACAACTGTAATAAAATGTACAATTATATTGTGCTATTACAGTAGTATACTTCAATAATGTGTGATAGACTGTTTTTAAATCATTCTCAGTATTTTTTCAGAGCTACAGTACTGTATCTTACAATTTAACTCTGGAACCTGTAACTACAGTAGAAATGCCTCTTTCGATATTGTCTCTTGTTATATTTGTTCTAACTTTTGGTCCCGTTTTGATGTCAATGTGTGAAAAGCAAAGCTGGGCTGATGATTAAATTGTTCTCTAACCTACATATGGTGAATATTGTTTGTCAGGAACCAGATTGATATGGGAATTGAATGGACAACCGTAAATGAATGTATGAAATTGCAGCCGCTGGGTGCGAATGTTTAATGCATGCCCTTGGGTTATTCTGAGGTATACCAGAAAAGCAACACAATTGTTCAAAATATAAGAAAAGAGAAAGGGGGTTAAAGAGCCACCCACTGCAGATTAATTCAAACGACACATCAAGGTTAATTCTATTCTTTACGAAAGACGTTTTTACCCCTCACAGCATCAGCAGAAATCACATTTGCCTATCCGTTTCTTTCCTGAGATTCTTACAGTATAGCTCAGGTCAATACTAAGCCATTTTTTGGTCATGCTGTTGAAGGGGTTGTGGGCAAAATTGACACATCTAAAGGTATTAGTACGGGTCACTCAGGAAATGTTGAGTAGGAGATTAGAGTAACTCAACTCTTCAGATCCAGTGTAGAAATGCAGTAGAATTCATGAGACTGGGGAGGAGCTGTCACAATGGAAAAACATTCACTGGAAGTTCTCTGATTGATTAAACACAGTATGTGGTGTAATATGGGAGGCCAAGTGAGTGGGATGAAAGTAAGGGATCACATGTACTAAGATACATATTTAATCCACACATGTAATGTATTATTAGTCCATAATATATTGTTTCTCTTCTAATCCTCTGACGTTCGTACAAAACTACCTCCTGACATACACCGAGGAGGTTTGATGTGCTTCTGGGAGAGATAGACAGAGGGAAACCTGGAAACCTGCAAGCGCAGGAATTTATGATTACCTCTCAAGTTGGATCAGAAAACACTGATCATATTGTCTTCTGATAGTATCCTGTAGGAGCATGTCACTGGAGTTCTTGAGCGAGCATCTCTCTGAGTCGTTCATCTATGGGAAATTAGATCGAGATTGCATCCCACGCCCCTCTCCTAATACACTCAACTGGGGCTGTGCTGGTGTTTCTGGGTGATGGGATCAATGCAGACATGCAGGTGTGGAGGGAGTTGGGGGAAAGTACAGTGTACTGTAGGAGGAAAAGATAAGAGAAAGAGAAATGTGAAAAAGAGAATGAAGAAGAGAGGAAATTGAAAGACAATGAAAGGATAACGGAAGATAAGAAGTAAAGGGATGATATGAAGGATTAAGAGTGACTTCTAATGGGTATTTCTGCTCCGTCTGAGAGGTGGCTGATTATTATGATTTATTCTGATCATTAAACTATCCTGTGGTTTCAGATATAGTGACGTCACTGACATATTCACTGAGGAGCAGATGCTGATTGAAGAACCTTGGCATGACCCTGTCGTTCTCTGCAAACATCACAGCAGTGACCCACTCCTGCAGGTTCATGCTCTACAACATCCGTAGAGTACGACCCTACCTCACACAGGAAGCGGAGCAGATTCTAATCCAGGCGCCCTTCCTCTCCCGTCTGGACTACTGCAACTCGCTGTTTACTTGGCTCGCCGCTTGTGCCATCAAACCCCTGCAACTTATCCAAACCGCTGCAGCCCGCTTGGTTTTCAACCTTTCTTAATTACTCCCATGTCGCTCCTCTTCACACTCCACTGGCTTCCATTTGAAGCTCAAATCCACTACAAGACCATGGTGCTTACCTACGGAGCAGCAAGAGGACCTGCCCCTCCCTACCTTCAGGTTATGCTCAAACCCTACACCCCAACCCGAGCACTCTGTACTAGCACCCCAGGTCTCTTGGCCCAGCTCTCGCTCAGCCCAGTCTAAGCTCTTATCTGTCCTGGCACCCCAATGGTGGAACCAGCTTCCCCCTGAGCAGAGTCTCTGCCCATCTTCCAAAAACATCTGAAACCCTACCTCTTCAAACCATATCTTAAATAATTCTCCTCACCTCAACCCACCCCCAAAACAAACAACAAAAACACTTAACCAGCACTTGCACTTGACCCCCATCCCCCTTCTAGCTCTGACTCTACTGATAGCTACATTATTGAGGAAATGTGTATTTTCATGCCTGTGATATATGATATCTTAAGATTAATGCACTAACTGTAAGTTGCTCTGGATAAGAGAATCAGCTAAATTATTAAAATGTAAATACCTTCAGATAGTATTTCTACCCCTTGACTTCCACATTTTGTTGTATTACAGCCTGAATTCAAAATGTATTAATTCTATTTTTTTTCTCACCCATCTACACACAATACCCCATTATGACAAAGTAAAAACATGTTTTTATTTAATTTTTGCAAGTGTAAGGCAATGAAATACATAAGTATCTAATTGATATAAGTATTCACACCCCTGAGTCAATACTTTGTAGAAGCACCGTTGGCAGCGATTACAGCTGTGAGTCTTTCTGGATAAGTCTCTAAAAGCTTTCCACATCTGGATTGTGCAACATTAGGCCATTATTATTTGAAAAATTTCTTCAAGCTCTGTCAAATGGGTTGTTGATCATTGCTAGACAACCATTTTCAGGTCTTGCAATAGATTTTAAAGTAGATTTAAGTCAAAACTGTAACTCGGCCACTCAGGAACATTCACTGTCATCTTGGTAAGTAACTCCAGTGTAGATTTGTCCTTGTGTTTTAGGTCATCTGTGCTGAAAGGTGAATTCATCTCCCAATGTCTGGTGGAAAGCAGAGTGAACAAGGTTTTCCTTTAGAAATTTGCCTGTTGTCACGATCGTCATAATAAGCGGACCAAGGCGCAGCGGGATATGAGTACATCTTCTTTTAATAAAGATGACGGAACACGAAAACGAACACTTTTACTAAATGAAAGTGCACACACAAGCTACTAACATTCAACATAGACAATTACCCACAAACACCTAAAGCCTATGGCTGCCTTAAATATGGCTCCCAATCAGAGACAACAATAAACAGCTGTCTCTGATTGAGAACCAAATCAGGCAACCATAGACTTTCCTAAACACCTACACTGAACACAACCCCATACATACTACAAAACCCCCTAAACAATACACACACCCTAAACTAGACAAAACACACAAACATCCCCCATGTCACACCCTGACCTAACTAAACTAATAAAGAAAATCAATATAACAAAGGCCAGGGTGTGACACCTGTGCCTAGCTCCATTCCGTTTTTTTAATCCTGAAAAACTCAACAGTCCTTAACAATTACAAGCATACCCATAACACGATGCAGCCATCACTATGCTTAAAAATATGGCGAGTGGTACTCAGTGTTGTATTGGATTTGCCCCAAACATAACACTTTCTATTCAGGCCATAAAGGTATTTGCTTTGTCACATACATGCATGTTTTAGAATTTTTCTATTCTGTACAGGCTTCCTTCTTTTCACTCTGTCTATTAGGTTAGTATTGTGGAGTAATTACAATGTTGTTCATTCATCCTCAGTTTTCTCCTATCATAGCCATTAAACTCTGTAATGGTTTTAAAGTCACCATTGGCCTCATGGTGAAATCCCTGAGCGGTTTCCTTCTACGGCAACTGAATTAGGAAGGACGCCTGTGTCTTTATAGTGACTGGCTGTATTGATACACCATCCAAAGTGTAATGAATAATATCAAAGGGATGTTCAATGTCTGTTTTTTATTTTGACCAATCTACCAATAGGTGTCCTTCTTTATTAGGCATTGGAAAACCTCCCTGGTCTTTGATGTTGAATCTGTGTTTGAAATTCACTGCTCGACTGATGGACCTTACAGATTTTTTATGTGTGGGCTGCAGAGATAAGGTAGTCATTCAAAAATCATGTTAAACACTATTGCACACAGAGTGAGTCCAATTGAAGGCACAGTATTCACTAGAAGAAGACTTCTGTGATTTAATCTCAGCATGCAGTTCTAGATCAAGGTAGCAACTCTAAACTTCAAGTGCAAAGAAAAGGGATGGCACTGGAGCTCCTCTTCACTGCCAGTGGTGTAAGCCAACCAAAGGTAGTAGAATTTGTTGTGTCGTCTTCATTTCACCGGGTTTCAAATGAGACATAAACAGCCTGAGGAATGGAGGATATTCTCTAGTCTAAGGTCACCTTGGCGACTGGAAGAACGCTCATCATGCTCAAACGCACGTCCTCACACTTGAAACAGATTGTTTTTTTTCAGGCAGTCTGAGATTGACTCTGCAGACAAATAAAATATTTTTGTTTCATTTTTATGTTAGTGTGTGTTTGAAAAGAGAGCACGGGGGAGTTTGGAGGGGAAAAATAAGAAATATAAAATATGAGACCACCGGGCCAATATTTCAAGAACAGCTTGTTCCCCTCCTTGCTGGCATAAAGACACATTAACGTACACAAAACAATGAGTTTATTTTTATTGCCCGGAGCCTTTGCTCTGAGCCTCCGAGACTTTATATCTATCAGTGGCGTGTATTCATGGATGCCAAGGGAAGCTGGGCTTCCCCCAAAAATGGACAAAGAAAAAAACATATAAATTATTTTATCTTTTGTCTCTCTGTGTTTCATAATTATCCTTAAATTCGTAAAAGGCTGAATGTATCTCACCGGAGAAAGCATCCGAGCGAGTAAAATCTGATGCTTTCTGGTCAAAAAGAATGACGTTGTTGCCGCCCATAGCATTGAATGCAAAGGTAGCCAGCAAGCATTTGGCCTCCCTTGATAAAAACAAGTTTACCATAATAGACAATCAGCATTGAGCTAAACTGAGTGAGCTCAACTGTGAATGGTCCTGGCGCACCAAAAAGTGTCAAGGGAAACCAGTTTGGATTTGGCTTCACACAAATCACATCAAAAGCAAAACGTGATTGACAGAAAACAATGTGTGATTTGCATCTTGTGTCGTTGTCCTCCGGTGGCTAGCTAGCTATCTATCTTCAGTATGTAGCTAGATGTAGTAGGCTAATGTTAACTAGCTGGCTCATCATTGCCCATGAAAGGAAGTTAGGCTAGCGAACAAGCATTTTAGCCAGGTAGCCTAGGACAACAAAAACGTAAAAGCGTGTACTGTCATAGACCGTTTAGTCAACATGAAAGAGAGAAGGATGGCATTGGTGTTTCTCTACAAGTAGCGTGAGAACATGTTTTTTATACTTGCACAAATGCACACACACAGAGAAATCAGAAATATGGACAGCCACATCATATTTAGCTTACATTTATTGGACTAAATTGTTTTTGGTGTCTTTTAGCTGCATTAGACTAAGCATGGGTGATTTGATGTTGAAATTATGCTGGATAGTAGTGGCAGCTATTGTTTTCTTTGTGACTTGTGGTAACTCTCCATGGTTATAAATCAATTGCTGTTTAGTAATCTAAAAATGTCGTAAACATTAACTTGCTTGACCATGCTGTAGGTCATTTAACTGTGTTACATGCAATATGCTTTATGGACTTCACCGGACAGAGGTTGCTCTCTGGTTTTGTGATTAAACTAAGGTGTGGTTAAATTTGTTCTGCCACTGTGTCTTCTTATGGTCTTGGCCTTAGGCCTATATATCATGCTGTGCCTTTCAGTGCCGTTCAAAAGATGAGGGAGGACAGGGTTTTTTCATGACCGTTGCCTTATTTCTATTATAGCGTATTGGACGGCTGTCATTCATATTCCATTCCCCCTGTTCAATGTAACAGCGATAGGATTAGGTTACTACATGATAAAAACATTTTCCCTATACCCATCATGAGGTTGCTTCAACCTATGAATTAAAGTTTATAACGTACAGTAGGTGCACACAGGTCGAGAGACAAATTTGATGTGACAAACAGTGACAGGTGGACAGACTGCCTTGCACAATTTTGCTGATTAGGGTGTAATCATTAGTCCAACAGAGTTTCTATTGGACAAATTCCGACATGTTTATCCCCCATTTTGTTCCGTTTGCTTACGTTTAAGAAAGGTTTTTCAACAGAATCGGCAGAATGAATACACCCCTGATCATGCGTAAACACAGTTCACTTTCAAAGCAACCATGTTGTAGTCCTACTTGCATCTATGCGCTCTCCTCCTCTCACCTCTTCCCTTCGCTTGTGGACTTTAATGCACAACACATCAGCTGTATGTGACCAGGTGAAATAACCTTTACAAGCCAAATTGCTACACACAGCCAACATCATTGTCATAGTCAGCATAGCGAATAGAACTAACAGCATTAGTAAATGCGCTACAATCATGCAGTAACATTAGTGTACAGTCAGTGGCAATAAATTAGTAAAACCAAACGCTTACCTTGACTTGGAAGAGTTCCAGTGTTGTGTTAGATAGTCATGGCCAGCTTGCTAACATAGCATTCCTCTGTTTGAGCAGGGTGTTTCATGAAAACAACTCTGATAGGTTGGAGGAAGTCCTCCGGAAGTTGTCATAATTACTGTGTAAGTCTATGGAAGGGGTGAGAATACAACACAGAAACTGTGTTGTGAATACAACACAGAAACAGAGGAACGTAACAACCATGAGCTTCCTAGGTTTTTGTATTGAAGTCAATGTACCTAGAGGAGGACGGGAACTCTGGCTACACCATGGTACTACCCTACAGAGTGCAGGTAATGCTAGGAGTCCCGCTAGCAACTTCTGGTGACACTGGAGGGTGCGCAATTCAAACAACTAATCATAACAATTATGGATATTAAACATTTAGGTACATACAAGTGTCTTATATCATTTAAAAGCTTAACTTCTTGTTAATCTAACTGCATTGTCCGATTTACAGTAGGGTTTACAGCAAAAGCATGCCATGCGATTGTTTGAGGACGGCGCCCCACATCAAAATATTTTTCCACCAGCACAGGTTTCATAAATTCACAAATAGTGATTAAATATTCACTTACTTTTTGAAAATCTTCCTCTGGTTTGTCATCCAAAGGGTCCCAGCTACAACATGTAGTGTCGTTTTGTTAGATAAAATCCTTCTTTATATCCCAAAAAGTCTGTTTAGTTGGCACTATCGATTTGAGTAATCCACTCGTTCAACATGCAGAGAAAGGAAACCAAAACGCTACTGCTAAACTTTGTTAAAAAAGTAAAAATATGTTTCTATTTAATCCTCAGATACCCTAAAATGTAAATTAACTATAATTGTTCAATAGGAAAACGATATTAGCAAGTGCGTGTCCTCTTCGTCGCGTGAGCATGCACGAATGTCCAAGACTGTATCCCTGTAGTAAAACTCATAATTCTTACTCGTTTTGGAAGAAACAAGCATGAACCCTTGAACAAAGACTACTGACACCCAGTGGAAGCCATAGGAATTGCATACTGGGAGCTAGAAAAGAAAAAAAATCCTGTTGGTTTTTCGTTTGATTTTGTCCTACATTATTTTAACATTTCTACAAACTTCAGTGTTTTCTTTCCAATGATACCAACTATATGCATATCCTGGCTTCAGGGCCTGAGCAACAGGCAGTTTACTTTGGGCACGTCAGTCAGGTGAAAATGAAGAAAAATACATTTACATTTAAGTCATTTAGCAGACGCTCTTATCCAGAGCGACTTACAAATTGGAAAGTTCATACATATTCATCCTGGTCCCCCCATGGGAATTGAACCCTGGTCCCCCCGTGGGAATTGAACCCACAACCCTGGCGTTGCAAGCGCCATGCTCTACCAACTGAGCCACACGGGACCACAAAATAGACCCTAGCTTGAAGATTTATTTTAAGTACTGTAGACCTTTGCAAAATAGTGTTTTTATAATCAATTATTTGGTGTCGTGAATATATTTACTATTGTTTTAAATGTTTAAAGAATATATATTTTTCACTGAGGAGGATGGTTGTCCCCTTCCTCCGAGGATCCTCCACTGATATCATGGTGGCAAGGCATGTGAACTAACAGGTTATAGAGAAAACAACGCAATTGTGGGTAGGTTACATTCTAAATGTAATTCGTTACAGTTACTAGTTACCTGTCCAATATTGTATTCAGCAACATAACTTTAGGATTAGAAGACGACAAAAAGGATCCATCAAGCGCATTTAGTGTTGATCATAGTGCATTCAGACTTTTAACTTGCACAAATTTTAACTTGCACCTTTTTTTCAATGCTGAATTGAATGTCATTAAGAAAACAGAAAGGTATCATATTATACTTTTTTTGCAAACATCCTTTCTGAATTTAAAATTATCTAGTTTTTCAAAAGTATTTGTAATCTAATTACAATATTTTTGCTGGTAACTAACTGATTACATGTAATCACTTACTCACCAACCCTGCCCCTTCTGTGGTAGAGTACAGTACAGAGCATGCCATTTAATCAGTGGCCACATGCCCCCTCGCTCAGCTCCATCCCAGGAACCAGCACCAGGCAGCGCTAATCACAAGTCTGTATTCAGTCTTGGCCTCTCTAGGTCCTACTCAATGGGCCCGTCCCACTCGCCGCATGTTAAGCACTACAATATACCCTAACTGACATAATCAGCGGGTATTGCTTTTTTCTCTTTTCGTTCTCGCCCTGGCGTAGTCGGCAGGGTAAAGCAAGTGGTGCCATAAGTGTGACTGCAGGTCTCTTTCTGTGCTGATCAGTCTGTTCGTCGTCCTTTATAAACCCAGGAGAATGACTGTCCTCCCAGAGAGACGGTGGTTATTGTTCTAGCGCCATATCGACAGAGCAGTTTTATTCTGTCGCCCACCCAAGAATGCAGTGGAATTATACTCTTGTCGTCCAAACAATTTAGCTGTGGAATCAGGGCTAATACCTTGGCTGGAAAGTGTGTGTATGTGTGTGTGAGAGAGAGAGTGTGTGTGCTCCCTGTTGGGTGTGTTTCTACATATTTGTGAGTTTGTTGCTGCAACAGATCCTCTGTGTCCTCAGCCGAGAGAAGGATAGGAGAGAGAGAGAGACATTACAGAGACTCAGCAGCTTATGGCCTCTAAGGAACCAGCTGGAACATAACCACTTATACAGCATCACTAAAACACCCTGGACACAGCCCATTCTGTTATGATCTTAGGTAAACTGCCAGATTCCACATTGACAGGGATTTTTTTGTGAGCCAATAAAGCAAGTCCCTGTCCTATTTTGCACTTGTCTTTTTTCTCCCTCCTGTCTATTTACCAACAGACCTTTGAACTCAACAGAGCAAACACTTTCTCCTTTCCTTTAAGTCCCTTAATGTATACTCTGACTTTTCCAGTGAACAATTTACATCCAGACACTATCCTCTCTGAAACAACAAGCACTGTTCTGCAGACATGTTTTAATATCACAGGAAAGTATTTATCTGAGAGTAAATACTAATCACAGTGTTTACAGAGAAAAACATAACATACCACCAGAGTGTTAACCCTGCTTCTATTCTTATCACACCACCGCCGCTGAATCCCTCTCCCTCTGGCTCGCCGGTGCTGTCCTGAAAAAGGCCCGAAACCATGTTGGGAGGACCCCAAAGCTGGCCGCTTGGTGCCCATGTCATCTCTGGCGCTGCCTGGGAGCAGGAATCCAATCAGACAGATGGAGGGCTGTTTGAGAAACAGAGTGGGGCGGCCCGCCTTGCCAGTAAATACTGGCAGCTCCCGGATTTAATTACATTCACAGTATGGGAAACGGAACCGTGCCACAGGCCCCAGAACACACACCCCTCACACCCCCCTCCTGTTCTTAGAGAAGACTCCTAAACGCGGAGCAGTGACTTCCTTTTAGGGGCCTGTGGAGAGACCTAATGGAGAATCAAAAGGTGGAGGAATGATCGTCATAGCTGGGCTGTAGTGTAGTGCTAATGCCAACATTGACGGAAGAATGCTTAGTCAAAAGATTGCTACTTTCCAATCTCTTGTACTATATGTCAGCACATTTGAGGTGCCTACATATATAAATAAAAAATCTGAAAGCAAGAATATGCCACACAGCATGAATTACTTACAGTATAAACAATTTACTTTTCAACTTACAGTGGGTTATAGGCATTGGAAAGTGAATCAAGCATCTTTCTGATGCAGAATGTCAGCTCTCCACTTCCCATATGCATTCACCAATTGCACTGTGGCCCTGCGAGTCCACAGACCAATTCATAGTAACATCATCAGCAGTTAGTGTTTACTGTGCCCTGTCCTCACCCTGGTGCTAGCCTAGCGATGCCCCTGACTCCATTCTCCACACTAGGGCAGCAGACAAATTACAGTGTCCCCAGGCCACACTCTCTTCCTCTCCAAACATTTCCTCTCTCATTACTCCTGCTACCTGAACACTGTGGAGGGCTAATACCAGGGAAGCAGAGAGAAGCAGCTATCCACCCACCGGTGTCGTTGGAGCTGCTCCCATGAAGGGCACAGCTGTTCGATCATTACATGAGTAGATAGGGCCAGGGAACTTCAATGGCTGACATAACCCCCCCTGAGCTCATCCGGGGTGAGATGTAAAAAACATAAAATGGGAATGGTGGCTCGTCTCCAAAAGCAGACATGTTGTTAGATGTGATGTTAGCCAGCTAGCGTTGTTTTTTGGTGATATGTTTAAAATGGGCACCGTGGCACATCTCTAAAAGCAAATACTTAGATGTGATGTTAGTGTCTAGCGACATAGCCAGGTTGATGTGTGATACATCTTTAGACCTTAGATGTTAGCGAGGTAGCTTACTAGCCTTGTATATGAGGTGGGCCGATATTGCCTTCTAATTAGAGCGACTTCGTAAGTGTTTGGGGGGGCAGAGGGAAATCTGAGATATCTGTATCTGATTAGGCAGGGCAAGCTGAGCATTGAGTCCTTGAAAGCCTAATTGATTAGTATGTGTTTTGTTTTCAGATGAACACAAATACACACCACCGTCGATGCGTTGATGTGTGCGGGACGACACACCTGCCACATCTGAGCTGCCAAGTGACACACTCCACCCGCTAACAAGCTATATTTCAGGCAACAATGTGATTTCTTTTTTTTCACTTTTTTGCCAGTCTTCTGAAAAGTTATTCTTATTGTTGAGGACAGACATCAGCGAGATGAGGAAATGGGATGAGGAAAACATTTCATGCTTTAAAATTGGAAATTAAATGAAAGACATTTTAATGGAAAGCATAGCGGGAGCAGACAATCCAAGATGAATCGTCTGAGTTTGTCACTGTTGTGAAGGAGATGACCATTAATTCTGGGCACAGGGATATGTGGATAGCACATTAGTACTACCTAAATCAGCTGTCCTTACACGGCTCTGTCTGGGTAAATGAGGCAGCAACGAATCAGTGTTCGCAGACCGTGTGTGGACGTGTTTAACTATTCTTGTGGGGACCAGAAGTTATGTCCCCACAAGGTTAGCTGTACAAGACTGTGGGTGTGTGTTGAAGACAGTACTTTAAAAGCCTAAGTTATGAATAATTACGTCTGGAAAAGAGATATTGCTCTCGTAAAGCACTTCTATTAATTCTGCCGCTGTCATTAAACTCTCAAGAAGATAAATGTATTGTATATCAAAGCTCCATCCTGATAAACCAATACAGTACATTCAGAAATCAAACACTTTTGTTTGAGTGGTAAATAACTACACATTGGATGTTCAGTCACAATGTCAGTGAGATAAGTAGTCAACTGTACCATAACAAGACATACTGTATCTCCCCTTTGTGGCATGGTGAGGTTGGACCCAGGTGCAGAGAAGAGACCAGACGAGGAATCAGTGGTTAAGGATAAACATTACTGAGAAACGGTAGTCGCAGGATCACAGTACACTTGAAAAACAACAAACACTAAGTCTCGAAAACTCACTCAGTAAAAGAACACACACGGTATACAATTCAAGCTTCTTCAGAAAACGTACCTCTTTTAACAGGGAAATCATAATGAGTAAATAGGACACACTTGAGTGTCATTAATGTTTCTAGGACGGTTTCAGCCGCCCTCTGGTGGGAGGTGGAACCATGACACTTTGACCTTAGAAAGAAACATTTATGGGGTCACATAAACACCAGGAGATTGTATTCAATCTATGCTTGAGGACATGCTTCACCACATACTTTCTAACAAAGTGAGGAAATATTGCTAATAGCAAAGGTCATGAAATACAGAATTATGACCACACTACGGTGGCCCTAAGGAGCAAACTATCTCTAAAAATAATAGGTCTTTGAAATAATATTTCCAAATATTTCACAGCTTTTTACTGAACTTTGCAAGCCAAAATATTCTGCAGCCTTTTACCAGACTTCACAGGCTATTCTTTTGAAAGCTGGTTTGCTCCTTAGGGCCACCATACATAAGCCCCATTTTAAGCCCATTGACCACAAGTCATCCGTTATTTACATGCACAGCTTAATCCACCTTGTTATTTACACTTCCCAACAAATAATTTCCTTTCTCTCTATTTGGCTGTGTTTTCATGTTTTCTCCCTGGCCTCTGGCCTCCATTCTCTTCTCAGAATGCTAATAATTCTGCTTCAAGGGAAGAAAGCATGCTAATGTGGAGCAAGGTGACCATGCCCTGTGTCTCTGAGGTGTGTGTGTGTGTGTGTGTGTGTGTGTGTGTGTGTGTGTGTGTGTGTGTGTGTGTGTGTGTGTGTGTGTGTGTGTGTGTGTGTGCAGTCATACTGTACATATCAGTGAATAGGAAACAATGACAGATATTGGTGAAATGGCAGGAGACGGAGATAACTGCATTATAAGAAAATTAGTTACAATATAGAAATGCAGAAAGAAGAGTAAATGAACGAAAACCACAACCTAGGTCAATGTGTTTCAATATGTTGTTTCTTTAATCTTGCATATTTAATAGCACATCACTACCTTTCAACTAGACATCACTGCATAATAATACATACTGTAATGTTATTTGCAAGGCTGCAATGTCCCCCAAGGGAATGGTTAAATAAAATGAACATCTAGGGGAAGACATTTATAAATGTGTTACAGTGGACTGTATAGTGAGTCTGTACACCATCTCCTATATTGTCTCTAGTCCTTGGAGTCGTATTGGGATGGTGTATTAAATGCTGGAGCAAGGCTTTTCCCTTAACCACCACTTCCAGAAGAAGGAACCTGTCAGGGCATAAATCCTTTCCCTGACCATATTCTGTTATTTTATAAAGATGTGTAGTCAAATATGGTTGAAGGCTAATCAATGAAAAGGTAAGGACGTGTATTATCATCGGACCGCTTTTGAATTTCTGTTTCTGAGGGAATCGATGTCCATTTCTGCTCATTAAGACAGGAACAGAAGAGATCATTTTTTACATTTTCCATGAGGACTCATCTATATAGGAAAGACACTGAATGTGGTACTTGAGCTAGGATGGGGTTTGAGTAAAAATATTAACAACTACTGCTTTTATCAAAAGGAATATCAATACTGACCAGCACAAATTTGCGGTATGTAATTCTTAGATTTGCAAATGATCCTTCAGCTGAATCAATATCATGTCACAAACACTGTGTCACTCATACTTTGAACCATGCAACATAAAATAAAGCTTGGCAATATGTTTGTCCATACGCAGCTATTCAGAATAAACTGCTTCTTTCTTGCAATATACAGTTGAAGTCAGAAGTTTACATACACATAGGTTGGAGTCATTAAAACTTGTTTTTCAACCACTCCACAAATTTCTTGTTAACAAACTATAGTTTTGGCAAGTCGGTTAAGATATCTACTTTGTGCATGACACAAGTCATTTTTCCAACAATTGTTTACAGACAGATTATGTGACGGCCTTCAACAGAAGTAGACCAAGGTGCAGCGTGGTAAGCGTGAATACTCCTTTATTTATTATGACGCCGACAAAAACAATAAACAATCCAAAACAACCGTGAAGCTAAAGGGCTATGTGCCACAAACAAAGTTAACCTCCCACAAAGACAGGTGGGAAAAAGGGCTACCTAAGTATGGTTCTCCATCAGAGACAATGATAGACAGCTGTCCCTGATTGAGAACCCTACCCGGTCAAAACATAGAAAAACGAATGAAAGAACATAGAATACCCACCCCAAATCACACCCTGACCAAACCAAATAGAGACATAAAAAGGATCTAAGGTCAGGGCGTGACAGATTATTTCACATACAATTCACTGTATCACAATTCCAGTGCATCAGAAGATTACATACACTAAGTTGACTGTGCCTTTAAACAGCTTGGAAAATTCCAGAAAATTATGTCATGGCTTTAGATGCTTCTGATAGGCTAATTGACATCATTTGAGTCAATTGGAGGTGTACCTGTGGATGTATTTCAAGGCCTACCTTCAAACTCAGTGCTTCTTTGCTTGACATCATGGGAAAATCAAAATAAAATCAGCCAAGACATCAGAAAAGAAAATTGTACACCTGCACGTCTGGTTCATACTTGGGAGCAATTTCAAAATGCCTGAAGGTACCACGTTCACCATGGGATCACACAGCCGTCATACCGCTCAGGAAGGAGACGCGTTCTGTCTTCTAGAGATGAATGTACTTTGGTGCGAGAAGTGCAAATCAATCCTAGAACAACAGCAAAGGACCTTGTGAAGATGCTGGAGGAAACAGGTACAAAAGTATCTATATCCACAGTAAAACAAGTCCTATATCAACATAACCTGAAAGACCACTCAGCAAGGAAGAAGCCACTGCTTCAAAACCGCCAATAAAAAAGCCAGACTACGGTTTTCAACTGCACATGAGGACAAAGATCGTACTTTTTGGAGAAATGTTCTCTGGTCTGATGAAACAAAAATAGAACTGTTAGGCCATAATGACCATTGTTATGTTTGGAGGAAAAAGGGGGTGGCTTGCAAGCCATAGAACACCATCCCAACTGTGAAGCACAGGGGTGGCATGTTATGGGGGTGCTTTGCTGCAGGAGGGACTGGTGCACTTCACAAAATAGATGGCATCATTAAGCAAGAAAATTATGTGGAAATATTGAAGCAACATCTCAAGACATCAGTCAGGAAGTTTAAGCTTGGTCGCAAATGGGTCTTCCAAATGGACAATGACCCCAAGCATACTTCCAAAGTTGTGTCAAAATGGCTTAAGGACAACAAAGTCAATGTATTGGAGTGGCCATCACAAGCCCTAACCTCAATCCTATAGAACATTTGTGGGCAGAACTGAAAGTGTGTGCGAGCAAGGAGGCCTACAAACCTGACTCAGTTGCACCAGCTCTGTCAGGAGCAATGGGCCAAAATTCCCCGAATTGTTTGACCCAAGTTAAACAATTTAAAGGCAATGCTGCCAAATACTAATTGAGTGTATGTAAACTTCTGACCCACTGGGAATGTGATGAAAGCTGAAATAAATCATTCTCTCTACTATTATTCTGACATTTCACTTTCTTATAATGAAGTGGTGATCCTAACTGACCTAAGACAGGGAATCTTTACCACAATTAAATTTCAGGAATTGTGAAAAACTGAGTTTAAATGTATTTGGCTAAGCTGTATAGTATTGTATGTTAACTTCCGACTTCAACTGTACATGATATTGGAAACAGACAATATCTTAGACAATAGGCCAACAGCGACTCAGTGTAAACAAAATGTTTGTCTCGGTGTGTCATCATTAAACAATGTATCTTCAGTGATTCCTCTGCCACCAATGTAGCAACCTTTCGCACCCCTAGCTGTGTCTCTGTGTGGTCAGAATCCTCCGGGGGGTTCCCCTCTCCGATGTCCTCTCTCAATTCATTTGCACTATACTGTATATACAATGTCCCAGTCGCTCTACTTATTTACTTGATGGAACAGCTGATAGGCGCATTCCTTTATTGCTTTTTATAGCTGGTTTCTCTTAGGAGCTAGTCTCACATTATCATCGCATAATTTTGTGGAAGGCTGAGATCCCCTGGCTTCTGGAGGATCTTTCTCCCAAAGTAAACACATGCAAAACGCCCCTGATGCAATGCCACGCCAGCCAGCAGGCCAATGGAATATACATGAGATGGCTGTTTCATGTTTTCATGCAGTGTAGGGACCATATCATGGTAATTTAGAATGGGGAGATCAGTTGTCGAAAATATTTCACTCCAACACCCGGACTGTATGGCAATATACTGTGAGGATGTCTGAACAAATGACATTGTGTGTTTCCAAGATAAGCAAGGCAATGAGCATTTGTCTTGATGAATGGCATCTCGATCAACAATCCATTTCGTTCAATCTATTGTGATGGGATTGTGTGTGTACACATGCATGTATTATTATTTTTTATTTTAACTAGGCAAGTTATTCTTATTTACAAAGACGGCCTAACCCGTCCAAAACCCTAACCCGGACGACGCTGGGACTATTGTGCGCCGCCCTAAGGGACTCCCAATCACGGCCAGTTGTGATACAGCCTCGAACCAGGGTATATAGTGACGTCTCTAGCACTGAGATGCAGTGCCTTAGACCACTGCGCTACTCGGAAACCCCATGTGTACGTCTACGCGTGCATGCTTGCTGTGGACTAACCCTGTTTTGGTTTCAGTGAACGAAGCCTTTTCTCTGGCTGGTTCCAGGTGATAATTTGATAATGCCCGAGTTTCAGTCTGGTATTCACCTGGTACACTGTAGACTGTTGGACATGAGTTTTTTTACAAGGCTGTATTATCCCTACCATAATGCACTCTCACAATAGACTCACTCTGCCATGCTCTAACAACACTGAAGGAGAAAATTGCAGGTCATACTGTGATACAATTTAATATATGTATTCAGCTGCTCGAGTTCCACACTACCTGTGAATCAAATAATGTCCCGAATAGCCTGATTCAATTGAACCCATTGTACAGGCAGTGAAGAAAGGCAGGCAAGAAATGATTCCGTTATGTAGTACAAAGTAGTATAAAAGCCTTTATATCCTCACAATGGAGAAATTAAAACGAGTGGATTCTTTTTAAATGTGTAGCTTTCTAACCCTCTTATGTCAGATTTATAGTCACTTTGATTGTATTTGTGATATCTTTGTATTTGGGCTTTGTCTATCAGACTAAATAGGCATCATAGATTCAGAATCTGAAGTTAGCTACTGTAGCTATGACACTGTACAAATGGTGGATTTCATATTAGAGGTCACTGACTAACTAATTCGGGGTGAGTTTCCCAAAAACATATACAGATTTTTAGCATCAAGTGTTGTAATTTTAAAGTAACTGCCCAATGAAAATCTCACTTTTAAAAGTTTATAATCTGTTAACTCATATCAAAATTATGTTGTTGACTCGTCCTATATTCGTCTTTGTGGCCATGGCATAAAAAAAAACACTTCAAAAACTGCTTGCTATTTCCCCATAGGACATGAAGTCATCTCCCTGAGGAGGATGAGCTGTTCAATCAGCAGTCTAAAGGAGGATGAGTTGGTCAATCAGCGATCTACTTGCATTAATATTTTTAATGACCGGTATTTGCCCACACCATTCTGTTGTTGGGGTCTGCCCACACCATTCCAACACAGAAAAACTGCTTTTTTAACATACTTAAATATAGATATTTTGGAAGAAAAACTATTTCACTCATATTGTAAGTAATTATAGGTCATATATTTCGTGGAAAACATTGGGCGGTTACAGTAAATGGTGGAGTTATTTTAAATTGAATAATATACAGATATTATTTATCTGTCACATACAATAGCATTATATTAAAATCAAATCAAACTTTATTTGTCACATGCGCCGAATACAACTGTCGACCTTACCATGAAATGCTTACGTACAAGCCCTTAACCAACAGTGCAGATCAAGAAGAGTTAAGAAAATATTTACCACAAACTAAAGTAAAAAATAATAAAACACAGAGGCTATATACAAGGGGTACCGGTACCGAGTCAGTGTGAGGGGGTACAGGTTAACCTGTTTGGGCTGCAGGGGCAGTATTGAGTAGCCAGATAAAAGGTGCCCATTTCAAACGGCCTCGTACTCAATTCTTGCTCGTACAATATGCATAGTATTATTACTATTGGATAGAAAACACTCACTAGTTTCTAAAACCGTTTGAATTATATCTGTGAGTGAAACAGAACTCATTCTGCATCAAACTTCCTGACAGGAAGTGGAAAGTCTGGAATTGAGGCTCTGTTCCAGGGGCTGCCTATTAAAGCCCTTGTTATTTATTAGTTTAGATGCACTTCATAGGTCTTCCACTAGATGTCGACAAGGAGTGAGAGAAGAAATGGACTGTATAACTTGATCTGGACTCGAATTACAGCTCATGGAATGACGTGTCCTCCATTTCCTGTTTTCAGGAAGGCGCGAAGAGAGACATGGATTTGCCTTCTGTTTAGCTATCGTTATAGGTGACTACTATCTCCGGCTTTGATTTTATTTGATACTTGTGACCATATCATCGTAAAGTATGTTTTTTCAGTATAGTTTAATCAGATTATTGAACATTTTTCGGGAGTTTTGCCGTGTTCCGTTCTCTGACTTTGTTGACGATGGAGCGATTCGTACCACTTGGCTAGTGCACTTCCTAAATCGAGAGGGAAAGTGTCCGTTCTAAATCCAAACAACGACTGTTCTGGACAAAGGACCCCTTGTCCAACATTCTGATGAAAGATCAGCAAAAGTAAGAAACATTTTATGATGCTATTTCATATATCTATCGTGCATGTGAACTAGTCGGCGGCGCCCAACGTTTGGGTACTCAGCTATACCGAAGCTGGATGTCGTCATGAAGTTATTTTTTAGAATTCTAACACTGCGATTTCATTAAGAACTAATGGATCTATCATTTCCTATACAACATGTATTTTTTAGTTATGTTTATGAATAGCTATTTGGTCAGAATATGTGTGTCAGAAAAATATCGTTGCTGTTTAGAAGTTGTGGAAAAAGTAGCTAAGTTAGCACAATGTGTAACCACTGATTTCAGCTCTAAATATGCACATTTTCGAACAAAACATAAGTGTATGTATAACCTGATGTTATAGGACTGTCATCTGATGAAGAATATCAAGGTTAGTCAAAAATTATATATCTTTTGCTTGTTTGTTACAATCGCTAACCTTTTGCTACTGGGAAATGGCATGTCTTTCTGGCTATTGTGGTAAGCTAATATAACGCTATATTGTGTTTTTGCTGTAAAACACTTAATAAATCGGAAATATTGGCTGGAATCACAAGATGCCTGTCTTTCATTTGCTGTACACTATGTATTTTTCAGAAATGTTTTATGATGAGTAATTAGGTATTTGACGTTGGTGTCTGTAATTATTATGGCTGCTTTCGGTGCAATTTCTGATTGTAGCTGCAATGTAAACTATGATTTATACCTGAAATATGCACATTTTTCGAACAAAACATAGATTTATTGAATAACATGTTATAAGACTGTCATCTGATGAAGTTGTTTGTTGGTTAGTTAGGTTGGTTCTTGTTTAGTTAGGCTGGCTTTGTGCATGCTACCTGTGCTGTGAAAAATGTCTGTCCTTTGTATTTGGTGGTGAGCTAACATAAATATACGTGCTGTTTTCGCTGTAAAACATTTTACAAATCGGACATGTTGGCTGGATTCAAAAGATGGGTACCTTTCATTTGCTGTATTGGACTTGTTAATGTGTGAAAGTTAAATATTTAAAAGAAATATCTTTTGAATTTCGCGCCCTGCCCTTGAAGTGGCTGTTGTCATAAGTGTATCGGCACCGCCCTGCAGCCATTAGAAGTTAAATGAGGAAATTGTACATGTAGGTAGGGGTTAAGAAACAATGCATAGATAATAAACAGCGAGTAGCAGCAATGTACATGTAAATAGTCCGGTGGCCATTTGATTAATTGTTCAGCAGTGTTATGGCTTGGGGGTAGAAGCTGTTAATTAAGGAGCTTTTTGGTCCTATACTTGGCGTTCTGGTACCGCTTGCTGTCCGGTAGCAGAGAAAACACTCTATGACTTGGGTAACTGGAGTCTCTGACACTTTTATGGGCTTTCCTCTGACACCGCCTATTATATAGGTCCTGGATGGCAGGAAGCTTGGCCCCAGTGATGTACTGGGCCTTCCCCTCTGTAGCACCTTACGGTCAGATGCCTAGCGGTGATGTAACCGGTCAGGATGCTGTAGAACATTTTGAGAATCTGGGGACCCATGCTAAATCTTTTCAGTCTCCTGAGGGGGAAAATGTATTGTCGTGCCCTCTTCACGACTGTTTTGGTGTGTTTGGACGATGATAGTTCGTTGGTGATGTGGACACCAAGGAACTTGAAACTCTCGACCCACTCCACTACAGCCCCGTCGATGTTAAGGGGGGCCTGTTAAGCCCACGATCAGCTCTTTTGTCTTGCTCACATTGATGGAGAGGTTGTTGTCCAGGCACCACAATGCCAGTTCTCTGACCTCCTCCCTATAGGCTGTCTCATCATTGTTGGTGATCAGGCCTACCACGGTTGTGTCATCAGTAAACTTAATGATGGTGTTAGAGTCGTGTTTGGCCACGCAGTAGTGGGTGAACAGTGAGTACAGGAGGGCACTAAGTACACACCCCTGATGGGAGCCAGTGTTGAAGATTAGCGTGGCAGACGTGTTGTTGCCTACCCTTACCACCTGGGAGCGGCCCGTCAGGAAGTCCAGGATCCAGTTGCAGAGGGAGGTGTTTAGTCCCAGGGTCCTTAGCTTAGTGATGCGCTTTGTGGGCACCATGGTGTTGAACGCTGAGCTGTAGTCAATGAACAGCATTCTCACATAGGTGTTCCTTTTGTCCAGGTGGGAAAGGGCAGTGTGGAGTGCGATTGCGTCATCTATGGATCTGTTGGGGTGGTATGAGAATTGGAGTGGATCTAGGGTATCCGGGAGGATGCTGTTTATGTGAGCCATGACCAGCCTTTCAAAGCACTTCATGGCTACCGACGTAATTAATTTACATATTTCTGTTGTAGTGGATATGCTAGTGGACTCCAAATATCAGAATGCCTTGTGGCAGGAAGAGAGAACATATTTTGAATCCATCAAGTGATTAGCATGTGTTGCGCTAGCTACCGTTCTTTTATCGCTTTCCACAGTCCAAAGTGATCAAATGTAATGTGAACAATTTAATTCACTCAAATAGCTTTTCATCTCACAATCAATGTTCTGAGTAAATCATTTATAGATAGTTATTAATCTATATGAAGATAATGGTTTGGCCACTTCCTACCAATGGTGTTAGTGCAACAGATTATCTTCAAGCTTTTGAGAAATTCACCCATGTTAGAGATGGAAGAATGGAATCAAAGTTCTTCAACCTTGAAATTCATTCAACAGACTCATTGGAGAACCTTGTATATTGGACCTGGGACTTCAGTGGGGGAAACAAAATCTTCCAACACATTGTACCAAATAGGTGATGGGCCATAGCAAAGTATGTGCTTTAGTTTTCGAGATGATCGATCTCTGTTCGAGGGAGGAGCTGATTTTGACATATTGTGTATATTTATTTCTTCTGAACACATTTCCGTTTGTTGGCAAAGTCAATTCTCGCACATTTTTCTAAATGCTTTTATGTTCACTAGCTGGACAGTCAAAACGCCACTGAGAACTAAACTGTAAACCAATCAAAACTTGTGTAGCATACATGGTACTATCTCTGCTGATCACGTTATCTGTACCTAAGGTAGTAGACAGCTGGTGTAGTGGCTTCCTTTCCTCTTTACCATAGCCACTGCCCTAGCCTGAAAGCGGGGTTGTTTCGTACGCATACAGTCCACATTCAAGGTTTCCGAATGGCCAAAACATTCAATGAGATCCAGGGATATGGTGCAACAAAAAAAATGATTCTCCAATCAACTTAAAGCATAGATTGACATGGAAAATACATAATATGACCTGTTTGTATGTCTGTATGGTCAAAATACAATACCGCTCCAGCGTCTAGCTGGGACTCCTCCCCCCGAAGGCCCAACTTCCTGCCTTTATCCTAACACACTTACCACAGTACAATGAATGGGCAAGGGGGGGGGGGGTGCAAAAACAAAGTTAAACTAACAACAAATGAATACATCTCAATCATGTAAATCATAAAAAGGTGCGGACCAAGTAATTTGGTGTCACTCTAAAGCGGAAAGGTGGAATAAACGAGTCAGGAGTAGGTTTTCTTGATTGAACACAGTTCTCTATTGAGGGATTTTGGTCTAAACAAACACTTCAACATAATCAATGAAAATCTCACAAGGAAAAACATACATCTTCTTCTCCAGATGAAACAGGAACACAATACGATTATCTTTAAACTACAACAAAAGTCACGGGTTTGTCACCGTCTTAATGGTTCTAAGTGAATAGCTTCAATCTCTTGGTGGCCATCTCCAGAGATAGTTTCCCCTTCCCCTATCTGCTGGTTCCATACTCTCTCTTATAGGGGAAAGAGAATATCTCATTAGTACGGTCAGCTGTGCTTAATTGCCTCTGGTTACCTTGTCACACATGCCTTGTTGGGCTACTATCCGTGAGCCCAGCCTGCCCTCTGGTGGTCCTTCCACATACCTCCCCCCTCAGGACCGAACCAGCGGGTCGGGCACCAGACGCCCCGTCTTGGTCGCGTCGGGACAGCGCGTCTGCATTCCCGTTCCTCGATCCGGCTCCGTTGATGACATGGAAAGAGAACGGTTGTAAAGCCAGAAACCATCGGGTTATTCTGTTGTTATTGTTTCTCTTACCAGCCATCCACGTGAGGGGCGCATGGTCAGTAACTAATGCAAACCTCCGACCCAGTAGGTAGTACAGGAGATAATTGAGGGCTCACTTAATGGCTAAGGCCTCTTTCTCTATGGTAGCATATTTCTGTTCCCGTTCACTGAGCTTCCTACTTATGAAGAGAATCGGCCTCTCTGATTCTCCTTCACCCTGAGCTAGGACGGCCCCGAGCCCCGTATCCGAGGTGTCTACCTCCACAATGCACTCTTGTGAGAAGTCCGGAGCCTGTAGGACGGGATCAGAACACAGGTCATCTTTTAGTGATTGAAGGGCATCTTCAGTCTCGTCTTTCCACTCTACCCGTTTTGGCAAGTTTTTCTTGATGGGGGTTGTCAATGAGTGCATATCCCGGGATAAAACGGCGATAATATCCCGTTATCCCTAAGATGGCCCGAACGTCCAGCTTGGTCCGGGATCAAGGCCAGTCCCGAATTGCCCTGGTCCTCTCTGCCCGTATCTTCCCATTCCCCACGGTGTACCCCAGGTATTCCGCTTCGGACAGGCCCAGGCAGCATTTTTTGGGATTGGCCGTCAACCCTGTGGCTTCCAGACTCACGAGCACCGCCCGTAGTCACAGGAGGTGACTATCCCAGTCCTCGCTGTGGATGACCACATCGTCTATGTACGCCGCTGCGTACTCTTGATGGGGTCGTAGAATGGCATCCATGAGGTGTTGGAAAGTTGCAGCGGCACCATGCAGTCCGAAGGGCATCCTCACATACTGGAAAAGCCCCTCCGGTGTGGCGAAGGCAGTCTTTGGGCGATCCTCCGGAGCCACCGGCACTTGTCAATATCCCTTCGTCAAATCCAGGGTGGTGAAGAACTTGGCCTTTCCTAAGCGCTCCGAGAGTTCACCCACGCGGGGCATGGGATACATGTCAAATGTAGAGATGGTATTCACGCCCTGAAATTCGTTGCAGAGTCTCATACTACCATCAGGTTTGGGGACCAGGACTATGGGACTGGACCACTCACTCGTCGATGGCTCGATCACACCCATCCTCAACATCTCCCTTACCTCGTTCTTAGCAATGACTCAGCGAGCCTCAGGAATCCTGTAAGTGAGGATATGTACGGATATGGTGGAACAGGACATCTGTTTGTCCTGGGAATGGAGAGAATACCCGATCGAAGTTCAGAATCAGCTTGTCTAGCTGTATCGACTGCTCCGGAAGGAGAGTTTGGCCACGGCGCACCTGTGGTAGAGCCTCTTCTTTTCCTTTGCCCTCGAGGGCCATCAAGGCCACCTCCTCCTCACTTCCATGGTACTTCTTCAACAGGTTTATGTGTTAGAGTTGGACCTTCTTCCTCCTGTCAGGTTGCTTGATGAGGTGATTGACCGGTGAGACCCTTTTCATTAACTCGTAGGGCCCCCTCCATTGCGCCAGCAAGCGGTGTTCGGCCGTGGGCACGAGCACCATCACTTTCTCAACCACGGTGAACTCGTGGGGTGTCGCGGACTTATCGTAGGCCCGGCCTTGGGTCCTTTGCGCCTTCTCCACATGCTCCTTTACTATGGGCCACACTGCTGATAGGCAGTCTCTCATTAGGGTAATATGTTCTATTGTGGATCGAAAGGGGCATGGTTGGGTCTCCTTGGCTAAGTCGAGGATCCCTCGACAGGGTCTGCCGTAGAGCAATTCAAACGGGGAGAATCCAGTGGACGCCTGGGGTACTTCTCGCAGGGCAAACGTTAAGTGTGAGAGAAGCATGTCCCAGTTTTTCCCGTCTCGGGACACCACTCTTCTCAACATGCGTTTAATCGTTTTGTTCAAGCGTTCGCACAACCCGTCTGTTTGAGGGTGGAATATGCTTGTACGTATCTGTTGAACCTGATATAACCGACACAAGTCCTTCATCAACCGAGACATGAACGGGGTTCCCTGATCGGTTAAGATCGTCTTGGGAAGGCTCACCCGAGAGAACATCATGAACAATTCCTTGGCAATTCCCTTTGACGACATGTTACGCAGGGGCATGGCCTCTGGGAACTTGGTAGCGTAATCTACGACCACTAGGGATGAACTCGTGTCCTCTGGCGGATTTTGGGAGGGGTCCCACAAGGTCCATAGCTAAGTGTTCAAAGGGGGTCTCTATGATGGGGAGAGGAATCAAAGGGTTACGTAAGTGTGGCCGTGGAGCTGTACGCTGACATTGATCACACGTCCTACAATACCTGTGTTACGTTCCCCAGTTTCTGTGTTCTGTTTTGTATTTGAGTGTGTGTTTCAGGAGATGGCTTCCTGAAGTACTCCCCAACCAGCTGATTGGTCAACCCCAGGCTAATTGGTGATTGGAGCTGACCCCGCCCCCTCGTCAAGAAGCAGCTGACTCTAATCACCATTGCCACCTGAAGATAAAAGCCAGTGTTCTGCCCAAGAGTTTAGAGATTGAGAGAGAGGAGATGAGATAAGGAGTAGAGATTTGGAGATTGAGAGAAATTAGATTGTGATATAGTGTTGGTTGTGTATCAGAAAGTGTGGTATGTACTGTTGTTGTTGGTAGCAGTTCTGTTGTTGTTGGTAGCAGTTTTTCTATGTCCTGTGTTTGTGAGTGTTTGTGAAATCGTTAATAATTACTCTGTTTCGTTTGTTCCCAGGGGGGAAGGAGAAGGCACTTTGGGAGTGCTTAGGCAAGAGGCCCGAGGGCTTACATATACCCGTAGTATATTTACTGTCTAGGCACACAAGGTAAGACCTGGGCGGACCACCCCCTGTATTTTGGTTAGGGCACCAGGCGGTGTTAAGTTAGGTAAGTTAAGCGGGTAGGTAGGTTAGATAGGAGAGTGGGAACTTTGATATTTACTTTCTTTGCTTTGGTTCCGTCCAGCCCCTTTTCCCCATATTACCGTGTAAGAAAATAAATTCTAGTAAACGGTAAATTCTGCTTTTGTGTCATCCTTACTCGCACCTACAGTCCATACCTCTTGCACTTCAGAGAGTTGAGTTGTAGCAGGGAGTTGCGTTCCCTCTTCTCAGAGAGGTGCGTAACAACCTGGCCACATCCCGGGTGACACGGGGCCAATAGAATCTCTGCATGATTCTGTCGATAGTCTTGTCATGGGCCAGGTTTCCTCCTAGGACGTGGGAATGGGCTAGCTGTAGGACTGTATCCCTGTATGGTCTAGGTACCATTAGTAATTCCTGGTTTTCCCCCCTTCGTTGCACGACCCAATATAAGAGACCCCGCCTGATTGCATAGTAAGGAAGAGGGGGCTCACCTCGACGTTCCTCCCGTCGATCACCTTCACCTTCCTCATGGCCTACCTTAGGTCTGGGTCTCTATGCTGCGAGGTGCCGAACTGTCCCTTTAATTCCTGGGGCAGGTTGACCTCGGTAGAGGGGTGTGGAGGTCGTTCCCCATCCCCCCCAGGGGTGACCGAGGAGAATCCCTTCCAGGTTCCCTCCTAGGATGGTGCTTCAAATATATCCCTTAGCGCCTGGTTGCTCCTTCCTTCCTGTGTTGTGTATAACCCTTCGCAGGTGTCTTCATCAGTGGTTTCCTGGAATATCTGTCGTAAGCTTTGGGTCACTTTCTTCTTCTGCTCCAGAGGAAGAGGACGTGGCTACTTCTCCTTGTAGGACTGCTACCTTGGGCTTGGATTTGGGGGTTTTCTTCTTTCCTGTCCCCCTTTTTACCGTGCATAATGTCATCTGCCGAAGCTCCTTATATTGGGGACAGTCTCTCCCGATCAATAATGGCACCTTCAGCTGGTGTACTTTCCCTGCGCTGACTGTACACCTTCCTTTCGGAGTGAGAATAGACAGATTCACGATAGGGTAATAGTGGGTGTCTCCATGGATACAGGACACGGCTACTTTGTCTGGTAGCAGTGTTGCGGATGTCACCATCCGCTCCTCTACTAACGTAACCATACTTCCAGAGCAGAGAATGGCTACCACATCTTGTCCTTTTACTCGAACCATAATCTCTGGGGCTAGGTCTATTTCTGCTAACCAACAGTGTTGATCCTGCCCTCTCGAACCGGGATGCGTGGGGATGGGCAGCGGTGACTCCGTGACCATGGACTTGTCCATACTAGAACATTGTGGGGCATAATGGTCGGGAGACTGACATTTATAACACCGACCCTGCTGTGTGGGGGATGACTTCTCCCACCTTCGGAGGGGGTTTGGACATTTCGGTGGCAGACGCGCCGGGGTGAGTCATGGTAAGGGATTTGCAGAATCCTTCCGCTCCTCCTTGTCAATTTTTAACAACTCCCCTGTAGATCGATATGTTTCCACCGCCTGGGCTATGTCATCGGCTGACAACGGGTTGGCTTGCCCCACAACCCTTTTAATGTCACTGGGTAATTCCCTCAATATCTTGTCCACTACGAAGGTCTCTATCACATGTCCTACTCCCTTTCCAGGTTACAGCCACTGTTTTGTCAGTCATATTAGTGCGAAGACCTGGGGACGGATGGGTTGGCCAGCCGTATAGGTCCATTGATGCAACTTTACGGCTCTATCTCTGGCAGTCAGCTGGTACCGGGACAGGATCTCGGGTTTTAGTCGCCCATAGTCCGCAGCTTCGCGGGAATCCAGGTCAAAATAGGCTTACTGGGCCACCCCGGTCAAAAGAGAGGCTAATGCGCACGCCCATTCTGTGGGCGGCCACTCTTCCAAGGTGGCCGTACTTTCAAAGGTCATGAGGAAGGCCTAGATATCATCCTCCTTGGAGAGACGAGGTGAGATGGCGTGAGCAGCCGCTCTTGGCTTAACTCTAGGTTCTTCTCGCCGACTCAGCTGTTGTTGCATGAGTTCTATGGTTGTCTGCTGTGCCGTGATCAACTGTTGTAGTAGGGCGCTGTCCAGGCGAACTCGGACGAAAACTTCAAAAAGTTATATAACAGGTCGAATAAACTGGTCAAACTAAGTAGAGAATCAATATATCCAATAACGTTCCAACCGGAGCATTCCTTCATGTCTGTAGAAGTTATGGAACGCAGGGCAATATCATGAGGAAAGCGCATGACCAGGAACTGGCAATCTGCCAGACCACTGACTCATTCCCCTCCCATCTGGCCCCACAACACAGCATAAGCTTCATTCCACGTTCTACAGACTGTTGACATCTAGTGGAAGGCATAGGAAGTGCAAACAGATCCAAATCTTACAGGCAATTGAATTGGCGATGAGTTGAACATTGACCAGTCTCACAATTCTCACTTCCTGTTTGAATTTTTTCTCAGGTTTTTGACTGCCATAGGAGTTTTGTTATACTCACAGACATAATTCAAAAAGTTTTAGAAACGTCAGGGTGTTTTATATCCAATAGTAATAATAATATGCATATATTGGCATCTGGGACAGAGTAGGAGGCAGAAAATGCTGCCCCCTATCATAAAGAAGTTAACCTCTACTTCCTCACAAACCCGGGTCCGGGAGCACCCCCACCAGTAAAAAAGCTGACTAGCATAGGCTAGCATACCGTCACAAGTAAATAGTAGCATCTAAATATCATTAAATCACAAGTCCAAGACACCAAATGAAAGATACACATCTTGTGAATCTAGCCATCATTTCTGATTTTTTAAATGTTTTACAGGGAAGACACAATATGTAAATCTATTAGCTAACCACGTTAGCAAAAGACACCACTTTTTTACTCCATCAGTAGCTATCACAAATTCGACCAAATAAAGATATAAATAGCCACTAACCAAGAAACAACTTCATCAGATGACAGTCGGATAACATATTTATTGTATAGCATATGTTTTGTTAGAAAAATGTGCATATTTATTGTATAGCATATGTTTTGTTAGAAAAATTTGCATATTTCAGGTATAAATCATAGTTTACCATTGCAGCCACTATCACAACTCTCACCAAAGCGACTAGAATAACTACAGAGACCATCGTGTATTAGCTAATTACTCATCATAAAACATTTCTTAAAAATACACAGCGTACAGCAGATGAAAGACACAGATCTTGTGAATCCAGCCACTATTTCAGATTTTCAGCGAAAACACAATATAGCGTTATATTAGCTTACCACAACTTTTTCAACAGAACAACGAATTATCAGCATAAATAGTTTGTTTGTCCAAAAAGAATCGTTGCTAAGTTGGAGAACGTCCTCTTCAACGTTGCAATTAGCAGTAAACATTAGCCATGTGGGCCAGAGATACCCAACTTCCTACAACGCCACGAAAATAAATATCCGAAAATCGCAATATACTGACAAACTGATATAATTCGGTTCAAAGTAACAAGATTATGATGTCTTTAAAGCCTATATCGAATAAAAACACAGCCGGAAATGTCTAAGATCTATAACCGATGCTTCTAGTACAATGTGCCAAGGTCCTCAGTGCGTCAGAGCGAAGGGGAAAAGAACGATACACGTCTTTGCCAAGTCATTTATAACCTTTGGGATCTACGTAGAGACTCCATTTCAAGTCTCCCTATTCGCTAACAACCAGGGGAAGGCGTATGCAGTGCATCTCAACCAATAGAAGACAGGCAGAGTTATACACAGGTCTCAGAGCAGGTTGGAAAATTTGGCACTCACATCCACATAGAGCAATTTTCCTAAGTCCAGTTCTGTTTCACTCACAGATATAATTCAAACGGTTTTAGAAACTAGAGTGTTTTCTATCCAATAGTAATAATAATATGCATATTGTACGAGTAAGAATTGAGTACGAGGCATTTTAATTTGGGAATGTCTCAATTACAAATTGCTAACAGCTCCCCCTATTGACAATAAGTTAAGCTCTTCCATGTTCTGTAGGTCTTGCATAGCGTTACAGCAACCTCTTAGATAGAGTGCATAGCCACCCAGTCTCTTTCCATCATCCGGTTTGATGTTTGTCCAGTTACAAACTTTTTCCATGTAAGCAGTGTTGACTTTGTCATTACCAAAGTGTTCCTTTAAGAACCTCTTAGCCTCTGCATAGCCTCTTCTGGCTTCCATATGCAGACAACTACGGACCAGATCCTTGGGCTTACCAGAGGTGTACTGTTCCAGGTAATAGAGCCTATCCCGGTGACTGCTTGTCTTATCTTCTATACCATGCTCAAATGCTTGCATGAATGGCCTAAAGTTTAGAGGATCGCCATCAAACATAGGTATCTCCCTAACAGGGAGTGTGGCCTGTTTGTGCTGAATTACAAGGTGGTAAGCAATTTAATTCTGCCTTTGCATGACAATAGAGGTTATCATGGCTGGTATTATGGCTGATACCCGCAGTGTTGATTCTGTGTTCATTGCTAGACCTTGCTGTTGGCTGCTGAAGGGTGTGGTTTATGACTGTTTTCTGAATGGGTTTTGATGGCTTTGTTGTCAGTTGTTGTAAAACCCATTGTAATGGGGTGTTTGGAACTGCACCTAATGCAGCAAACTCAACAGGTGATGGTTCAGGTTCCTCATAGACCTCGGGTTCCTGTTTCCCAAAATATGAGTGGGCTGCCACAGCATGGGATTGAGAAGTTGACTCAACACTCTCCAGGACCTTCAGTCTGACATTATATGCTGCTATGTCCGTTTCCAGTGCCATTTTTTCCATCCTAACATTCAGTTAAAGCTTTCTGTTGTTCCAGTTGAGCTTTCTCCAGTTCCAATGCATGCTTGTCCTGTAATGATGCTTGGCGAGCTAGTAGAGCTGCTCGTTCTGCCTCAGCTTTTAGGCGTGCAGAAGACACTGAGGAAGCAGTCTTAGAATAATTTGTTTTACTTTATATTTTTGACACATTGGAAATGCTGTCGTGTGGTTCAATGAGCATTTGTGGCTCAACTTAAGCTTTTTTCCATATTTCCACCTTTTTCAGGAAATGTTCATAAGTTCTCATTCTTGGTTGATAATAGTTCATGCTCTCCTGTTCCTGTTCCTCCTCTGTGACCAGCTCTAGCACAGATTTATGAGCATTCTTAAAGTCATTGAGAACAGCATCAAATGCTTCAAGACCCTCATTCACAGTTTCAATGTTTCCTCCATCAACAAGAAGGACATTTATTTCATTCATTTTGCGTGTACACACTCCAAGTTTGCCTCTCTGGGCTTCATATAGTGAATTTAAATGCTCCTCTGCCCTCTCCAGTGGGGTCTTGTTTGGGATTTCATCCACCATCATTCACTTTTAGTTCACTCAATTTACAATGACAGGTGTTGGTTTGATTGTTAAACGCAATGCCCCTTTAGACATTCTTTACTGCTTTAAAACACAGGAGAGGAGTTTGGATTGGTCTGCCATATAGAATGCTTCTGTCTATTTGAGCTGTGTTGGTAATCCTGTCGAACGTGGCTTTTTTATGTATTGTGTAGTGGAGCTGCGTAAGTGTTCCTCTCCACTTTCTGGCGGATCAAGTCTTGAAATCAGTGGAATTAGAGTATGATAGCACCTTCAAACTAAGTGCAACCATGGCATTCATGGCAGGGAGGTGAGTCCATAATGCATGATGTATACAGGTAAGATAGCTAGCTACATTTTCAGATAGTACACGTTTATAATTTTGACAAAGTGGTTTCATTTCAAGCTGAAGTGTACTGTTAGCTAGCTAGCTAACGTTAGCTGGCTGGCTCCCTAGCTGATATTATTTGTATCCCAGAGCCTTTGCTTTTCCAGTTAGAGCCTAACGTTAGTTAGCTAACATTTGAACCTGGTTGGCTAGCTCCCAGCACTGTGGTCATTGTTGTTTGGCTGGCTCGTTAGCTGAGGTTATTATTCAAATCCCAGAGCTGTTTGCTTTTCTAGTTAGAGCCTAATGTTAGCTAACATTGAACCTGGTTAGTAAGCTCCCAGCATATTCATGCAGGGTAGTAATGACATGATTTGGCACTGTGTTCATTATTGTTTAACCAGCCAACATTTAACCTGGTTGATTAGCTCCCAGCACTGTGTTCTTTGTTGTTAAACTAGCTAACATTAGCTGGCTGGCTCATTAGCTGATGTTATTATTTGTATCCCAGAGCTGTTTGCTTTTCTAGTTAGAGCCTAATGTTAGCTAGCTAACATTGAACCTGGTTGGTTAGCTGCCAGCACTGTGGCATTGTTGGCACTGGGTTCATTGTTGTTTAACTAGATAACGTTAACTAGGTGGCTCGTTAGCTAACGTTACGTGACTTGTGCCCAACACCCATTCAATATGGCCGGTGTCAGTAAAAGTCTGCAAAGAGCGTAATGAAATTGTTGCCAGCAGAGCTAGTTAGGCAGTTTTCATGTTATCCATAGGTAAACAAATCATCGGCCAGAGTGTCAGGTGTGCGCTCTGAACGCCCCGAGAGCGAAATGAGATGGGTCGGGCTAAAGCTGAAGAGGGTGTGAACGATGCTGAATGGGTGTAGACAAAGATGAGCTCTAGATACCAAAACATTAAAAGTGAATCAAATTTCAAAGCAGAATTACTTTCCCATTGTTCCTCAAATGCGGTGAATGATATACCATTTTGTAGCTCTGAGTCTCTACTTTTATCCAATGTAAAAAAAAAAAAAACAGCATTTCAAATTTTGCTACGTAAGACCGAATCCAGGTGGTGAGTCACATTTTATATTTGAGTTTCTTCAAAGTAGCCACCCTTGCCTAGATGACAGCTTTGCACACTCCTGGCATGCTCTCAACCAGCTTCATGAGGTGGTCAACTGGAATGCATTTCAATTAACAGGTGTGCCTTGTTCAAAGTTAAATTGTAGATTTTTTTCCCTTCTTAATGCGTTTGAGCCAGTCAGTTATGTTGTGACAAGCTAGGTGTGGTATACAGAAGACAGCCCTATTTGGTAAAAGACCAAGTCCATCAAATAAGCAAAGAGAAAAAACAGTCCGTCAATACTGAAAAGGTCAAGAACTTTGAAAGTTTCTTCAAGTGCAGTCGCAAAAACCATCAGGCGCTATGATGAAACTGGCTCTCATGAGGACCACCACAGGAAACTAAGACCCAGAGTTACCTCGGCTGCAGAGGATAAGTTCATTAGAGTTAATGGCATCTCAGATTGCAGGCCAAATAAATGCTTTGCTGAGTTCAAGTAACATACTGTACATCTCAAAATCAACTGTTCAGATGAGACTGCGTGAATCAGGCCATCAAGGTTGAATTGCTGCTAAGACAGCACTACTAAAGGACACCAATAAGAAGAAGAGACATGCTTGGGCCAAGAAACACGAGTAATGGACATTAAACGTGGAAATATGTCCTTCGGTATGGTGAGTCCAAATTTGAGATTTTTGGCTCCAACCGCCATGTCTTTGTGAGATGCAGAGTAGGTGAATGGATGATCTCCACATGTGTGGTTCCCACCGTGAAGCATGGAGGAGGATGGTATGGGGGTGCTTTGCTGGTGACACTGTCTGTGATTTATTTGGAATTCAAGGCACGCATGGCTATCACAGCATTCTGCAGCAATAAGCCATCCCTTCTGTCATTTGTTTTTCAACAGGACAATGACTAAGGGCTATTTGTAAGGGCTATTTGACTAAGAAGGATAGTAATGGAGTGCTCCATCAGATGACCTGGCCACCACAATCACCCGCCCTCAACCCAATTGAGATGGTTTGGGATGAGTTGGACTGCTAAGTGAAGGAAAAGCAGCCAAGTGCTCAGCATATGTGGGAACTCCTTCAACTGGTGGAAAAGCATTCCAGGTGAAGCTAGTTGAGAGAATGCCAAGAGTGTGCAAAGCTGTCATCGAGGCAAAGGGTGGCTACTTTGAATAATCTCAAATCTAAAATATATTTAGATTTGTTTAACACTTTTTTGGTTACTACATGATTCCATATGTGTTCAAATCAAATGTTATTTGTCACATGCGCCGAATACAACAGTTGTAGACCTTACGGTGAAATGCTTACTTACAAGCCCTTAAACCAACAGTGCAGTTTTAAGAAAAATAAGTGTTAAGTAAATTTTTATTTATTTATTATCAACTAATTAAACAGCAGCAGTAAAATAACAATAGCGAGGCTATATACAGTACAGGGGGTACCGGTACAGAGTCAATGTGCAGGGGCACCAGTTAGTCGGGGTAATTGAGGTAATATGTACATGACATTACATAGATAATAAACAGAGAGTAGCAGCAGCGTAAAAGAGGCAGAGGGGGGGTCAATGCAAATAGTCTGATTAGCCATTCGATTAGCTGTTCAGGAGTCTTATGGCTTGGGGGTAGAAGCTGTTAAGAAGCCTTTTGGACCGAGACTTGGCGCTCCGGTACCGCAGCAGAGAAAACAGTCTATGACTAGGGTGGCTGGGGTCTTTGATAATTTTTAGGGCCTTCCTCTGAGGTCTAGTGATGTACTGGGCCGTACGCACTAGCCTCTGTAGTGCCTTGTGGTCGGATGCCGAACAGTTGCCATACCAGGCAGTGATGCAACCAGTCAGGACGCTCTCGATGGTACAGCTGTAGAACCTTTTGATTATCTGAGGACCCATGCCAAATCTTTTCAGTCTCCTGAGGGGAAATAGGCTTTGTCGAGCCCTCTTCATGACTCTCTTCGTGTGTTCGAACCAAGATAGTTTGTTGGTAATGTGGACGCCAAGGAACTTGAAGCTCTCAACCTTCTCCACTACAGCCCGTCGATGAGAATGGGGGCGTACTCGGTCTTCCTTTTCCTGTAGTCCATCTCCTTTGTCTTGATCACATTGAGGGAGAGGTGCCAGGACTATTTCATAGTTTTGATGTCTTTACCATTATTCTGCAATGTAGAAAGTAGTACAAATTTAAGAAAAACCTTGAATGAGTAGGTGTGTCACAACTTTTTACTGGTACTGTAAAATGACTCCCAACTTAGAACGCAGCCACCTTAGTAATGTAGCTAGCTTGCTAGTTAGCTGCTGTAGCATGTCATTCTGGGACAAGGAGCGTTTTAGCTATCAGTTTATTTTAAGGAATGATTTAACACTACAAAAATCTATTGAACAAATAGTGTAAAGCTAATCCCGTCATCAAGGCAGGACCCACTAATTTCATTCATACTGGTAAAAAATAAGTACCACATTATCCCTGTCAATAGTTGGAGTAGGACGATGACAGAGCACCCTGCCTTAGACTGTCAGGATGTTCATTTTCTCGCTGACAAACTACATTCCTTTGCTGTGATGATTTATTTGATTCATTCTTGTCTCTCACTTTTGTCTCACATTCTCTATTCAGCTCTCCTATGTTCTGCTCCCAGAGATCAACCAAGTGCTATTTGAAACAGCCCTGCCCTCACTATTTAGAAATTGGGACCACATACTGTATGCATTTGCCTGTTGTCTTTTCTTTGTGGATTTTGTCTTACACAGTCTAGCTTATTTTAGAGTTCAACACCCACTACAGATATACATGCTTGTTTGAGCATCTCAAAGACTAAATTCAATGTAGAATCAGGTTAACAGGTGACAGGTTATTTTACTATTGTAACATGCGGTGGCAGAATGCTATTGTCCCCGTCAGGAGCCCAGGCTTTTGCCATAGATTATAGACATCTCGCACTTAAGATTACATTTTGCGAAGGCACTTGTCTCTCTCTACATCAGTCAGCTACATTGGTGACCAGGGTGGGATCCTTTTGATACGCCTACAGGGCCTGGACACAAAAATGCTCCTTGAGAGAATACTGAATCATGCGTTGATGACAGTTCTACAGTCTACATCAGAGGCAGAGATCTTAAAGCTCTCATTTCTGGATTGCAACATTGTAAAATTGTGCCCTCCATGGCGCTTGAAATAAATTGATTGGTAGGTTACACTATATTTCGATACTTCAGATACTGCCTCAAACGCCTTTGTTATTTGTCTATGGACTCTATAAATGGTGAAACACTATTTGTGATGGTGTTCTTTGTTTGAATGTATATGGCTGAAATGTACATTATGGAAATGATGTCTCACACTCAGTCATAGTTAGTAGAATAATGAATGTATTGGCAAGATTTTTGCACCGTGAACTTTTTAAAAGGTAAGTTAATCATTTAAACCGCCTAAATATACTTATATTCACTGAACATTTAGTATTTGAAACTCATAAAATAAATTTGTCAACTCTTTTTTTCTATAATCCTACAGGCTGTTTATCATTCTCGATACCTTATCCCAATGCATCCAACATGATGCATGCCCGCCGTGGTTTTGTGCAGCTACTATTTGAGAAGTCATCTGGTTTAGAAATCAAACTCTGGTTATCTTATTGCAGAGCTCATTGCACGGCTGTTTTCAGAGAAGATTGTATTGCAAGGTGTGCCATATGTATAGGCTAATATGCAGCTGTCAGTTTCTAAACCTATATTCTACATGACACACACACACATCTATATGCTTATATTTGTGTTTCTATGCAAATTGTATGATTTGATGTTTCTTTAAGCCTGCAGCTAATTACTTGAAATGAGACAATCATGCCAAAACAGAGTTCAAAATTGAATTCACTGACAGAGAGTTAGCTATTTAAACATTAGCTTCCTGATCAGGCACATTGATTTTTACAGTATTAAATGGCAAGTCTAGTCAACTGTAACATTGGATAGCTTCCAATAAATTGGCTAAATGGTCAACGGAGTTACCTCTTCATAGGATCAAGAACATTCGTATTGCATGCTTCATATTTCAAATGCACTGGAAAACAGATATTTATCATATTTCAGTGTTTGAGAGCTAATGTTAGTTCCTCTTAACACACTCGCAGCAGATCAGAGGCTGTGTTTACATCTTAGAAGCAGGTCATTGGCTGTCTTCATCATGAAGGATATGTACAGTACGGGAGTTCTGATTGGTTCCAACTTTGCAAATTTTCCTGAGAAAATGTGCAAGAATAAGGTGCCAACACATTTTACAGTAATAATAAGAATATTTCATTTCATATACAGAAATTCTGCTCTTCCCTCGATGTCGATTGATCATCTTCACTGTTTTCGGCGTCGGCCCACATCCTACAACTCAAAAATCAAGAACAATAACATAAACATAGCATCACTTAATTCACCCAACTGAATTAAACAGGCCTGATCCTGAGCCACGCTTTGGGCTGCAACTCACACAGAGACAGCACCAGCATGGATAATGCTACCAGCAACCTCAACCACACTGCTTACACAACCTATTGTAGCCTAACGCCATCACTAGCACACTCAGCAAAAGTGTAACAATAACAGTGACCCGTCAAAGGATGTGAGTGTGACAAGTTTGTGATGCTGAAAGGACAGCGACTGTAATATGCAGTGAACTCCATGTAGGAGAGCACACTTTTAGTAAAACACATAGGGCCGATAGAGACAGCAGTCACACACAGCATGATGTTGAAGGACAAGCAGCACATTCACTCCCAATCATAAGAATACAAAAACCCAACCATTAGGCTAAGCATTTCCCAATTGAAATGTACAACTATTACTTCCCATTTCAAACATACTTTTCATGTTCAGCACACAAAGAAACAATCTGAAGTTTAAACGCAACAGTTATTTTCAAAGAGGTGGCTAACAGCAAGCGAGCTGCAATGAAAAATACAGTTCCACTCACCAGATGATGATCATTTGAAACTGAACTTGTTGATGAAAGTTCAAATTTAATTGGGCGAAGATAACAAATGATCAACAATATCCTCTCTGTTAACACCTGCTAGCTATCTAGACCATGGGAAAACCAGTGCTCGCTATTTTGTAAGTGACATGTCGGCCTTCAAGAAGGTGGACGTTTCCATACGTTTTTGTTAAAATGGTCCCACTCATTGCAAGTCAAAATGTGATTGGTTTAGTCGGTTGTCACTACAAAATTCTGCCCTTATACAGTTGAATAGCAGATGCCTTTAATCTAGCTTCTGAGGGCCAACTGCTGACTTGTGCTAGATGTATCTCCCCAGAGACCTCCAAAGAAAAATCCTGATTGAATATTTTCTTCTCTTCAGTGTTCACCCTTTCCTTTCTAATAAAAAAATGAAGATATTAAATCAGAATATAATTGAAAATAATGAAACAATTAGAATATCATTGAAATATTATTGAACATATTAAATAAAAAAATAAATACAAATATTTGTATAGATGCTTAAGCCTTCTTTGAAGGGTTCCCCACTGCACATACTGGTAAGTGGTTCCAGGTGGAAAGAGGGAAACTACACAACAAAATTATTAGAAGTTCTGAACCACTTTTCCAAAGCTGCAGTGCTGCAGTTAGTGCCAAGTTCTATAAGACAGAGAGGAGGCTGAATGCTGCTAACTCTAGCTGCCTCACCAATCTCATGGTGGATAAAGGACGGATTCCCTAAGTAAGACAAAGTGATGTGTCTGAGACGGATCAGACTTATCAAGGAGTGTAGCATGGGAAGACATTCTTGAGCAGGGGTGTCAAACTCATTCCATGGAGGGCGTAGTGTCTGCTGGTTTTTGTTTTTTCCCTTAAATGAAGACCTAGACAACCAGGTGTGGGGAGTTCCTTACTAATCAGTGACCTTAATTCATCAATCAAGTACAAGGGAGGAGCGAAACCCAGCAGACAGTGAGCTCTGTCTTGAAAATCTGCACCTTAGCAACAAGATATCAAATCAAAGTGTATTTGTCACGTGCACTGAATACAACAGGTGTAGACCTTACAGTGAAATGCTTACAGGCTATAACCAATAGTGCAAGAAAGGTATTAGGTGAACAATAGGTAAGTAAAGAAATAAAACAACAGTAAAAAGACAGGCTATATACAGTAGCGAGGCTATAAAATTTGTGAGGCTACATACAGACACCTGTTAGGCAGGCTGATTGAGGTAGTATGTCCATGTAGATATGGTTAAAGTGACTATGCATATATGATGAACAGAGAGTAGCAATAGCGTAAAAGAGGGGTTGGGGGGCACACAATGCAAATAGTCCGGGTAGCCATTTGATTACCTGTTCAGGAGTCTTATGGCTTGGGGGTAAAAACTGTTGAGAAGCCTTTTTGTCCTAGACTTGGATATGGTTTCCCATCCCTTTAATGACGGGATAAAGGTTGTTATTTTCCATGACTGATATTCCCGATAGGCAAAGCTAGTTTTTCAGAGTAGTATCCAGGAAAAAAACAAACATGCCTAATCAGTCCATTTGAACAACATTTAAAAACATGATGTATATTCAAGCCTGATGATCACCATTGATGATTCGCTCATTGATACACAGTCCTTTTAATTACAAGATTTCCTCTGAAGTGAGAGAAAATGTGATTTGCCCAGACAATTTGATAATGTGTGAGGACAAAAGTGCACAATGCGAAATGAAAGCAGCACATGAAAGGACTTTTTTATTTTGAAAAAATAAAGTGATGGGGTGTGAGCTGGGACCGCTTGAGGAAAGGTGGTATTGGAATAAAAGTATTCACAGAGAAAATTCAGAGAGCCCTATCGCCAGCGCAGAGCAGGCCCACAGAAGCAAGGCAGGCACCATTAGACTTGTGTTTATATAACCCCAAATCAGATCTGAGGGGGTTGTACACAAATGCGTCTGTACAATGTGCACACACACACAGTGAATGAGTATCTGTCTGTTGGAGAAGTCCCTGGGAACAGCTCTGTCAGATAAAGACAGAGCCAGGCTGAGGAATGGCTAAATGGAGAAATGGGGTCCAGCCTTCTTCTTCCCATTACTGAGCTGCTGAGCCTGCCAATCAGTTCAGTGCCCAGGACAGTGTGTCTACTGTCTGAAGGGAGTCACAGTAAGCCTTATCGGGCTCTATGTAGTGTGATTGTGTGTGTGTGTGTGTGTGTGTGTGTGTGTGTGTGTGTGTGTGTGTGTGTGTGTGTGTGTGTGTGTGTGTGTGTGTGTGTGTGTGTGTGTGTGTGTGCGCGTGCGTGCGTGTGTTGGAGGGTCCTGGGTAAGCTTGAGGCGAGGGGCTGTGAGTATGGTCTTACTGTATCCAGGAGAGTGTGACCATGGTGAGGCTTTGGTAAGCCTAATAAGGTCCTGGGCACTGAGCATAGCGATGGTCAGCGTAAGCCTCTCAAGGGGAGAACGACTGCTATGGTCCAGTTGGGGTTACATGAGGCTTGCATTTCTGGGGGTTGGGAAGCTATGTGTCCATAGGGGGTTAGAACGAAACTCACGGATTCCATGTCAGCAGCATGTGTTTTAGAGGGGGTCAGTGCTTGTATTGACGAGCCAGGGTAAGTATGCTGTCAGCGATTTATGGAACGCTTCACCTGGCCATAGCGTAACCATCTTGGGTCAGGTGAAGCATTTTAAGCTGTAGGTGACTTGTTTCCATAGGTTAGGGCTAACATTGATTGCCCCAGAGCACAAATCATTTAAGTCAGGGTCAGCTTAGATGGGCCTAGGTTAGCCATGTAAGAGGAGGTTAGTCAGGTATTACAGAATTACTGTATGTTTGTCCTGTAAATCATGGAAGAGCGATGGCAATAGGGTTAGTCAGGAATGGCAGAGTGTGTCGTTAAAGTGGGCTGTGATGGTTCACTACTGTAATACTCCACTGTGACCCTGAGCAGTGTGTTTACAATCCCATACCACCTATCACTGTTCTTTTCTTCTCACTTCTGCTTGTGTGGCCTTCTCAGTGAAACCAGCTCTTCTCTGACTTTTTTGAAAGTGACTTTGAGTACCTAAGCATGTAGGCTGAGTTAATGCAGGCCATGTTCAGAAAGGGAGAGAGGGGTACTTGGGTTTTCAATAAAGCTCTGGTAATGCGTTTTGTAATGCATTGGTTATACTTCACAGTAAAAACCCATTCCGTTCCTTGGCCATGCAGCCCTGTGCAATTCTTCCTAAATTGCCTTTTCTCCTAGCCATTCGTTATGCTTTCCACTCCAGCGCTTCGCCATCATTTATTCATTTGATGAAACAACAGGTGCGCCAAAACAACACACAGAGACACACGTACGCATGTACGCGCACACAAAGACACACACATATGTGAACACACACAGGCAAGCACGTACACGCAAACACATCTCACCCACGGATGAATAGGTAGATGGATGGATGGTGTAGGGACAGATGGATGGATAGCTGAATGGACAGAAGGACAGATGGGAGCAACACTATTATCATCATTCTGATTTCAACATCCAACAAAAGTCAAATGCGTTGGTTAATAAAGACGCCATGGCCTCTGAGAAAAGTTGAATAAAAGGGAAAGAGAAAGAAAGAAGTGGACCAGAGAGTTAGTGATTCTTATAATGTGAAACTCCATTTTGTTTCTCCTGCTTCCCTTTCATACAGGCAGGCCCATTATGGACAGGATAATGTGTTTGTGTGGTGGCAGGGAAATGGGTCTGCTTTGTTTAGGCTGGTGTCAGCCTTGATGAAAAAGTGTCATCGACTTGGAATGGGCTTGCAGCAGTCTCTGTCTCGGTCTCTGTCGCCGCGCTCAGCAGATGATAACCATTGATCGGTCACCAGAGAGAAAGATAGGAATGGGAAAAGGAGGAGAAAGAGAAAGAGAGAGACAGAGATGACTAGTGAAAGAGAACAAGAAGTGACAGGATTTCATCTGCAAATGTGACTTGGCGGTTAGATTTTGATGAACAGATGTCTCTGTTAACATTGTTCACTGAGAACATTTAATTGATGAGAAAAGTAGTAGATAGCACAAAAAAATATATAAATTCAAAAGCCATTGCAGGGAAAACATCGATCTCAAAACAGAACAGTACTCGCTGAAACTAAATTTAAAAAATTAACCCCAAAATCCTCCTTTTCATCTATCCCTATGACCCCAATATCTCTCCATTCCTCTGCCCCTTCACCTCTCCCCTCTCCCACCCGTCTATCCATCCACAAGCACCTCCGCATCTGTACCCCTCCACCCCACCTCCCCCGTGCCCCTGATATTGCATGAGTTCATGCTGAGCTCCAAACACCCGTCCCAAAAACCACCACTCAATATTCCATGACAAGGAGCGAAAAGGGCCGGTGTCATTTTAAGTTCTAATTCACTGTGACTCTGCAAAATCCTTTTAGCGACACTAGCAACAGCCACAGCTCATTGGAGTCGATAAAGGTGGCACTTCCGTAATGGTAATGGCTCCCTCGTGGCCTGTAGAATGTCATAACTTGATTGTCTGGTCAATTGATAGGGACCTTCGGTCAGTACAGTACAGATCCGCCGTGTGCCTTGGACTTTTCCCCATCCCTGTCTTGGGGAACGTAATGAGTGTTTGCCGACATTGATTTTCTATGCTGTCAACCCCCCCTTTTAGTGGTTTTCATATGTAAATACTGTGTGAGATTTGACATGTAGTGGATAGAACATGTGGATGGATGGACACACACACTCAAACATAATATACCATTATGTCTGCTTCTGTAGATATACTGCCATTTGTTTTCATCCAGTATCGATAACCAATCATAGCCAATCAATCTCAGGGGATTAAATCCAACTGTAATCAAATTGTTTGTGTGACATTCCAGCTAATGGCTAGTCATATTATACTTAACAAAAAAGAAAAGCAACATGGCAAAATGTCAAAGATTTTAATGAGTTACAGTTCATGTAAGGAAATCAGTCAATTGAAATAAATCTATTTGGCCCTAATATTAGGATTTCACATGAATTGGAATACAGATATGCATCTGTTGGTCACAGATACCCTAAAAAAAAAGCTAGGGGTGTGGACCAGAAAAATAGTCCGTCTCTGGTGTAACCACCACTTCCCTCATCCAGCGTGACACATCTCCTTTGCATTGAGTTGAAAAGGCTTTTGATTGTGGCTGGTGGAATGCTGTCCTACTCCTCTTCAATGGCTGTGCAAAGTTGCTGAATATTGACGGGAACTGGAACACGCTGTCGTACGCGTGGATCCAGAGCATCCCAAACATGCTCAATGGTTCACATGTCTGGTGAGTATGCAGGCCATGGGCCAACTGGGACATTTTCATATTCTAGGAATAGTAGTAACATTATGAGTTGGGATTATGGTTCAATGTTTAGCTAACTAGCTACATGTCTAAACGAAAGACTCCACTATGCAAGTAACTATTTCAGTAGAATGTTTATGATGTCACTATGACAACTGTCGCTGGTAAATTCGCTCTGGCTATCTACTCTGATTTCAGAGTACTCACGTCTGAGTGTGCCAGAACGCTCAACACCTGTTGAATATGACCGGCGTCAATAAACGTTGGCAAAAAAGCATAATTAAATTGTTGCCAGCAGCATAGTTGTTGTCACCAACGCTCTGGATAACATGAAAACAGCCTAACCAGATCTGCTAGGGCGAGTAAAATGGTCAGAGTGAGCTGTTCTCTCATTTGTATCTGGCAGTAGCTAGCAAGCTAGCCAACGTCAGCCAGTTAGCGTGTGTGCTTGACTGCTGTTGTTAGGTCAGAATGCTTGGATAAACCCTACTCCTCGGCCAGGGCGTCCAGTGTGTGCTCTGAACGCTCCGAGATCGAAACACTGAATTTACGAACTGACAATCTGACAACTGTCGTGGAATATTCTGATCAAGTGAGAGAGACTTTGTAATTTCTTAAAGCAATCATTTTATTCAATATCGATTCATTAGTGCAATAATGAGGCTGGTCGACCCCACACCCTTGAGTTTTGGACCGAGTAACCTAACCTTTGCACAAATGCAGAGTACTATATATAGCTGACACTAAAAATGCTTAGTCACGGTTGGTTCCACCCTTCCCATTATTTTTTATGGACGCCCTGAGCACACTCTGGCACTCCAGATTAAATTTACAAACACACCCGTAGTATAAACCAACGTTTAGTCTTGAAATCATTGGTTGTTTAGCAGAGGTGTGGACTAGAGTTACAAATATGATGACTTGCAACTCGACTTTGACACCAATGACTCATGACTTGACTTGGACTTGAGCCTTATGTCTCGACCTGACTTGATACCCTCCCCAAGCCCAAATAATAAAAATGATGCTATTGTGTGCAGCGCATCACCTCTTCATTTAACAGATTACAGTTTGAATCCCTATCAAATTGTGCCAGCTGAGAAAAAGTTGCGTGTGGCAGTCCAGAGGAACGTCGGCGGGTGAATTCAGATGGAGCCCTTAGAAAGATGAAACTCAAAATTATTACTTTCGGATTTAAAGACGACACTGTATCAACAAAAAAAACGGATTGCAACTTGCAAAACATGCGGGAAGAAAATTACAGACGGAGGCTCAACAATTTCCAACTTTGTTTGACATTTGAAGCTGCACAACGAACGGTAAGTCGAGGCTAAAATAGCCGACAGCTATATATTTTATTACTTTACTAGTATATCATGTAGGCTAACGTAACGTTAAATCAATGAGCCTCTGTTCCTAAAACCATTGACATGTGTTAGCCTACTGTAACCCCACTGTGTATGTGTGTTAAGGTTGGGTGATTGTGTACAAGCCTACATCGCCCGATTGCGCCCCATAACGATCCTCGATAGTCGATCACAAACTCAAAGTTTAGGACATGAGACTTGACTTGATACTTGACGGTTTTGACTTGAGACTTGACTCGGACTTGCCTGTCTTGACTTGGGACTTGAGTGCTAAGACTTGAGACTTACTTGTGACTTGTAAAACAATGACTTGGTCCCACCTCTGGTGTTTAGGACATAGCCTCACATGTGAATCCTTACAGAGATAGGTGGGGCTAAAGATTAAGAGGGTGTAATGATGCTGAATGGGTGTAGACAAAGAGGAGCTTTCCAGTAGGTAAAATAGCATTCAAGGGCCATTTTCTCAAAAGTGAAGTTACAAGTTTATCTACTTTCAAAGCAGAATTACTTTCCGATTGTGCCTCAACTGTAATGTATGTTATCCTCTTAGTGAATAGGGGGCGCTATTTTCACTTTGGGAAAAAATTGTGCCCAAATTAAACGGCCTCGTACTCTGTTCTAGATCATACGATATGCACATTATTATTACTATTGGATAGAAAACACTCTGAAGTTTCTAAAACTGTTTGAATTATATCTGTGAGTAAAACAGAACTCATTTGGCAGCAAACTTCCAAACAGGAAGTGAAAATTCTGAAAACGAGGCTCGGTGTCAGGCCTTGCCTATTCAATTGCCTTGTATTTATGGATCTGTATGCACTTCATACGTCTTCCACGATGTCAACAGGCAGTAGAATGTTGAATGGGGTGTCTAGCTTGATGTGAGACCGAATGAGAGCTTTTGGAGTGACAGGTCCGCCCTATTGGCAGTATTTAGCCGCGCACCAGGGGACCCCACATTGTCTTCTGAAATGCGTTAGGTATACACGACGAAATGCTCCGTCTTGGAATTTATTGGATACATATGAGAAAAACATCATAAAGATGGATTTTCAACTGAGTTTGACCAGTTTATTCGACGTTTATTGTGACTTTTGGAATTTTTCGTTCCATGCGCCAAGAGTTGATGGACATGTTCGCGCCACAATGCTAGCCAAGTTGCTAATTCGACAGAAGAAATGGACATTCTAAAACAAAACTACGATTTATTGTGGAAATAGGACTCCTTGCACTACATTCTGATGGAAGATCATCAAAGGTAAGAGAATATTTATGATGTTATTTTGTATTTTTGTGGTAAATGTTGGCTCCAACATGGCGGAGAATTGCTGGGCGCTGTCTCACAATAATGCATGCTGTACTTTGTACTAAAGTTATATTTTTAAATCTAACACAGCAGTTGCATTAAGAACCAGTGTATCTTTCATTTTCTGTACAACATGTATTTTTTAGCAAAGTTTATGATGAGTTTTTTGGTTAGATTACGCGACTGTCCAAAATATCTCCGGACCATTTGGTGCATTTTGGCGCCGTATTCACAATGTAAAACCACGATTTGTAGCTATAAATATGCACATTTTCGAACAAAACATAAATGTATTGTATAACATGATGTTATAAGACTGTCATCTGATGAAGTTGTTCAAACGTTAGTGATTAATTTGATCTCTTTTTGTGGGTTTTGTGAAAGCTATGTTAGCGGTGAATAAATGGCGTTGTGTGTTTGGCTATTGTGGTGAGCTAACATAAATATATATTGTGTTTTCGCTGTAAAACACTTTAAAAAATCGGAAATATTGGCTGGATTCACAAGATGTTTATCTTTCATTTGCTGTACAACGTGTATTTTTCATAAATGTTTTATGATGAGTATTTAAGTATTTCACGTTGCTCTCTGTAATTATTCTGGCTGTTTTGGTGCTATTTGTGACGGTGGCTGCAATGTAAAACTACGATTCATACCTATAAATATGCAAATTTTCGAACATAAATGTATTGTATAACATGATCTTATAAGACTGTCATCTGATGAAGTTGTTCAAAGGTTAGTGATTAATTTTATCTCCACCCGGCACAGCCAGAAGAGGACTGGCCACCCCTCATAGCCTGGTTCCTCTCTAGGTTTCTTCCTAGGTTTTGGCCTTTCTAGGGAGTTTTTCCTAGCCACCGTGCTTCTACACCTGCATTGCTTGCTGTTTGGGGTTTTAGGCTGGGTTTCTGTACAGCACTTCGAGATATTAGCTGATGTACGAAGGGCTATATAAATACATTTGATTTGATTTGTTAATGAGCATTTCTCCTTTGCTGATATAATCCATCCAGCTGACAGGTGTGGCATGTCAAGAAGCTGATTAAACAGCATGATCATTACACGGGTGCACAATGTGCTGGGGACCATAAAAGGCCACTCTAATGTGACTGACTAATTCGATTCAGTCTTATGTAGTTGAAAACAGCAGGTCTGGGACAGGTAGCACGTCCGGTTAACAGGTCAGGGTTCCATAGCCGCAGGCAGAACAGTTGAAACTGGAGCAGCAGCACGGCCAGGTGGACTGGGGACAGCAAGAAGTCATCATGCCAGGTAGTCCTGAGGCATGGTCCTAGGGCTCAGGTCCTCCGAGAGAGAGAAAGAAAAAAAGAGAGAAAGAGAATTAGAGAGAGCATACTTAAATTCCCACAGGACATCGGATAAGACAGGAGAAGTACTCCAGATATAACAGACTGACCCTAGCCCCCCCCCCCCTAGGAGAGGGGGTGACCTTGATAATTTATTGTTAAAACGAGAGGCTGCTTGGATCTTTAACTTAAAAACCCTTGCTCCTTTTGGTCTCAACGTGGACTTTGATCTGAAGCCATTCTTGTGATTGTTGTGACTTTGCCATTGTGGTTGTTTGTAGGCTTGTGTGGTCTTAAGTGAGTCTATGATCGTATGCTATCCATTTGTATTTATTGTATGCTGCTCTTTCTATGCCATTTTAATATTTGAGAAATTAACCAATGATAACCAATACTGGAGGCTGAGACAGGAGGGGTCAGGAGACACTGTGGCCCCATCCGATGATACCCCCGGACAGGGCCAAACAGGCAGGATATAACCCCACCCACTTTGCCAAAGCACAGCCCCCACACCACTAGAGGGATATCTTCAACCACCAACTTACCATCCTGAGACAAGGCCGAGTGTAGCCCACAAAGATCTCTGCCACGGCACAACCCAAGGGGGGATGCAAACCCAGACAGGAAGATCACGTCAGTGACTCAACCCACTCAAGTGACGCACCCCTCCTAGGGACGGCATGGAAGAGCACCAGTAAGCCAGTGACTCAGCCCCTGTAATAGCGTTAGAGGCAGAGAATCCCAGTGGAGAGAGGGGAACCGGCCAGGCAGAGACAGCAAGGGCGGTTCGTTGCTCCAGCGCCTTTCCGTTCACCTTCACACTCCTGGGCCAGACTACACTCAATCATATGACCTACTGAAGAGATGAGTCTTCAGTAAAGACTTAAAGAACGAGTCTGCGTCTCTCACATGGGTAGGCAAACCATTCCATAAAAATTGAGCTCTATAGGAAAAAGCCCTGCCTCCAGCTGTTTCTGGACAATTAGAGGGCCTGCGTCTTGTGACCATAGCGTACGTGTAGGTATGTACGGCAGGACCAAAATCGGGAAGATAGGTAGGAGCAAGCCCATGTAATGCTTTGTAGGTTAGCAGTAAAACCTTGAAATCAGCCCTTGCCTTAACAGGAATCCGGTGTAGGGAGGCTAGCACTAGAGTAATATGATCACATTGTTTGGTTCTAGTCAGGATTCTAGCAGCCGTATTTAGCACTAACTGAAGTTTATTTAGTGCTTTATCCGGGTAGCCGGTGTCATGACGTTGGCCTGTGGGTAAGGTTAATGACCACCCCCCATAAATACCTTTCTCCCTTCCCTCTCTCTTGACTCGACTGAGGGACTCTTGAATAGCCTTTGTTAAACATAGAGAGTCTGGGAACATCAAACAAGTGGAGAAAAGGAACCATATTTTCGGTAATAGAACGAGTTGAAAATATGCGTTGGTACTTAACCTGTTGGGGATGGGGGCGCTGTTTAGACTATTTATGCTAATTTGGCTAATTTTTTAAACGGCTTCCCACAAAATCCTTGATCGTACAATATGCATATTATTGGTATTATTGGATAGAAAACAGTCTATAGTTTCTATAGGAGTTGAAATTTTGTCTCTAAGTGGAACAGAGCCCATTCTACAGCAATTTCCCTGACATGGAGTCAGATTTGAGAAATGTTGGCCACTCTTCTGAAGTCAGTTATAAGGGCACTGTCGTTGCTATGACTATACGGACACTTCTTACGTCTTCCCCTGGATGCCTTTACGTGATGACGATTCCAACGGGGTCGATTGCGCGTTCACAGGCCCTACAAATGAAAAAACCCTGAAGCTAGTCATTCTTTGGGAGCTGCGTCATGAGCCTAGAGGACACCGGCGCGCACCTGTTCCAAGCGTTAGTTTAGCCTGTTATATTTCTCCGGTCATCTTTTCACTCGTTATAGGAGTTAAAAACATCATAAGGTAGTTAATTTAAAGCGTTTTATAGCAATTTATATCCGTTTAGTGCGATTTTGGGACATTTATTTTTGCAACGATGTGAAAAGTTGGGCACGCTTTTCAGTTCATCCCGAACGCAGTTGACATTTCCACATGGCAAGAGGACAGCTTTCCACCAAAAGACGATTTCTCCCAAGAAAGGATCCTTTGCCCAAGATACTGATGGAAGAACAGCTCAAGGTAGGACATTTTTATTATGATAAATCGTGTTTCTGTCGAAACATTTTAGTGGCTTAGGACGCCATGTTTTTTGACGTAGCTTCGCTTGGCGCAAACTGTATTGAAAAGTAAGGATAAATTAAAAAATGTAATAACGCAATTGTATTAAGAATTAAATTGTCTATCAATCCCTGTCCACCCTATATTTTTTAGTCACGTTTATGAGTATTTATGTATAAGAGTAGATCACTGTCTAAGTGGCGCAAGGACTTTTTCTTTACCAGCTTGTCTACATTTCACATTGTCTAACCATGATTTTGGTGGCTAAATATAAACATTTTCGATCAAACTGTATATGCATGTTGTAATGTGATGTTACAGGAGTGTCATCGGAAGAATTCTGAGAAGGTTAGTGAAAAAATTAATATCTTTTGGCGATGTTGACTTTTATCGCTCACTTTGGCTAGAATCAATGCTGGGCTGCTAATTGCTATGTGCTAAGCTAATATAACGATTTATTGTGTTTTCGCTGTAAGACACTTAGAAAATCTGAAATATTGTCTGTATTCACAGGATCTGTGTCTTTCGATTCGTGTATGCTGTGTATTTTTACGAAATGTTTGATGATTAGTAGTTAGGTAAACACGTTGCTCATTGTAATTATTCTAGTCCATTTGTGATGGTGGGTGCAATTGTAAACTATGCCATCTACCTGAAATATGCACTTTTTTCTAACAAAACCTATCCCATACCATAAATATGTTATCAGACTGTCATCTAATGAGTTTTTTTGTTGGTTAGGGGCTATAAATATCTTAGTTTAGCCGAATTGGTGATGGCTACTGGTGTTGGTGGACAAATAAAAGATGGTGGATTATGCTAATGTGTTTTTAGGTAATAGATGTACATCTTTACATATTGTGTCTTCCCTGTAAAACATTTTAAAAATCGGAAATGTTGACTGGATTCACAAGATCTGTGTCTTTCATTAGCTGTATTGGACTTTAATGTGTGAAAGTTAAATATTTTAAAAAAATATTTTTTTTGAATTTCGCGGCACTGGTTTTTCAGTGGGGGGGGGGGGGGGGGTGTGCCGCTAGCGCCACGCTGATCCTAGACAGGTTAATGAATATGATGTCAGTTCGGTTGTCATCTGAGACATTATGACTGATGACAGGACGACATAAACTGTAACTGTAAACTGTAGTTATCAGATTCACATGGAATTGTTGTGCATTTTAAATGAAACGATTTGTGAAATGTAATTTTAGCTTCCAAATGAGAGAATTGGGTATTCATAAGATTAGAGCTCTGCTCAATCAGTGGCCCGCCCCTGTGAAGAGACATGTGTTATAAACTATGAAACACACCTTTCTCTCACTCCACTATATAAGCCCTTGACGAAAATGTAACTTCCTGTTCCGGGTACATTAGGACAACGGTCCGATGTTAGAAGGATTCAGATAATAACTACAGAATGAAGCCAACCTCAGCGTGAGCTTTGGTTGCGAATGGTATGAACTTTGAACTCTTATTCGCTGCAGAAGTGATACGTCCTAGCCGTTGAGTTGGCAGCGGCCGCTGTAAACGTGGGCTAGGAGAAGACAGACAGAGTATCCCGTCTACCACACACCGACGACACTACAACGTTTTCCCGTTCACCACCAGAGACACTCTTCAAAGGACAAAGGACTCTGTTGGGAAACACGGCCTTCCATCTACCACCAACCTATAGAAGCGCAGCTCAGAGTAAATATTTATTGCATTTTCCTTTTCCAAATGGGCGGTAATTTAGAATGCATAGGATACTGTATTTACGATAGCAGAGCTTCTCCCTTTGTTCCTCAGTCTTCCCGCTCTTTCACTCAAACCCCACCCCCTTCTCTTTGAGTAACCAGCTGTCATATCTGTTCCGTCCGCTAGGGACGTTTTCCTTTATGACATAATTTGTAATTAAGATATGATTCATTCTGTGTATATGTAATTCTGTGTGATTAGTTAGGTATTTAGTAAATAAATAATTAAACCCAATTTTGCATTGCTGATTCAACTTGTTAGCCAGTGTTCGTGAAGCTAACCAGGAATTTACAACTTTCAGATGAGACTGAATTAAGGTGGCAATTAATATTGACTGCTATTGATGTAAAATATTACTAGGTCTTTAAGAGTTTATTTGAAAGATAACTGCTCTATAAATATTATTTTGTGGTGCCCCGACTTTCTAGTTAATTACATTTACATGATTAGCTCAATCAGGTAATATTAATTACAGAGAAAGGATTTTATAGAATAGTATGTCATATCACTTAATCCAGCATAGCCAAAGACACGACACTGGAAAGTAGAGCATTGCAGTAATCTAACCTAGGCAGGGATGTTAGCAAATTTGTGCACATTGTGTGCACAAATTTGCTAACATCCCTGTCTAGGTTAGATTACTGCAATGCTCTACTTTCCAGTGTCGTGTCTTTGGCTATGCTGGATTAACCTGTCTAGGATGAGTGTGCCGCTAGCGGCACTCCCCCCCACCCCCACTGAAAAACCAGTGCCGCGAAATTCAAAAAAAATATTTTTTTTAAATATTTAACTTTCACACATTAAAGTCCAATACAGCTAATGAAAGACACAGATCTTGTGAATCCAGTCAACATGTCCGATTTTTAAAATGTTTTACAGGGAAGACACAATATGTAAAGATGTACATCTATTACCTAAAAACACATTAGCATAATCCACCATCTTTTATTTGTCCACCAACACCAGTAGCTATCACCAATTCGGCTAAACTAAGATATTTATAGCCCCTAACCAAGAAAAAAACTCATTAGATGACAGTCTGATAACATATTTATGGTATGGGATAGGTTTTGTTAGAAAAAAGTGCATATTTCAGGTAGATGGCATAGGTTACAATTGCACCCACCGTCACAAATGGAATAGAAAAACTACTTAGAGCAACGTGTTTACCTACTTACTAATCATCAAACATTTCGTAAAAATACACAGCATACACGAATCGAAAGACACAGATCCTGTGAATACAGACAATATTTCAGATTTTCTAAGTGTCTTACAGCGAAAACACAATAAATCGTTATATTAGCATAGCACATAGCACATAGCAGCCCAGCATTGATTCTAGCCAAAGTGAGCGATAAAAGTCAACATCGCCAAAATATATTAATTTTTTCACTAACCTTCTCAGAATTCTTCAGATGACACTCCTGTAACATCATATTACACAATCCATATAGAGTTTGATCGAAAATGTTTATATTTAGCCACCAAAATCATGGTTAGACAATGTGAAATGTAGCTCAGCTGGTCAGAAAATGTCCTTGCGCCACTTAGACAGTGATCTACTCTTATACATAAATACTCATAAACGTGACTAAAAAATATAGGGTGGACAGGGATTGATAGACAATTTAATTCTTAATACAATTGCGGAATTACATTTTTTAATTTATCCTTACTTTTCAATACAGTTTGCGCCAAGCGAAGCTACGTCAAAAAACATGGCGTCCTAAGCCACTAAAATTTTTCGACAGAAACACGATTTATCATAATAAAAATGTCCTACTTTGAGCTGTTCTTCCATCAGTATCTTGGGCAAAGGATCCTTTCTTGGGAGTAATCGTCT